>NW_027316539.1:0-295000 GCF_026437365.1 Eucyclogobius newberryi
TAGACCTGGTTTTGACCTTTTTTAGTCCTGGTTTAGACCTGGTTTGGACCTTGTTTAGACCTGGTTTAGACCTAGTTTAGACCTGGTTTGGACCTAGTTTAGTCCTGGTTTAGACCTGGTTTGGACCTTGTTTAGACCTGGTTTAGACCTAGTTTAGACCTGGTTTGGACCTTGTTTAGTCCTGGTTTAGACCCAGCTTAGACCTGGTTTGGACCTGGTTTGAACCTTGTTTAGACCTGGTTTGGACCTTGTTTAGTCCTGGTTTAGACCTAGTTTGGACCTGGTTTGGACCTTGTTTAGTCCTGTTTTAGTCCTGGTTTAGTCCTGGTTTGAACCTTGTTTAGACCTGGTTTGGACCTTGTTTAGTCCTGGTTTAGACCTAGTTTAGACCTGGTTTGGGACCTTGTTTAGTCCTGGTTTAGACCTAGTTTAGACCTTGTTTAGTTCTGGTTTAGACCTAGTTTAGACCTGGTTTGGACCTTGTTTAGTCCTGGTTTAGACCTGGTTTACTCCTGTTTATTCCTTGTTTAGACCTAGTTTAGACCTGGTTTGGACCTTGTTTAGTCCTGGTTTAGACCTAGTTTAGACCTGGTTTGGACCTTGTTTAGTCCTGGTTTAGACCTAGTTTAGACCTTTTTTAGTTCTGGTTTAGACCTAGTTTAGACCTGGTTTAGACCTAGTTTAGACCTTTTTTAGTTCTGGTTTAGACCTAGTTTAGTCCTGGTTTAGACCTAGTTTAGACCTGGTTTGGACCTTGTTTAGTCCTGGTTTGGACATTGTTTAGTCCTGGTTTGGACCTAGTTTAGACCTGGTTTAGTCCTTGTTTAGACCTGGTTTGGACCTTGTTTAGTCCTGGTTAGACCTAGTTTAGACCTGGTTTAGACCTGGTTTGGACCTAGTTTAGACCTGGTTTAGACCTTGTTTAGACCTGGTTTGGACCTTTTTTAGACCTGGTTTAGACCTATTTTAGACCTGGTTTAGAACTGGTTTAGACCTGGTTTAGTCCTGGTTTAGACCTGGTTTGGACCTAGTTTAGTCCTGGTTTAGACCTATTTTAGACCTGGTTTAGAACAGGTTTAGACTTGGTTTAGTCCTGGTTTAGACCTAGTTTAGACCTGGTTTAGTCCTTGTTTAGACCTGGTTTGGACCTTGTTTAGTCCTGGTTTAGACCTAGATTAGACCTGGTTTAGACCTGGTTTGGACCTAGTTTAGACCTGGTTTAGACCTTGTTTAGACCTGGTTTGGACCTTTTTTAGACCTGGTTTAGACCTATTTTAAACATGGTTTAGAACTGGTTTAGACCTGGTTTAGTCCTGGTTTAGACCTGGTTTGGACCTAGTTTAGTCCTGGTTTAGACCTAGTTTAGACCTGGTTTGGACCTTTTTTAGACCTGGTTTAGACCTATTTTAGACCTGGTTTAGAACAGGTTTAGACTTGGTTTAGTCCTGGTTTAGACCTGGTTTGGACCTAGTTCAGTCCTGGTTTAGACCTGGTTTACTCCTGGTTTAGTCCTGGTTTAGACCTGGTTTGGACCTTGTTTAGTTCTGGTTTAGACCTAGTTTAGACCTAGTTTAGACCTGCTGTAGACCTGGTTTAGTTCTGGTTTAGTCCTGGTTTAGACCTAGTTTAGACCTGATTTGGACCTTGTTTAGACCTGGTTTAGACCTAGTTTAGACCTGGTTTGGACCTTGTTTAGACCTGGTTTAGACCTAGTTTAGACCTGGTTTGGACCTTGTTTAGTCCTGGTTTAGACCTGGTTTGGACCTAGTTTAGTCCTGGTTTAGACCCAGTTTAGACCTGTTTGGACCTTGTTTAGTCCTGGTTTAGACCTGGTTTGGACCTTGTTTAGCCCTGGTTTAGACCTAGTTTAGACCTGGTTTGGACCTTGTTTAGACCTGGTTTAGACCTAGTTTAGACCTGGTTTGGACCTTGTTTAGTCCTTGTTTATACCTAGTTTAGACCTGGTTTGGACCTTGTTTAGACCTGGTTTAGACCTAGTTTGGACCTGGTTTGGACCTAGTTTAGTCCTGGTTTAGACCTGGTTTAGTCCTGGTTTAGACCTAGTTTAGACCTGGTTTGGACCTTGTTTAGACCTGGTTTAGACCTAGTTTAGACCTGGTTTGGACCTTGTTTAGACCTGGTTTAGACCTAGTTTAGACCTGGTTTGGACCTTGTTTAGTCCTTGTTTATACCTAGTTTAGACCTGGTTTGGACCTTGTTTAGACCTGGTTTAGACCTAGTTTGGACCTGGTTTGGACCTAGTTTAGTCCTGGTTTAGACCTGGTTTAGTCCTGGTTTAGACCTAGTTTAGACCTGGTTTGGACCTTGTTTAGACCTGGTTTAGACCTTGTTTAGACCTGGTTTAGACCTAGTTTGGACCTGGTTTGGACCTGGTTTAGTCCTGGTTTAGACCTAGTTTAGACATGGTTTGGACCTTGTTTAGACCTGGTTTAGACCTAGTTTAGACCTGGTTTGGACCTTGTTTAGACCTGGTTTAGACCTAGTTTAGACCTGGTTTGGACCTGGTTTAGTCCTGGTTTAGACCTAGTTTAGACCTGGTTTGGACCTTGTTTTAGTCCTGGTTTTGACCTAGTTTAGACCTGGTTTGGACCTTGTTTAGTCCTGGTTTTGACCTAGCTTAGACCTGGTTTAGACCTGGTTTGGACCTAGTTTAGACCTGGTTTGGAACTTGTTTAGTCCTGGTTTAGACCTAGCTTAGACCTGGTTTAGACCTGGTTTGGACCTAGTTTAGTCCTGGTTTGGACCTTGTTTAGTCCTGGTTTAGACCTAGTTTAGACCTGGTTTGGACCTTGTTTAGTCCTGGTTTAGACCTAGTTTAGACCTAGTTTGGACCTTGTTTAGTCCTGATTTAGACCTGGTTTGGACCTTGTTTAGAAATGGTTTAGACCTAGTTTAGGACCTGGTTTGGACCTTGTTTAGTCCTGGTTTAGACCTAGTTTAGACCTGGTTTAGACCTGGTTTGGACCTAGTTTAGTCCTGGTTTGGACCTTGTTTAGTCCTGGTTTAGACCTAGTTTAGACCTGGTTTGGACCTTGTTTAGTCGTGGTTTAGACCTAGTTTAGACCTAGTTTGGACCTTGTTTAGTCCTGGTTTAGACCTGGTTTGGACCTTGTTTAGACCTGGTTTAGACCTAGTTTAGACTTGGTTTGGACCTTGTTTAGACCTGGTTTAGACCTAGTTTAGACCTGGTTTGGACCTTGTTTAGACCTGGTTTAGACCTAGTTTGGACCTGGTTTGGACCTAGTTTAGTCCTGGTTTAGACCTAGTTTAGACCTGGTTTGGACCTTGTTTAGACCTGGTTTAGACCTAGTTTAGACCTGGTTTTGACCTTGTTTAGACCTGGTTTAGACCTAGTTTAGACCTGGTTTGGACCTTGTTTAGACCTGGTTTAGACCTAGTTTGGACCTGGTTTGGACCTTGTTTAGACCTGGTTTAGACCTAGCTTAGACCTGGTTTAGACCTGGTTTGGACCTAGTTTAGTCCTGGTTTGGACCTTGTTTAGTCCTGGTTTAGACCTAGTTTAGACCTGGTTTGGACTTTGTTTAGTCCTGGTTTAGACCTAGTTTAGACCTAGTTTGGACCTTGTTTAGTCCTGATCTAGACCTGGTTTGGACCTTGTTTAGAAATGGTTTAGACCTAGTTTAGACCTGGTTTGGACCTTGTTTAGTCCTGTTTTAGACCTTGTTTAGACCTGGTTTGGACCTTGTTTAGTCCTGTTTTAGACCTTGTTTAGACCTGGTTTGGAACATGTTTAATCCTGGTTTAGACCTTGTTTAGACCTGGTTTGGACCTAGTTTAGTCCTGGTTTAGACCTGGTTTGGACCTTGTTTAGACCTGGTTTAGACCTAGTTTAGACCTGGTTTGGACCTTGTTTAGTCCTGGTTTAGACCCAGCTTAGACCTGGTTTGGACCTGGTTTGAACCTTGTTTAGACCTGGTTTGGACCTTGTTTAGTCCTGGTTTAGACCTAGTTTGGACCTGGTTTGGACCTTGTTTAGTCCTGTTTTAGTCCTGGTTTAGTCCTGGTTTGAACCTTGTTTAGACCTGGTTTGGACCTTGTTTAGTCCTGGTTTAGACCTAGTTTAGACCTGGTTTGGACCTTGTTTAGTCCTGGTTTAGACCTAGTTTAGACCTTGTTTAGTTCTGGTTTAGACCTAGTTTAGACCTGGTTTGGACCTTGTTTAGTCCTGGCTTAGTCCTGGTTTAGACCTGGTTTACTCCTGGTTTATTCCTTGTTTAGACCTAGTTTAGACCTGGTTTGGACCTTGTTTAGTCCTGGTTTAGACCTAGTTTAGACCTGGTTTGGACCTTGTTTAGTCCTGGTTTAGACCTAGTTTAGACCTTTTTTAGTTCTGGTTTAGACCTAGTTTAGACCTGGTTTAGACCTAGTTTAGACCTTTTTTAGTTCTGGTTTAGACCTAGTTTAGTCCTGGTTTAGACCTAGTTTAGACCTGGTTTGGACCTTGTTTAGTCCTGGTTTGGACATTGTTTAGTCCTGGTTTGGACCTAGTTTAGACCTGGTTTAGTCCTTGTTTAGACCTGGTTTGGACCTTGTTTAGTCCTGGTTTAGACCTAGTTTAGACCTGGTTTAGACCTGGTTTGGACCTAGTTTAGACCTGGTTTAGACCTTGTTTAGACCTGGTTTGGACCTTTTTTAGACCTGGTTTAGACCTATTTTAGACCTGGTTTAGAACTGGTTTAGACCTGGTTTAGTCCTGGTTTAGACCTGGTTTGGACCTAGTTTAGTCCTGGTTTAGACCTTGTTTAGTCCTGGTTTAGACCTAGTTTAGACCTGGTTTGGACCTTCTTTAGTCCTGGTTTTAGACCTGGTTTGGACCTGGTTTAGTCCTGGTTTAGACCTGCTTTGGATCTTGTTTAGTCCTGGTTTATACCTAGTTTAGACCTGGTTTAGACCTGGTTTGGACCTAGTTTAGACCTGGTTTAGACCTTGTTTAGACCTAGTTTGGACCTTGTTTAGTCCTGGTTTAGACCTAGTTTAGACCTAGTTTAGACCTGCTGTAGACCTGGTTTAGTTCTGGTTTAGTCCTGGTTTAGACCTAGTTTAGACCTGATTTAGACCTGGTTTGGACCTTGTTTAGACCTGGTTTAGACCTGGTTTAGACCTGGTTTGGACCTTGTTTAGACCTGGTTTAGACCTAGTTTAGACCTGGTTTGGACCTTGTTTAGACCTGGTTTAGACCTAGTTTAGACCTGGTTTGGACCTTGTTTAGACGTGGTTTAGACCTAGTTTGGACCTGGTTTGGACCTAGTTTAGTCCTGGTTTAGACCTAGTTTAGACCTGGTTTGGACCTTGTTTAGTCCTGGTTTAGACCTAGTTTAGACCTTTTTTAGTTCTGGTTTAGACCTAGTTTAGACCTGGTTTAGACCTAGTTTAGACCTTTTTTAGTTCTGGTTTAGACCTAGTTTAGTCCTGGTTCAGACCTAGTTTAGACCTGGTTTGGACCTTGTTTAGTCCTGGTTTGGACATTGTTTAGTCCTGGTTTGGACCTAGTTTAGACCTGGTTTAGTCCTTGTTTAGACCTGGTTTGGACCTTGTTTAGTCCTGGTTTAGACCTAGTTTAGACCTGGTTTAGACCTGGTTTGGACCTAGTTTAGACCTGGTTTAGACCTTGTTTAGACCTGGTTTGGACCTTTTTTAGACCTGGTTTAGACCTATTTTAAACATGGTTTAGAACTGGTTTAGACCTGGTTTAGTCCTGGTTTAGACCTGGTTTGGACCTAGTTTAGTCCTGGTTTAGACCTAGTTTAGACCTGGTTTGGACCTTTTTTAGACCTGGTTTAGACCTATTTTAGACCTGGTTTAGAACAGGTTTAGACTTGGTTTAGTCCTGGTTTAGACCTGGTTTGGACCTAGTTCAGTCCTGGTTTAGACCTGGTTTACTCCTGGTTTAGTCCTGGTTTAGACCTGGTTTGGACCTTGTTTAGTTCTGGTTTAGACCTAGTTTAGACCTAGTTTAGACCTGATTTGGACCTTGTTTAGACCTGGTTTAGACCTGGTTTAGACCTGGTTTGGACCTTGTTTAGACCTGGTTTAGACCTAGTTTAGACCTGGTTTGGACCTTGTTTAGACCTGGTTTAGACCTAGTTTAGACCTGGTTTGGACCTTGTTTAGACCTGGTTTAGACCTAGTTTGGACCTGGTTTGGACCTAGTTTAGTCCTGGTTTAGACCTAGTTTAGACTAGGTTTGGACCTTGTTTAGACCTGGTTTAGACCTAGTTTAGACCTGGTTTGGACCTTGTTTAGACCTGGTTTAGACCTAGTTTAGACCTGATTTGGACCTTGTTTAGTCCTGGTTTTGACCTAGCTTAGACCTGGTTTAGACCTGGTTTGGACCTAGTTTAGACCTGGTTTGGAACTTGTTTAGTCCTGGTTTAGACCTAGCTTAGACCTGGTTTAGACCTGGTTTGGACCTAGTTTAGTCCTGGTTTGGACCTTGTTTAGTCCTTGTTTAGACCTAGTTTAGACCTGGTTTGGACCTAGTTTAGTCCTGGTTTAGACCTGGTTTGGACCTTGTTTAGACCTGGTTTAGACCTAGTTTAGACCTGGTTTGGACCTTGTTTAGTCCTGGTTTAGACCCAGCTTAGACCTGGTTTGGACCTGGTTTGAACCTTGTTTAGACCTGGTTTGGACCTTGTTTAGTCCTGGTTTAGACCTAGTTTGGACCTGGTTTGGACCTTGTTTAGTCCTGTTTTAGTCCTGGTTTAGTCCTGGTTTGAACCTTGTTTAGACCTGGTTTGGACCTTGTTTAGTCCTGGTTTAGACCTAGTTTAGACCTGGTTTGGACCTTGTTTAGTCCTGGTTTAGACCTAGTTTAGACCTTGTTTAGTTCTGGTTTAGACCTAGTTTAGACCTGGTTTGGACCTTGTTTAGTCCTGGCTTAGTCCTGGTTTAGACCTGGTTTACTCCTGGTTTATTCCTTGTTTAGACCTAGTTTAGACCTGGTTTGGACCTTGTTTAGTCCTGGTTTAGACCTAGTTTAGACCTGCTTTGGACCTTGTTTAGTCCTGGTTTAGACCTAGTTTAGACCTTTTTTAGTTCTGGTTTAGACCTAGTTTAGACCTGGTTTAGACCTAGTTTAGACCTTTTTTAGTTCTGGTTTAGACCTAGTTTAGTCCTGGTTTAGACCTAGTTTAGACCTGGTTTGGACCTTGTTTAGTCCTGGTTTGGACATTGTTTAGTCCTGGTTTGGACCTAGTTTAGACCTGGTTTAGTCCTTGTTTAGACCTGGTTTGGACCTTGTTTAGTCCTGGTTTAGACCTAGTTTAGACCTGGTTTAGACCTGGTTTGGACCTAGTTTAGACCTGGTTTAGACCTTGTTTAGACCTGGTTTGGACCTAGTTTAGACCTGGTTTGGACCTTGTTTAGTCCTGGTTTAGACCCAGTTTAGACCTGGTTTGGAACTTGTTTAGACTTGGTTTAGTCCTGGTTTAGACCTGGTTTGGACCTTGTTTAGTTCTGGTTTAGACCTAGTTTAGACCTTGTTTAGTCCTGGTTTAGACCTAGTTTAGACCTGGTTTGGACCTTCTTTAGTCCTGGTTTTAGACCTGGTTTTTACCTGGTTTAGTCCTGGTTTAGACCTGCTTTGGATCTTGTTTAGTCCTGGTTTATACCTAGTTTAGACCTGGTTTAGACCTGGTTTGGACCTAGTTTAGACCTGGTTTAGACCTTGTTTAGACCTAGTTTGGACCTTGTTTAGTCCTGGTTTAGACCTAGTTTAGACCTAGTTTAGACCTGCTGTAGACCTGGTTTAGTTCTGGTTTAGTCCTGGTTTAGACCTAGTTTAGACCTGATTTAGACCTGGTTTGGACCTTGTTTAGACCTGGTTTAGACCTGGTTTAGACCTGGTTTGGACCTTGTTTAGACCTGGTTTAGACCTAGTTTAGACCTGGTTTGGACCTTGTTTAGACCTGGTTTAGACCTAGTTTAGACCTGGTTTGGACCTTGTTTAGACCTGGTTTAGACCTAGTTTGGACCTGGTTTGGACCTAGTTTAGTCCTGGTTTAGACCTAGTTTAGACCTGGTTTGGACCTTGTTTAGTCCTGGTTTAGACCTAGTTTAGACCTTTTTTAGTTCTGGTTTAGACCTAGTTTAGACCTGGTTTAGACCTAGTTTAGACCTTTTTTAGTTCTGGTTTAGACCTAGTTTAGTCCTGGTTCAGACCTAGTTTAGACCTGGTTTGGACCTTGTTTAGTCCTGGTTTGGACATTGTTTAGTCCTGGTTTGGACCTAGTTTAGACCTGGTTTAGTCCTTGTTTAGACCTGGTTTGGACCTTGTTTAGTCCTGGTTTAGACCTAGTTTAGACCTGGTTTAGACCTGGTTTGGACCTAGTTTAGACCTGGTTTAGACCTTGTTTAGACCTGGTTTGGACCTTTTTTAGACCTGGTTTAGACCTATTTTAAACATGGTTTAGAACTGGTTTAGACCTGGTTTAGTCCTGGTTTAGACCTGGTTTGGACCTAGTTTAGTCCTGGTTTAGACCTAGTTTAGACCTGGTTTGGACCTTTTTTAGACCTGGTTTAGACCTATTTTAGACCTGGTTTAGAACAGGTTTAGACTTGGTTTAGTCCTGGTTTAGACCTGGTTTGGACCTAGTTCAGTCCTGGTTTAGACCTGGTTTACTCCTGGTTTAGTCCTGGTTTAGACCTGGTTTGGACCTTGTTTAGTTCTGGTTTAGACCTAGTTTAGACCTAGTTTAGACCTGCTGTAGACCTGGTTTAGTTCTGGTTTAGTCCTGGTTTAGACCTAGTTTAGACCTGATTTGGACCTTGTTTAGACCTGGTTTAGACCTGGTTTAGACCTGGTTTGGACCTTGTTTAGACCTGGTTTAGACCTAGTTTAGACCTGGTTTGGACCTTGTTTAGACCTGGTTTAGACCTAGTTTAGACCTGGTTTGGACCTTGTTTAGACCTGGTTTAGACCTAGTTTGGACCTGGTTTGGACCTAGTTTAGTCCTGGTTTAGACCTAGTTTAGACTAGGTTTGGACCTTGTTTAGACCTGGTTTAGACCTAGTTTAGACCTGGTTTGGACCTTGTTTAGACCTGGTTTAGACCTAGTTTAGACCTGATTTGGACCTTGTTTAGTCCTGGTTTTGACCTAGCTTAGACCTGGTTTAGACCTGGTTTGGACCTAGTTTAGACCTGGTTTGGAACTTGTTTAGTCCTGGTTTAGACCTAGCTTAGACCTGGTTTAGACCTGGTTTGGACCTAGTTTAGTCCTGGTTTGGACCTTGTTTAGTCCTTGTTTAGACCTAGTTTGGACCTGGTTTGGACCTAGTTTAGTCCTGGTTTAGACCTAGTTTAGACCTGGTTTGGACCTTGTTTAGACCTGGTTTAGACCTGGTTTGGACCTTGTTTGGACCTGGTTTGGACCTAGTTTAGACATGGTTTGGACCTTGTTTAGACCTGGTTTAGACCTAGTTTAGACCTGGTTTGGACCTTGTTTAGACCTGGTTTAGACCTAGTTTAGACCTGGTTTGGACCTTGTTTAGTCCTGGTTTTGACTTAGCTTAGACCTGGTTTAGACCTGGTTTGGACCTAGTTTAGACCTGGTTTGGAACTTGTTTAGTCCTGGTTTAGACCTAGCTTAGACCTGGTTTACACCTGGTTTGGACCTAGTTTAGTCCTGGTTTGGACCTTGTTTAGTCCTGGTTTAGACCTAGTTTAGACCTAGTTTGGACCTTGTTTAGTCCTGGTTTAGACCTAGTTTAGACCTGGTTTGGACCTTGTTTAGTCCTGTTTTAGACCTAGCTTTGACCTGGTTTAGACCTGGTTTGGACCTAGTTTACACCTGGTTTGGAACATGTTTAGTCCTGGTTTAGACCTTGTTTAGACCTGGTTTGGACCTTGTTTAGTCCTGGTTTAGACCTAGTTTAGACCTTGTTTAGTCCTGGTTTAGACCTAGTTTAGACCTGGTTTGGACCTTGTTTAGTCCTGTTTTAGTCCTGGTTTAGTCCTGGTTTAGTCCTGGTTTGAACCTTGTTTAGACCTGGTTTGGACCTTGTTTAGTCCTGGTTTAGACCTAGTTTAGACCTGGTTTGGCCTTGTTTAGTCCTGGTTTAGACCTAGTTTAGACCTTGTTTAGTTCTGGTTTAGACCTAGTTTAGACCTGGTTTGGACCTTGTTTAGACCTGGTTTAGACCTAGTTTAGACCTGGTTTGGACCTTGTTTAGACCTGGTTTAGACCTAGTTTAGACCTGGTTTGGACCTTGTTTAGACCTGGTTTAGACCTTGTTTGGACCTGGTTTGGACCTTGTTTAGACCTGGTTTAGACCTAGTTTAGACCTGGTTTGGACCTTGTTTAGACCTGGTTTAGACCTAGTTTGGACCTTGTTTAGACCTGGTTTAGACCTAGTTTAGACCTGGTTTGGACCTTGTTTAGACCTGGTTTAGACCTAGTTTAGACCTGGTTTGGACCTTGTTTAGACCTGGTTTAGACCTGGTTTAGACCTAGTTTGGACCTTGTTTGGACCTTGTTTAGACCTGGTTTAGACCTAGTTTAGACCTGGTTTGGACCTTGTTTAGACCTGGTTTAGACCTAGTTTAGACCTGGTTTGGACCTTGTTTAGACCTGGTTTAGACCTTGTTTGGACCTGGTTTGGACCTTGTTTAGACCTGGTTTAGACCTAGTTTAGACCTGGTTTGGACCTTGTTTAGACCTGGTTTAGACCTAGTTTGGACCTTGTTTAGACCTGGTTTAGACCTAGTTTAGACCTGGTTTGGACCTTGTTTAGACCTGGTTTAGACCTAGTTTAGACCTGGTTTGGACCTTGTTTAGACCTGGTTTAGACCTGGTTTAGACCTAGTTTGGACCTTGTTTGGACCTTGTTTAGACCTGGTTTAGACCTGGTTTAGACCTAGTTTGGACCTTGTTTGGACCTTGTTTAGTCCTGGTTTAGACCTAGCTTAGACCTGGTTTGGACCTGGTTTGGACTTAGTTTAAGTTTTAGACCTGGTTTGACTTAGTTTAAGTCTGAGAAAAGTCAATATTTCAACAGTACAGTAGTAAAAAGACTGGTTTAGTCAGTACTGCACATGGTATGAAAGTATTGCACATGGGTAAGACCGTATTGCACATGGTATGAAAGTATTGCACATAGGTATGAAAGTATTGCACACAGGTATGAAAGTATTGCAAATGGTTATGACAGTATTGCACATGGGTATGACAGTATAGCACATGGGTATGACAGTATTGCACAGGGGTATGTCAGTATTGCACATGGGTATAACAGTATTGCATATGGGTATGACAGTATTGCACATGTGTATGTCAGTGTTGCACATGTATTGCACAGGGGAATGTCAGTATTGCAATTGGGTATGTCAGTATTGCACATGGGTATGTCAGTATCTCACATGGGTTTGACAGTATTGCACATGGGAATGACAGTATTGCACATGCGTATGACAGTATTGCACATGGGTATGACAGTATTGCACAGGGATAAGTCAGTATTGCACATGGTATGACAGTATTGCACATGGGTATGTCAGTATTGCACATGGGTATGACAGTATTGCACATGGGCATGACAGTATTGCACATGGGTATGACAGTATTGCACATGTGTATGTCAGTATTGCGTATGTGTATGTCAGTATTGCACATGGGTATGACAGTATTGCACATGGGTATGAAAGTATTGCACACAGGTATGACAGTATTACACATGGTGTGAAAGTATTGCACATGGGTTTGGCAGTATTGCACACAGGTATGACAGTATTGCACATTGGTATGACAGTATTGCACATGGGTATGTCAGTATTGCATATGGGTATGACAGTATTACACATGGGTATGACAGTATTGCACAGGGATACGTCAGTATTGCACATGGGTATGACAGTATTGCACATGGGTATGACAGTATTGCACAGGGGTAGGACAGTATTGCACATGGGTATATCGTTATTGCACATGTGTATGTCAGTATTATACATGGGTATGACCGTATTGCACATGGGTATAGCAGTATTGCACATGGCATGACAGTACTTCACAGGGGTATGTCAGTACTGCACATGGGTATGACAGTATTGCACATGGGTACGACAGTATTGCACATGGTGATGACAGTATTGCACATGGGTATGACAGTATTGCACATGGGTATGTCAGTATTGCACATGGGTATATCAGTATTCCACATGGGTATGACAGTATTGCACATGGGGATGACAGTATTGCACATGGGTATGACAGTATTGCACATGGAAAAGTCAGTATTGCACATGGGTATGACTGTATTGCACATGGGCATGACAGTACTGCACATGGGTATGTCAGTATTGCACATGGGGATGTCAGTATTGCACATGGGTATGACAGTATTGCACATGTGTGTGACAGTATTGCACATGGGTATGTCAGTACTGCACATGGGTATGACAGTATTGCACATGGGTATGATAGTATACCACATGGGTATGAGAGTATTGCACATGGGGATGACAGTATTGCACATGGGTATGTCAATATTGCACATGGGTATGACAGTATTGCACATGGGGATGAAAGTATTGCACATGGGTATGTCAATATTGCACATGGGTATGACAGTATTGCACATGGATATGACAGTATTGCACATGGGGATGATAGTATTGCACATGGGTATGTCTGTATTGCACATGGGTATGACAGTATTGCACATGGGTATGACAGTATTGCACATGGGTATGACAGTATATCACATGGGTATGAGAGTATTGCACATGGGGATGACAGTATGCACATGGGGATGACAGTATTAAAAATGGGTATGTCTGTATTGCACATGGGTATGAAAGTATTGCACATGTATATGTCAGTATTGCACGTGTGTTGTCAGTATTGCACATGGGTATGACAGTATTACATAAGGGTATTTCAGTATTGCACATGGGTATGTCAGTATAGCACATGGGTATGAAAGTATTGCATATGGGTATGACAGTATTGCACATGGTATGAAAGTATTGCACATGGGTATGACAGTATTGCACACAGGTATGATAGTATTGAACATTGGTATGACAGTATTGCACACTGGTATGAGAGTATTGCACATGGATATGACAGTATTCCACAGGGGTATGTGAGTATTTCACATGGGTGTGACAGTATTGCACATGGGTATGTCAGTATTGCACATGGGTATGACAGTATTGCACATGTGTATGTCAGTATTGCACATGGTATGTCAGTATTGCACATGGTATGACAGTATCGCATAAGGGTATTTCAGTATTGCACAGGGGTATGACAGTATTGTACATGGGTATGACAGTATTGCACATGGGTATGAAAGTATTGCACATGGGTTTGACAGTATTGCACATGGGTATGTCAGTATTGCACATGGGTATGACAGTATTGAACATGGGTATGACAGTATTGCAAAGGGGCATGTCAGTATTGCACATGGTTTTGACAGAATTGCACATGGGTATGTCAGTATTGCACATGGGTATGTCAGTATTGCACATGGGTATGACAGTATTGCACATGGGTATGTCAGTATTGCACATGGGTATAAAAGTATTGCAAATGGGTATGACAGTATTGCACATGGTATGAAAGTATTGCACATGGTATGACAGTATTGCACACAGGTATGACAGTATTGAACATTGGTATGACAGTATTGCACATGGGTATGTCAGTATTGCACATGGGTATCACAGTATTGCACATGGATATGTCAGTATTGCACTTGGGTATGACAGTATTGCACATGGGTATGACAGTATTGCACAGGGGTAGGACAGTATTGCACATGGGTATATCGTTATTGCACATGTGTATGTCAGTATTATAAATTGGTATGACCCTATTGCACATGGGTATAGGAGTATTGCACATGGCATGACAGTACTTCACAGGGGTATGTCAGTACTGCACATGGGTATGACAGTATTGCAAATGTGTACGACAGTATTGCACATGGTGATGACAGTATTGCACATGGGTATGACAGTATTGCACATGTGTGTGACAGTATTGCAGATGGGTATGTCAGTACTGCACATGGGTATGACAGTATTGCACATGGGTATGATAGTATACCACATGGGTATGAGAGTATTGCACATGGGTATGACAGTATTGCACATGGGTATGACAGTATTGCACATGGGTATGACAGTATATCACATGGGTATGAGAGTATTGCACATGGGGATGACAGTATTGCACATGGGGATGACAGTATTAAAAATGGGTATGTCAGTATTGCACATGGGTATGAAAGTATTGCACATGTGTATGTCAGTATTGCACATGTGTATGTCAGTATTGCACATGGGTATGACAGTATTACATACGGGTATTTCAGTATTGCACATGGGTATATCAGTATAGCACATGGGTATGAAAGTATTGCAAATGGGTATGACAGTATTGCACATGGTATGAAAGTATTGCACATGGGTATGACAGTATTGCACACAGGTATGATAGTATTGAACATTGGTATGACAGTATTGCACACTGGTATGAGAGTATTGCACATGGATATGACAGTATTGAACAGGGGTATGTGAGTATTTCACATGGGTGTGACAGTATTGCACATGGGTATGACAGTATTGCACATGTGTATGTCAGTATTGCACATGGTATGTCAGTATTGCACATGGTATGACAGTATCGCATAAGGGTATTTTAGTATTGCACAGGGGTATGACAGTATTGTACATGGGTATGACAGTATTGCACATGGGTATGAAAGTATTGCACATGGGTTTGACAGTATTGCACATGGGTATGACAGTATTGAACATGGGTATGACAGTATTGCAAAGGGGCATGTCAGTATTGCACATGGTTTTGACAGTATTGCACATGGGTATGTCAGTATTGCACATGGGTATGTCAGTATTGCACATGGGTATGACAGTATTGCACATGGGTATGTCAGTATTGCACATGGGTATAAAAGTATTGCAAATGGGTATGACAGTATTGCACATGGTATGAAAGTATTGCACATGGTATGACAGTATTGCACACAGGTATGACAATATTGAACATTGGTATGACAGTATTGCACATGGGTATGTCAGTATTGCACATGGGTATCACAGTATTGCACATGGATATGTCAGTATTGCACATGGGTATGACAGTATTGCACATGGGTATGACAGTATTGCACAGGGGTAGGACAGTATTGCACATGGGTATATCGTTATTGCACATGTGTATGACAGTATTATAAATTGGTATGACCGTATTGCACATGGGTATAGGAGTATTGCACATGGCATGACAGTACTTCACAGGGGTATGTCAGTACTGCACATGGGTATGAAAGTATTGCAAATGTGTACGACAGTATTGCACATTGTGATGACAGTATTGCACATGGGTATGACAGTATTGCACATGGGTATGTCAGTATTGCACATGGGTATATCAGTATTCCACATGGGTATGACAGTATTGCACATGTGGATGACAGTTTTGCACATGGATATGACAGTATTGCACATGGAAAAGTCAGTATTGCACATGGGTATGACTGTATTGCACATGGGAATGTCAGTATTGCACATGGGTATGACAGTATTGCACATGTGTGTGACAGTATTGCACAGGGGTAGGACAGTATTGCAGATGGGTATATCGGTATTGCACATGTGTATGTCAGTATTATACATGGGTATGACAGTATTGCACATGCTTATAGCAATATTGCACATGGTATGACAGTACTTCACAGGGGTATGTCAGTACTGCACATGGGTATGACAGTATTGCACAGGGGTATGACAGTGTTGCACATAGATATGTCAGTATTGCAATTGAGTATGTCAGTATTGCACATGTATTGCACAGGGGTGTGTCAGTATTGCAATTGGGTATGTCAGTATTGCACATGGGTATGACAGTATTGCACATGGGTATGTCAGTATTGCACATGGGTTGACCGTATTGCACATGGTATGAAAGTATTGCACATAGGTATGAAAGTATTGCACACAGGTATGAAAGTATTGCAAATGGGTATGACAGTATTGCACATGGGTATGACAGTATAGCACATGGGTATGACAGTATTGCACAGGGGTATGTCAGTATTGCACATGGGTATAACAGTATTGCATATGGGTATGACAGTATTGCACATGTGTATGTCAGTGTTGCACATGTATTGCACAGGGGAATGTCAGTATTGCAATTGGGTATGTCAGTATTGCACATGGGTATGTCAGTATCTCACATGGGTTTGACAGTATTGCACATGGGAATGACAGTATTGCACATGCGTATGACAGTATTGCACATGGGTATGACAGTATTGCACAGGGATAAGTCAGTATTGCACATGGTATGACAGTATTGCACATGGGTATGACAGTATATCACATGGGTATGAGAGTATTGCACATGGGGATGACAGTATGCACATGGGGATGACAGTATTAAAAATGGGTATGTCTGTATTGCACATGGGTATGAAAGTATTGCACATGTATATGTCAGTATTGCACGTGTGTTGTCAGTATTGCACATGGGTATGACAGTATTACATAAGGGTATTTCAGTATTGCACATGGGTATGTCAGTATAGCACATGGGTATGAAAGTATTGCATATGGGTATGACAGTATTGCACATGGTATGAAAGTATTGCACATGGGTATGACAGTATTGCACACAGGTATGATAGTATTGAACATTGGTATGACAGTATTGCACACTGGTATGAGAGTATTGCACATGGATATGACAGTATTGCACAGGGGTATGTGAGTATTTCACATGGGTGTGACAGTATTGCACATGGGTATGTCAGTATTGCACATGGGTATGACAGTATTGCACATGTGTATGTCAGTATTGCACATGGTATGTCAGTATTGCACATGGTATGACAGTATCGCATAAGGGTATTTCAGTATTGCACAGGGGTATGACAGTATTGTACATGGGTATGACAGTATTGCACATGGGTATGAAAGTATTGCACATGGGTTTGACAGTATTGCACATGGGTATGTCAGTATTGCACATGGGTATGACAGTATTGAACATGGGTATGACAGTATTGCAAAGGGGCATGTCAGTATTGCACATGGTTTTGACAGAATTGCACATGGGTATGTCAGTATTGCACAGGGGTATGACAGTATTGTACATGGGTATGACAGTATTGCACATGGGTATGAAAGTATTGCACATGGGTTTGACAGTATTGCACATGGGTATGTCAGTATTGCACATGGGTATGACAGTATTGAACATGGGTATGACAGTATTGCAAAGGGGCATGTCAGTATTGCACATGGTTTTGACAGAATTGCACATGGGTATGTCAGTATTGCACATGGGTATGTCAGTATTGCACATGGGTATGACAGTATTGCACATGGGTATGTCAGTATTGCACATGGGTATAAAAGTATTGCAAATGGGTATGACAGTATTGCACATGGTATGAAAGTATTGCACATGGTATGACAGTATTGCACACAGGTATGACAGTATTGAACATTGGTATGACAGTATTGCACATGGGTATGTCAGTATTGCACATGGGTATCACAGTATTGCACATGGATATGTCAGTATTGCACTTGGGTATGACAGTATTGCACATGGGTATGACAGTATTGCACAGGGGTAGGACAGTATTGCACATGGGTATATCGTTATTGCACATGTGTATGTCAGTATTATAAATTGGTATGACCCTATTGCACATGGGTATAGGAGTATTGCACATGGCATGACAGTACTTCACAGGGGTATGTCAGTACTGCACATGGGTATGACAGTATTGCAAATGTGTACGACAGTATTGCACATGGTGATGACAGTATTGCACATGGGTATGACAGTATTGCACATGTGTGTGACAGTATTGCAGATGGGTATGTCAGTACTGCACATGGGTATGACAGTATTGCACATGGGTATGATAGTATACCACATGGGCATGAGAGTATTGCACATGGGTATGACAGTATTGCACATGGGTATGACAGTATTGCACATGGGTATGACAGTATATCACATGGGTATGAGAGTATTGCACATGGGGATGACAGTATTGCACATGTGTATGTCAGTATTGCACATGTGTATGTCAGTATTGCACATGGGTATGACAGTATTACATAAGGGTATTTCAGTATTGCACATGGGTATATCAGTATAGCACATGGGTATGAAAGTATTGCAAATGGGTATGACAGTATTGCACATGGTATGAAAGTATTGCACATGGGTATGACAGTATTGCACACAGGTATGATAGTATTGAACATTGGTATGACAGTATTGCACACTGGTATGAGAGTATTGCACATGGATATGACAGTATTGAACAGGGGTATGTGAGTATTTCACATGGGTGTGACAGTATTGCACATGGGTATGACAGTATTGCACATGTGTATGTCAGTATTGCACATGGTATGTCAGTATTGCACATGGTATGACAGTATCGCATAAGGGTATTTTAGTATTGCACAGGGGTATGACAGTATTGTACATGGGTATGACAGTATTGCACATGGGTATGAAAGTATTGCACATGGGTTTGACAGTATTGCACATGGGTATGACAGTATTGAACATGGGTATGACAGTATTGCAAAGGGGCATGTCAGTATTGCACATGGTTTTGACAGTATTGCACATGGGTATGTCAGTATTGCACATGGGTATGTCAGTATTGCACATGGGTATGACAGTATTGCACATGGGTATGTCAGTATTGCACATGGGTATAAAAGTATTGCAAATGGGTATGACAGTATTGCACATGGTATGAAAGTATTGCACATGGTATGACAGTATTGCACACAGGTATGACAATATTGAACATTGGTATGACAGTATTGCACATGGGTATGTCAGTATTGCACATGGGTATCACAGTATTGCACATGGATATGTCAGTATTGCACATGGGTATGACAGTATTGCACATGGGTATGACAGTATTGCACAGGGGTAGGACAGTATTGCACATGGGTATATCGTTATTGCACATGTGTATGACAGTATTATAAATTGGTATGACCCTATTGCACATGGGTATAGGAGTATTGCACATGGCATGACAGTACTTCACAGGGGTATGTCAGTACTGCACATGGGTATGAAAGTATTGCAAATGTGTACGACAGTATTGCACATGGTGATGACAGTATTGCACATGGGTATGACAGTATTGCACATGGGTATGTCAGTATTGCACATGGGTATATCAGTATTCCACATGGGTATGACAGTATTGCACATGTGGATGACAGTTTTGCACATGGATATGACAGTATTGCACATGGAAAAGTCAGTATTGCACATGGGTATGACTGTATTGCACATGGGAATGTCAGTATTGCACATGGGTATGACAGTATTGCACATGTGTGTGACAGTATTGCACAGGGGTAGGACAGTATTGCAGATGGGTATATCGGTATTGCACATGTGTATGTCAGTATTATACATGGGTATGACAGTATTGCACATGCTTATAGCAATATTGCACATGGTATGACAGTACTTCACAGGGGTATGTCAGTACTGCACATGGGTATGACAGTATTGCACAGGGGTATGACAGTGTTGCACATAGATATGTCAGTATTGCAATTGAGTATGTCAGTATTGCACATGTATTGCACAGGGGTGTGTCAGTATTGCAATTGGGTATGTCAGTATTGCACATGGGTATGACAGTATTGCACATGGGTATGTCAGTATTGCACATGGGTTGACCGTATTGCACATGGTATGAAAGTATTGCACATAGGTATGAAAGTATTGCACACAGGTATGAAAGTATTGCAAATGGGTATGACAGTATTGCACATGGGTATGACAGTATAGCACATGGGTATGACAGTATTGCACAGGGGTATGTCAGTATTGCACATGGGTATAACAGTATTGCATATGGGTATGACAGTATTGCACATGTGTATGTCAGTGTTGCACATGTATTGCACAGGGGAATGTCAGTATTGCAATTGGGTATGTCAGTATTGCACATGGGTATGTCAGTATCTCACATGGGTTTGACAGTATTGCACATGGGAATGACAGTATTGCACATGCGTATGACAGTATTGCACATGGGTATGACAGTATTGCACAGGGATAAGTCAGTATTGCACATGGTATGACAGTATTGCACATGGGTATGACAGTATATCACATGGGTATGAGAGTATTGCACATGGGGATGACAGTATGCACATGGGGATGACAGTATTAAAAATGGGTATGTCTGTATTGCACATGGGTATGAAAGTATTGCACATGTATATGTCAGTATTGCACGTGTGTTGTCAGTATTGCACATGGGTATGACAGTATTACATAAGGGTATTTCAGTATTGCACATGGGTATGTCAGTATAGCACATGGGTATGAAAGTATTGCATATGGGTATGACAGTATTGCACATGGTATGAAAGTATTGCACATGGGTATGACAGTATTGCACACAGGTATGATAGTATTGAACATTGGTATGACAGTATTGCACACTGGTATGAGAGTATTGCACATGGATATGACAGTATTGCACAGGGGTATGTGAGTATTTCACATGGGTGTGACAGTATTGCACATGGGTATGTCAGTATTGCACATGGGTATGACAGTATTGCACATGTGTATGTCAGTATTGCACATGGTATGTCAGTATTGCACATGGTATGACAGTATCGCATAAGGGTATTTCAGTATTGCACAGGGGTATGACAGTATTGTACATGGGTATGACAGTATTGCACATGGGTATGAAAGTATTGCACATGGGTTTGACAGTATTGCACATGGGTATGTCAGTATTGCACATGGGTATGACAGTATTGAACATGGGTATGACAGTATTGCAAAGGGGCATGTCAGTATTGCACATGGTTTTGACAGAATTGCACATGGGTATGTCAGTATTGCACAGGGGTATGACAGTATTGTACATGGGTATGACAGTATTGCACATGGGTATGAAAGTATTGCACATGGGTTTGACAGTATTGCACATGGGTATGTCAGTATTGCACATGGGTATGACAGTATTGAACATGGGTATGACAGTATTGCAAAGGGGCATGTCAGTATTGCACATGGTTTTGACAGAATTGCACATGGGTATGTCAGTATTGCACATGGGTATGTCAGTATTGCACATGGGTATGACAGTATTGCACATGGGTATGTCAGTATTGCACATGGGTATAAAAGTATTGCAAATGGGTATGACAGTATTGCACATGGTATGAAAGTATTGCACATGGTATGACAGTATTGCACACAGGTATGACAGTATTGAACATTGGTATGACAGTATTGCACATGGGTATGTCAGTATTGCACATGGGTATCACAGTATTGCACATGGATATGTCAGTATTGCACTTGGGTATGACAGTATTGCACATGGGTATGACAGTATTGCACAGGGGTAGGACAGTATTGCACATGGGTATATCGTTATTGCACATGTGTATGTCAGTATTATAAATTGGTATGACCCTATTGCACATGGGTATAGGAGTATTGCACATGGCATGACAGTACTTCACAGGGGTATGTCAGTACTGCACATGGGTATGACAGTATTGCAAATGTGTACGACAGTATTGCACATGGTGATGACAGTATTGCACATGGGTATGACAGTATTGCACATGTGTGTGACAGTATTGCAGATGGGTATGTCAGTACTGCACATGGGTATGACAGTATTGCACATGGGTATGATAGTATACCACATGGGCATGAGAGTATTGCACATGGGTATGACAGTATTGCACATGGGTATGACAGTATTGCACATGGGTATGACAGTATATCACATGGGTATGAGAGTATTGCACATGGGGATGACAGTATTGCACATGTGTATGTCAGTATTGCACATGTGTATGTCAGTATTGCACATGGGTATGACAGTATTACATAAGGGTATTTCAGTATTGCACATGGGTATATCAGTATAGCACATGGGTATGAAAGTATTGCAAATGGGTATGACAGTATTGCACATGGTATGAAAGTATTGCACATGGGTATGACAGTATTGCACACAGGTATGATAGTATTGAACATTGGTATGACAGTATTGCACACTGGTATGAGAGTATTGCACATGGATATGACAGTATTGAACAGGGGTATGTGAGTATTTCACATGGGTGTGACAGTATTGCACATGGGTATGACAGTATTGCACATGTGTATGTCAGTATTGCACATGGTATGTCAGTATTGCACATGGTATGACAGTATCGCATAAGGGTATTTTAGTATTGCACAGGGGTATGACAGTATTGTACATGGGTATGACAGTATTGCACATGGGTATGAAAGTATTGCACATGGGTTTGACAGTATTGCACATGGGTATGCCAGTATTGCACATGGGTATGACAGTATTGAACATGGGTATGACAGTATTGCAAAGGGGCATG
This sequence comes from Eucyclogobius newberryi, assembly GCF_026437365.1. Lineage (NCBI taxonomy): Eukaryota > Metazoa > Chordata > Actinopteri > Gobiiformes > Gobiidae > Eucyclogobius > Eucyclogobius newberryi. The sequence goes on from NW_027316539.1 coordinate 22,469, forward strand.
TCAGTATTGCACATGGTTTTGACAGTATTGCACATGGGTATGTCAGTATTGCACATGGGTATGTCAGTATTGCACATGGGTATGACAGTATTGCACATGGGTATGTCAGTATTGCACATGGGTATAAAAGTATTGCAAATGGGTATGACAGTATTGCACATGGTATGAAAGTATTGCACATGGTATGACAGTATTGCACACAGGTATGACAATATTGAACATTGGTATGACAGTATTGCACATGGGTATGTCAGTATTGCACATGGGTATCACAGTATTGCACATGGATATGTCAGTATTGCACATGGGTATGACAGTATTGCACATGGGTATGACAGTATTGCACAGGGGTAGGACAGTATTGCACATGGGTATATCGTTATTGCACATGTGTATGACAGTATTATAAATTGGTATGACCCTATTGCACATGGGTATAGGAGTATTGCACATGGCATGACAGTACTTCACAGGGGTATGTCAGTACTGCACATGGGTATGAAAGTATTGCAAATGTGTACGACAGTATTGCACATGGTGATGACAGTATTGCACATGGGTATGACAGTATTGCACATGGGTATGTCAGTATTGCACATGGGTATATCAGTATTCCACATGGGTATGACAGTATTGCACATGTGGATGACAGTTTTGCACATGGATATGACAGTATTGCACATGGAAAAGTCAGTATTGCACATGGGTATGACTGTATTGCACATGGGAATGTCAGTATTGCACATGGGTATGACAGTATTGCACATGTGTGTGACAGTATTGCACAGGGGTAGGACAGTATTGCAGATGGGTATTTCGGTATTGCACATGTGTATGTCAGTATTATACATGGGTATGACAGTATTGCACATGCTTATAGCAATATTGCACATGGTATGACAGTACTTCACAGGGGTATGTCAGTACTGCACATGGGTATGACAGTATTGCACAGGGGTATGACAGTGTTGCACATAGATATGTCAGTATTGCAATTGAGTATGTCAGTATTGCACATGTATTGCACAGGGGTGTGTCAGTATTGCAATTGGGTATGTCAGTATTGCACATGGGTATGACAGTATTGCACATGGGTATGTCAGTATTGCACATGGGTTGACCGTATTGCACATGGTATGAAAGTATTGCACATAGGTATGAAAGTATTGCACACAGGTATGAAAGTATTGCAAATGGGTATGACAGTATTGCACATGGGTATGACAGTATAGCACATGGGTATGACAGTATTGCACAGGGGTATGTCAGTATTGCACATGGGTATAACAGTATTGCATATGGGTATGACAGTATTGCACATGTGTATGTCAGTGTTGCACATGTATTGCACAGGGGAATGTCAGTATTGCAATTGGGTATGTCAGTATTGCACATGGGTATGTCAGTATCTCACATGGGTTTGACAGTATTGCACATGGGAATGACAGTATTGCACAGGGATAAGTCAGTATTGCACATGGTATGACAGTATTGCACATGGGTATGTCAGTATTGCACATGGGTATGACAGTATTGCACATGGGCATGACAGTATTGCACATGGGTATGACAGTATTGCACATGTGTATGTCAGTATTGCGTATGTGTATGTCAGTATTGCACATGGGTATGACAGTATTGCACATGGGTATGAAAGTATTGCACACAGGTATGACAGTATTACACATGGTGTGAAAGTATTGCACATGGGTTTGGCAGTATTGCACACAGGTATGACAGTATTGCACATTGGTATGACAGTATTGCACATGGGTATGACGGTATTGCACATGGGTATGACAGTATTGCACAGGGGTTATACAGTGTTGAACATAGATATGTCAGTATTGCACATGTGTATGTCAGTATTGCACATGTATTGCACAGGGGTGTGTCAGTATTGCAATTGGGTATGTCAGTATTGCACATGTGTATGTCAGTATTGCACATGTATTGCACAGGGGTGTGTCAGTATTGCAATTGGGTATGTCAGTATTGCACATGGGTATGTCAGTATTGCACATGGGTATGACAGTATTACACATGGGTATGACAGTATTGCACAGGGATACGTCAGTATTGCACATGGGTATGACAGTATTGCACATGGGTATGACAGTATTGCACAGGGGTAGGACAGTATTGCACATGGGTATATCGTTATTGCACATGTGTATGTCAGTATTATACATGGGTATGACCGTATTGCACATGGGTATAGCAGTATTGCACATGGCATGACAGTACTTCACAGGGGTATGTCAGTACTGCACATGGGTATGACAGTATTGCACATGGGTACGACAGTATTGCACATGGTGATGACAGTATTGCACATGGGTATGACAGTATTGCACATGGGTATGTCAGTATTGCACATGGGTATATCAGTATTCCACATGGGTATGACAGTATTGCACATGGGGATGACAGTATTGCACATGGGTATGACAGTATTGCACATGGAAAAGTCAGTATTGCACATGGGTATGACTGTATTGCACATGGGCATGACAGTACTGCACATGGGTATGTCAGTATTGCACATGGGGATGTCAGTATTGCACATGGGTATGACAGTATTGCACATGTGTGTGACAGTATTGCACATGGGTATGTCAGTACTGCACATGGGTATGACAGTATTGCACATGGGTATGATAGTATACCACATGGGTATGAGAGTATTGCACATGGGGATGACAGTATTGCACATGGGTATGTCAATATTGCACATGGGTATGACAGTATTGCACATGGGGATGAAAGTATTGCACATGGGTATGTCAATATTGCATATGGGTATGACAGTATTGCACATGGATATGACAGTATTGCACATGGGGATGATAGTATTGCACATGGGTATGTCTGTATTGCACATGGGTATGACAGTATTGCACATGGGTATGACAGTATTGCACATGGGTATGACAGTATATCACATGGGTATGAGAGTATTGCACATGGGGATGACAGTATGCACATGGGGATGACAGTATTAAAAATGGGTATGTCTGTATTGCACATGGGTATGAAAGTATTGCACATGTATATGTCAGTATTGCACGTGTGTATGTCAGTATTGCACATGGGTATGACAATATTACATAAGGGTATTTCAGTATTGCACATGGGTATGTCAGTATAGCACATGGGTATGAAAGTATTGCATATGGGTATGACAGTATTGCACATGGTATGAAAGTATTGCACATGGGTATGACAGTATTGCACACAGGTATGATAGTATTGAACATTGGTATGACAGTATTGCACACTGGTATGAGAGTATTGCACATGGATATGACAGTATTGCACAGGGGTATGTGAGTATTTCACATGGGTGTGACAGTATTGCACATGGGTATGTCAGTATTGCACATGGGTATGACAGTATTGCACATGTGTATGTCAGTATTGCACATGGTATGTCAGTATTGCACATGGTATGACAGTATCGCATAAGGGTATTTCAGTATTGCACAGGGGTATGACAGTATTGTACATGGGTATGACAGTATTGCACATGGGTATGAAAGTATTGCACATGGGTTTGACAGTATTGCACATGGGTATGTCAGTATTGCACATGGGTATGACAGTATTGAACATGGGTATGACAGTATTGCAAAGGGGCATGTCAGTATTGCACATGGTTTTGACAGAATTGCACATAGGTATGTCAGTATTGCACATGGGTATGTCAGTATTGCACATGGGTATGACAGTATTGCACATGGGTATGTCAGTATTGCACATGGGTATAAAAGTATTGCAAATGGGTATGACAGTACTGCACATGGTATGAAAGTATTGCACATGGTATGACAGTATTGCACACAGGTATGACAGTATTGAACATTGGTATGACAGTATTGCACATGGGTATGTCAGTATTGCACATGGGTATCACAGTATTGCACATGGATATGTCAGTATTGCACTTGGGTATGACAGTATTGCACATGGGTATGACAGTATTGCACAGGGGTAGGACAGTATTGCACATGGGTATATCGTTATTGCACATGTGTATGTCAGTATTATAAATTGGTATGACCCTATTGCACATGGGTATAGGAGTATTGCACATGGCATGACAGTACTTCACAGGGGTATGTCAGTACTGCACATGGGTATGACAGTATTGCACATGTGTGTGACAGTATTGCAGATGTGTGTGACAGTATTGCAGATGGGTATGTCAGTACTGCACATGGGTATGACAGTATTGCACATGTGTGTGACAGTATTGCAGATGGGTATGTCAGTACTGCACATGGGTATGACAGTATTGCACATGGGTATGATAGTATACCACATGGGTATGAGAGTATTGCACATGGGTATGACAGTATTGCACATGGGTATGACAGTATTGCACATGGGTATGACAGTATATCACATGGATATGAGAGTATTGCACATGGGGATGACAGTATTGCACATGGGGATGACAGTATTAAAAATGGGTATGTCAGTATTGCACATGGGTATGAAAGTATTGCACATGTGTATATCAGTATTGCACATGTGTATGTCAGTATTGCACATGGGTATGACAGTATTACATAAGGGTATTTCAGTATTGCACATGGGTATATCAGTATAGCACATGGGTATGAAAGTATTGCAAATGGGTATGACAGTATTGCACATGGTATGAAAGTATTGCACATGGGTATGACAGTATTGCACACAGGTATGATAGTATTGAACATTGGTATGACAGTATTGCACACTGGTATGAGAGTATTGCACATGGATATGACAGTATTGCACAGGGGTATGTGAGTATTTCACATGGGTGTGACAGTATTGCACATGGGTATGTCAGTATTGCACATGGGTATGACAGTATTGCACATGTGTATGTCAGTATTGCACATGGTATGTCAGTATTGCACATGGTATGACAGTATCGCATAAGGGTATTTCAGTATTGCACAGGGGTATGACAGTATTGTACATGGGTATGACAGTATTGCACATGGGTATGAAAGTATTGCACATGGGTTTGACAGTATTGCACATGGGTATGCCAGTATTGCACATGGGTATGACAGTATTGAACATGGGTATGACAGTATTGCAAAGGGGCATGTCAGTATTGCACATGGTTTTGACAGTATTGCACATGGGTATGTCAGTATTGCACATGGGTATGTCAGTATTGCACATGGGTATGACAGTATTGCACATGGGTATGTCAGTATTGCACATGGGTATAAAAGTATTGCAAATGGGTATGACAGTATTGCACATGGTATGAAAGTATTGCACATGGTGATGACAGTATTGCACACAGGTATGACAATATTGAACATTGGTATGACAGTATTGCACATGGGTATGTCAGTTTTGCACATGGATATGACAGTATTGCACATGGAAAAGTCAGTATTGCACATGGGTATGACTGTATTGCACATGGGAATGTCAGTATTGCACATGGGTATGACAGTATTGCACATGTGTGTGACAGTATTGCACAGGGGTAGGACAGTATTGCAGATGGGTATATCGGTATTGCACATGTGTATGTCAGTATTATACATGGGTATGACAGTATTGCACATGCTTATAGCAATATTGCACATGGTATGACAGTACTTCACAGGGGTATGTCAGTACTGCACATGGGTATGACAGTATTGCACAGGGGTATGACAGTGTTGCACATAGATATGTCAGTATTGCAATTGAGTATGTCAGTATTGCACATGTATTGCACAGGGGTGTGTCAGTATTGCAATTGGGTATGTCAGTATTGCACATGGGTATGACAGTATTGCACATGGGTATGTCAGTATTGCACATGGGTTGACAGTATTGCACATGGGTATGACAGTATTGCACAGGGATACGTCAGTATTGCACATGGGTATGACAGTATTGCACATGGGTATGACAGTATTGCACAGGGGTAGGACAGTATTGCACATGGGTATATCGTTATTGCACATGTGTATGTCAGTATTATACATGGGTATGACCGTATTGCACATGGGTATAGCAGTATTGCACATGGCATGACAGTACTTCACAGGGGTATGACAGTACTGCACATGGTATGAAAGTATTGCACATGGTATGACAGTATTGCACACAGGTATGACAGTATTGAACATTGGTATGACAGTATTGCACATGGGTATGTCAGTATTGCACATGGGTATCACAGTATTGCACATGGATATGTCAGTATTGCACTTGGGTATGACAGTATTGCACATGGGTATGACAGTATTGCACAGGGGTAGGACAGTATTGCACATGGGTATATCGTTATTGCACATGTGTATGTCAGTATTATAAATTGGTATGACCCTATTGCACATGGGTATAGGAGTATTGCACATGGCATGACAGTACTTCACAGGGGTATGTCAGTACTGCACATGGGTATGACAGTATTGCACATGTGTGTGACAGTATTGCAGATGTGTGTGACAGTATTGCAGATGGGTATGTCAGTACTGCACATGGGTATGACAGTATTGCACATGTGTGTGACAGTATTGCAGATGGGTATGTCAGTACTGCACATGGGTATGACAGTATTGCACATGGGTATGATAGTATACCACATGGGTATGAGAGTATTGCACATGGGTATGACAGTATTGCACATGGGTTTGACAGTATTGCACATGGGTATGACAGTATATCACATGGGTATGAGAGTATTGCACATGGGGATGACAGTATTGCACATGGGGATGACAGTATTAAAAATGGGTATGTCAGTATTGCACATGGGTATGAAAGTATTGCACATGTGTATGTCAGTATTGCACATGTGTATGTCAGTATTGCACATGGGTATGACAGTATTACATAAGGGTATTTCAGTATTGCACATGGGTATATCAGTATAGCACATGGGTATGAAAGTATTGCAAATGGGTATGACAGTATTGCACATGGTATGAAAGTATTGCACATGGGTATGACAGTATTGCACACAGGTATGATAGTATTGAACATTGGTATGACAGTATTGCACACTGGTATGAGAGTATTGCACATGGATATGACAGTATTGCACAGGGGTATGTGAGTATTTCACATGGGTGTGACAGTATTGCACATGGGTATGTCAGTATTGCACATGGGTATGACAGTATTGCACATGTGTATGTCAGTATTGCACATGGTATGTCAGTATTGCACATGGTATGACAGTATCGCATAAGGGTATTTCAGTATTGCACAGGGGTATGACAGTATTGTACATGGGTATGACAGTATTGCACATGGGTATGAAAGTATTGCACATGGGTTTGACAGTATTGCACATGGGTATGCCAGTATTGCACATGGGTATGACAGTATTGAACATGGGTATGACAGTATTGCAAAGGGGCATGTCAGTATTGCACATGGTTTTGACAGAATTGCACATGGGTATGTCAGTATTGCACATGGGTATGTCAGTATTGCACATGGGTATGACAGTATTGCACATGGGTATGTCAGTATTGCACATGGGTATAAAAGTATTGCAAATGGGTATGACAGTATTGCACATGGTATGAAAGTATTGCACATGGTATGACAGTATTGCACACAGGTATGACAATATTGAACATTGGTATGACAGTATTGCACATGGGTATGTCAGTATTGCACATGGGTATCACAGTATTGCACATGGATATGTCAGTATTGCACATGGGTATGACAGTATTGCACATTGGTATGACAGTATTGCACAGGGGTAGGACAGTATTGCACATGGGTATATCGTTATTGCACATGTGTATGACAGTATTATAAATTGGTATGACCCTATTGCACATGGGTATAGGAGTATTGCACATGGCATGACAGTACTTCACAGGGGTATGTCAGTACTGCACATGGGTATGACAGTATTGCAAATGTGTACGACAGTATTGCACATGGTGATGACAGTATTGCACATGGGTATGACAGTATTGCACATGGGTATGTCAGTATTGCACATGGGTATATCAGTATTCCACATGGGTATGACAGTATTGCACATGTGGATGACAGTTTTGCACATGGATATGACAGTATTGCACATGGAAAAGTCAGTATTGCACATGGGTATGACTGTATTGCACATGGGAATGTCAGTATTGCACATGGGTATGACAGTATTGCACATGTGTGTGACAGTATTGCACAGGGGTAGGACAGTATTGCAGATGGGTATATCGGTATTGCACATGTGTATGTCAGTATTATACATGGGTATGACAGTATTGCACATGCTTATAGCAATATTGCACATGGTATGACAGTACTTCACAGGGGTATGTCAGTACTGCACATGGGTATGACAGTATTGCACAGGGGTATGACAGTGTTGCACATGGGTACGAAAGTATTGCACATGGTGATGACAGTATTGCACATGTGTATGTCAGTATTGCACATGGGTATGACAGTATTGCACATGGGTACGAAAGTATTGCACATGGTGATGACAGTATTGCACATGTGTATGTCAGTATTGCACATGTGTTTGTCAGTATTGCACATGGGTATGTCAGTATTGCACATGGGTATGTCAGTATTGCATATGCGTATGACTGTATTGCACATGGGCATGACAGTATTGCACATGGGTTTGTCAGTATTGCATATGCGTATGACTGTATTGCACATGGGCATGACAGTATTGCACATGGGTTTGTCAGTATTGCACATGGATATGACAGTATTACATAAGGGCATTTCAGTATTGCACATGGGTATGACAGTATTGCACATGTGTATGACAGTACTGCACATGGGTATGACAGTATTGCACATGGGTATGTCAGTATTGCACATGGGTATGACAGTATTGCACATGGAAAAGTCAGTATTGCACATGGGTATGACTGTATTGCACATGGGCATGACAGTACTGCACATGGGTATGTCAGTATTGCATATGGGAATGTCAGTATTGCACATGGGTATGACAGTATTGCACATGTGTGTGACAGTATTGCACATGGGTATGACAGTATTGCACAGGGGTAGGACAGTATTGCAGATGGGTATATCGGTATTGCACATTTGTATGTCAGTATTATACATGGGTATGACAGTATTGCACATGCTTATAGCAATATTGCACATGGTATGACAGTACTTCACAGGGGTATGTCAGTACTGCACATGGGTATGACAGTATTGCACAGGGGTATGACAGTGTTGCACATAGATATGTCAGTATTGCAATTGAGTATGTCAGTATTGCACATGTATTGCACAGGGGTGTGTCAGTATTGCAATTGGGTATGTCAGTATTGCACATGGGTATGACAGTATTGCACATGGGTATGTCAGTATTGCACATGGGTTGACAGTATTGCACATGAGTATGACAGTATTGCACAGGGATACGTCAGTATTGCACATGGGTATGACAGTATTGCACATGGGTATGTCAGTATTGCACATGGGTATGACAGTATTGCACATGGGTATGTCAGTATTGCACATGGGTATAAAAGTATTGCAAATGGGTATGACAGTATTGCACATGGTATGAAAGTATTGCACATGGTATGACAGTATTGCACACAGGTATGACAGTATTGAACATTGGTATGACAGTATTGCACATGGGTATGTCAGTATTGCACATGGGTATCACAGTATTGCACATGGATATGTCAGTATTGCACTTGGGTATGCCAGTATTGCACATGGGTATGACAGTATTGCACAGGGGTAGGACAGTATTGCACATGGGTATATCGTTATTGCACATGTGTATGTCAGTATTATAAATTGGTATGACCCTATTGCACATGGGTATAGGAGTATTGCACATGGCATGACAGTACTTCACAGGGGTATGTCAGTACTGCACATGGGTATGACAGTATTGCAAATGTGTACGACAGTATTGCACATGGTGATGACAGTATTGCACATGGGTATGACAGTATTGCACATGTGTGTGACAGTATTGCAGATGGGTATGTCAGTACTGCACATGGGTATGACAGTATTGCACATGGGTATGATAGTATACCACATGGGTATGAGAGTATTGCACATGGGTATGACAGTATTGCACATGGGTATGACAGTATTGCACATGGGTATGACAGTATATCACATGGGTATGAGAGTATTGCACATGGTGATGACAGTATTGCACATGGGGATGACAGTATTAAAAATGGGTATGTCAGTATTGCACATGGGTATGAAAGTATTGCACATGTGTATGTCAGTATTGCACATGTGTATGTCAGTATTGCACATGGGTATGACAGTATTACATAAGGGTATTTCAGTATTGCACATGGGTATATCAGTATAGCACATGGGTATGAAAGTATTGCAAATGGGTATGACAGTATTGCACATGGTATGAAAGTATTGCACATGGGTATGACAGTATTGCACACAGGTATGATAGTATTGAACATTGGTATGACAGTATTGCACACTGGTATGAGAGTATTGCACATGGATATGACAGTATTGCACAGGGGTATGTGAGTATTTCACATGGGTGTGACAGTATTGCACATGAGTATGTCAGTATTGCACATGGGTATGACAGTATTGCACATGTGTATGTCAGTATTGCACATGGTATGTCAGTATTGCACATGGTATGACAGTATCGCATAAGGGTATTTCAGTATTGCACAGGGGTATGACAGTATTGTACATGGGTATGACAGTATTGCACATGGGTATGAAAGTATTGCACATGGGTTTGACAGTATTGCACATGGGTATGCCAGTATTGCACATGGGTATGACAGTATTGAACATGGGTATGACAGTATTGCAAAGGGGCATGTCAGTATTGCACATGGTTTTGACAGTATTGCACATGGGTATGTCAGTATTGCACATGGGTATGTCAGTATTGCACATGGGTATGACAGTATTGCACATGGGTATGTCAGTATTGCACATGGGTATAAAAGTATTGCAAATGGGTATGACAGTATTGCACATGGTATGAAAGTATTGCACATGGTATGACAGTATTGCACACAGGTATGACAATATTGAACATTGGTATGACAGTATTGCACATGGGTATGTCAGTATTGCACATGGATATGTCAGTATTTCACATGGGTATGACAGTATTGCACATGGGTATGACAGTATTGCACAGGGGTAGGACAGTATTGCACATGGGTATATCGTTATTGCACATGTGTATGACAGTATTATAAATTGGTATGACCCTATTGCACATGGGTATAGGAGTATTGCACATGGCATGACAGTACTTCACAGGGGTATGTCAGTACTGCACATGGGTATGACAGTATTGCAAATGTGTACGACAGTATTGCACATGGTGATGACAGTATTGCACATGGGTATGACAGTATTGCACATGGGTATGTCAGTATTGCACATGGGTATATCAGTATTCCACATGGGTATGACAGTATTGCACATGTGGATGACAGTTTTGCACATGGATATGACAGTATTGCACATGGAAAAGTCAGTATTGCACATGGGTATGACTGTATTGCACATGGGAATGTCAGTATTGCACATGGGTATGACAGTATTGCACATGTGTGTGACAGTGTTGCACATAGATATGTCAGTATTGCAATTGAGTATGTCAGTATTGCACATGTATTGCACAGGGGTGTGTCAGTATTGCAATTGGGTATGTCAGTATTGCACATGGGTATGACAGTATTGCACATGGGTATGTCAGTATTGCACATGGGTTGACCGTATTGCACATGGTATGAAAGTATTGCACATAGGTATGAAAGTATTGCACACAGGTATGAAAGTATTGCAAATGGGTATGACAGTATTGCACATGGGTATGACAGTATAGCACATGGGTATGACAGTATTGCACAGGGGTATGTCAGTATTGCACATGGGTATAACAGTATTGCATATGGGTATGACAGTATTGCACATGTGTATGTCAGTGTTGCACATGTATTGCACAGGGGAATGTCAGTATTGCAATTGGGTATGTCAGTATTGCACATGGGTATGTCAGTATCTCACATGGGTTTGACAGTATTGCACATGGGAATGACAGTATTGCACATGCGTATGACAGTATTGCACATGGGTATGACAGTATTGCACAGGGATAAGTCAGTATTGCACATGGTATGACAGTATTGCACATGGGTATGTCAGTATTGCACATGGGTATGACAGTATTGCACATGGGCAAGACAGTATTGCACATGGGTATGTCAGTATTGCACATGGGTATGACAGTATTGCACATGGGCAAGACAGTATTGCACATGGGTATGACAGTATTGCACATGTGGATGACAGTTTTGCACATGGATATGACAGTATTGCACATGGAAAAGTCAGTATTGCACATGGGTATGACTGTATTGCACATGGGAATGTCAGTATTGCACATGGGTATGACAGTATTGCACATGTGTGTGACAGTGTTGCACATAGATATGTCAGTATTGCAATTGAGTATGTCAGTATTGCACATGTATTGCACAGGGGTGTGTCAGTATTGCAATTGGGTATGTCAGTATTGCACATGGGTATGACAGTATTGCACATGGGTATGTCAGTATTGCACATGGGTTGACCGTATTGCACATGGTATGAAAGTATTGCACATAGGTATGAAAGTATTGCACACAGGTATGAAAGTATTGCAAATGGGTATGACAGTATTGCACATGGGTATGACAGTATAGCACATGGGTATGTCAGTATTGCACATGGGTATAACAGTATTGCATATGGGTATGACAGTATTGCATATGGGTATGACAGTATTGCACATGTGTATGTCAGTGTTGCACATGTATTGCACAGGGGAATGTCAGTATTGCAATTGGGTATGTCAGTATTGCACATGGGTATGTCAGTATCTCACATGGGTTTGACAGTATTGCACATGGGAATGACAGTATTGCACATGCGTATGACAGTATTGCACATGGGTATGACAGTATTGCACAGGGATAAGTCAGTATTGCACATGGTATGACAGTATTGCACATGGGTATGTCAGTATTGCACATGGGTATGACAGTATTGCACATGGGCAAGACAGTATTGCACATGGGTATGACAGTATTGCACATGTGTATGTCAGTATTGCGTATGTGTATGTCAGTATTGCACATGGGTATGACAGTATTGCACATGGGTATGAAAGTATTGCACACAGGTATGACAGTATTACACATGGTGTGAAAGTATTGCACATGGGTTTGGCAGTATTGCACACAGGTATGACAGTATTGCACATTGGTATGACAGTATTGCACATGGGTATGACGGTATTGCACATGGGTATGACAGTATTGCACAGGGGTAAGACAGTGTTGAACATAGATATGTCAGTATTGCACATGTGTATGTCAGTATTGCACATGTATTGCACAGGGGTGTGTCAGTATTGCAATTGGGTATGTCAGTATTGCACATGTGTATGTCAGTATTGCACATGTATTGCACAGGGGTGTGTCAGTATTGCAATTGGGTATGTCAGTATTGCACATGGGTATGTCAGTATTGCACATGGGTATGACAGTATTACACATGGGTATGACAGTATTGCACAGGGATACGTCAGTATTGCACATGGGTATGACAGTATTGCACATGGGTATGACAGTATTGCACAGGGGTAGGACAGTATTGCACATGGGTATATCATTATTGCACATGTGTATGTCAGTATTATACATGGGTATGACCGTATTGCACATGGGTATAGCAGTATTGCACATGGCATGACAGTACTTCACAGGGGTATGTCAGTACTGCACATGGGTATGACAGTATTGCACATGGGTACGACAGTATTGCACATGGTGATGACAGTATTGCACATGGGTATGACAGTATTGCACATGGGTATGTCAGTATTGCACATGGGTATATCAGTATTCCACATGGGTATGACAGTATTGCACATGGGGATGACAGTATTGCACATGGGTATGACAGTATTGCACATGGAAAAGTCAGTATTGCACATGGGTATGACTGTATTGCACATGGGCATGACAGTACTGCACATGGGTATGTCAGTATTGCACATGGGGATGTCAGTATTGCACATGGGTATGACAGTATTGCACATGTGTGTGACAGTATTGCACATGGGTATGTCAGTACTGCACATGGGTATGACAGTATTGCACATGGGTATGATAGTATACCACATGGGTATGAGAGTATTGCACATGGGGATGACAGTATTGCACATGGGTATGTCAATATTGCACATGTGTATGACAGTATTGCACATGGGGATGAAAGTATTGCACATGGGTATGTCAATATTGCACATGGGTATGACAGTATTGCACATGGATATGACAGTATTGCACATGGGGATGATAGTATTGCACATGGGTATGTCTGTATTGCACATGGGTATGACAGTATTGCACATGGGTATGACAGTATTGCACATGGGTATGACAGTATATCACATTGGTATGAGAGTATTGCACATGGGGATGACAGTATGCACATGGGGATGACAGTATTAAAAATGGGTATGTCTGTATTGCACATGGGTATGAAAGTATTGCACATGTATATGTCAGTATTGCACGTGTGTATGTCAGTATTGCACATGGGTATGACAGTATTACATAAGGGTATTTCAGTATTGCACATGGGTATGTCAGTATAGCACATGGGTATGTGAGTATTTCACATGGGTGTGACAGTATTGCACATGGGTATGTCAGTATTGCACATGGGTATGACAGTATTGCACATGTGTATGTCAGTATTGCACATGGTATGTCAGTATTGCACATGGTATGACAGTATCGCATAAGGGTATTTCAGTATTGCACAGGGGTATGACAGTATTGTACATGGGTATGACAGTATTGCACATGGGTATGAAAGTATTGCACATGGGTTTGACAGTATTGCACATGGGTATGTCAGTATTGCACATGGGTATGACAGTATTGAACATGGGTATGACAGTATTGCAAAGGGGCATGTCAGTATTGCACATGGTTTTGACAGAATTGCACATGGGTATGTCAGTATTGCACATGGGTATGTCAGTATTGCACATGGGTATGACAGTATTGCACATGGGTATGTCAGTATTGCACATGGGTATAAAAGTATTGCAAATGGGTATGACAGTATTGCACATGGTATGAAAGTATTGCACATGGACAGTATTATAAATTGGTATGACCCTATTGCACATGGGTATAGGAGTATTGCACATGGCATGACAGTACTTCACAGGGGTATGTCAGTACTGCACATGGGTATGACAGTATTGCAAATGTGTACGACAGTATTGCACATGGTGATGACAGTATTGCACATGGGTATGACAGTATTGCACATGGGTATGTCAGTATTGCACATGGGTATATCAGTATTCCACATGGGTATGACAGTATTGCACATGTGGATGACAGTTTTGCACATGGATATGACAGTATTGCACATGGAAAAGTCAGTATTGCACATGGGTATGACTGTATTGCACATGGGAATGTCAGTATTGCACATGGGTATGACAGTATTGCACATGTGTGTGACAGTATTGCACAGGGGTAGGACAGTATTGCAGATGGGTATATTGGTATTGCACATGTATATGTCAGTATTATACATGGGTATGACAGTATTGCACATGCTTATAGCAATATTGCACATGGTATGACAGTACTTCACAGGGGTATGTCAGTACTGCACATGGGTATGACAGTATTGCACAGGGGTATGACAGTGTTGCACATAGATATGTCAGTATTGCAATTGAGTATGTCAGTATTGCACATGTATTGCACAGGGGTGTGTCAGTATTGCAATTGGGTATATCAGTATTGCACATGGGTATGACAGTATTGCACATGGGTATGTCAGTATTGCACATGGGTTGACCGTATTGCACATGGTATGAAAGTATTGCACATAGGTATGAAAGTATTGCACACAGGTATGAAAGTATTGCAAATGGGTATGACAGTATTGCACATGGGTATGACAGTATAGCACATGGGTATGACAGTATTGCACAGGGGTATGTCAGTATTGCACATGGGTATAACAGTATTGCATATGGGTATGACAGTATTGCACATGTGTATGTCAGTGTTGCACATGTATTGCACAGGGGAATGTCAGTATTGCAATTGGGTATGTCAGTATTGCACATGGGTATGTCAGTATCTCACATGGGTTTGACAGTATTGCACATGGGAATGACAGTATTGCACATGCGTATGACAGTATTGCACATGGGTATGACAGTATTGCACAGGGATAAGTCAGTATTGCACATGGTATGACAGTATTGCACATGGGTATGTCAGTATTGCACATGGGTATGACAGTATTGCACATGGGCATGACAGTATTGCACATGGGTATGACAGTATTGCACATGTGTATGTCAGTATTGCGTATGTGTATGTCAGTATTGCACATGGGTATGACAGTATTGCACATGGGTATGAAAGTATTGCACACAGGTATGATAGTATTACACATGGTGTGAAAGTATTGCACATGGGTTTGGCAGTATTGCACACAGGTATGACAGTATTGCACATTGGTATGACAGTATTGCACATGGGTATGACGGTATTGCACATGGGTATGACAGTATTGCACAGGGGTAAGACAGTGTTGAACATAGATATGTCAGTATTGCACATGTGTATGTCAGTATTGCACATGTATTGCACAGGGGTGTGTCAGTATTGCAATTGGGTATGTCAGTATTGCACATGTGTATGTCAGTATTGCACATGTATTGCACAGGGGTGTGTCAGTATTGCAATTGGGTATGTCAGTATTGCACATGGGTATGTCAGTATTGCACATGGGTATGACAGTATTACACATGGGTATGACAGTATTGCACAGGGATACGTCAGTATTGCACATGGGTATGACAGTATTGCACATGGGTATGACAGTATTGCACAGGGGTAGGACAGTATTGCACATGGGTATATCGTTATTGCACATGTGTATGTCAGTATTATACATGGGTATGACCGTATTGCACATGGGTATAGCAGTATTGCACATGGCATGACAGTACTTCACAGGGGTATGTCAGTACTGCACATGGGTATGACAGTATTGCACATGGGTACGACAGTATTGCACATGGTGATGACAGTATTGCACATGGGTATGACAGTATTGCACATGGGTATGTCAGTATTGCACATGGGTATATCAGTATTCCACATGGGTATGACAGTATTGCACATGGGGATGACAGTATTGCACATGGGTATGACAGTATTGCACATGGAAAAGTCAGTATTGCACATGGGTATGACTGTATTGCACATGGGCATGACAGTACTGCACATGGGTATGTCAGTATTGCACATGGGGATGTCAGTATTGCACATGGGTATGACAGTATTGCACATGTGTGTGACAGTATTGCACATGGGTATGTCAGTACTGCACATGGGTATGACAGTATTGCACATGGGTATGATAGTATACCACATGGGTATGAGAGTATTGCACATGGTATGACAGTATTGCACATGGGTATGTCAGTATTGCACATGGGTATGACAGTATTGCACATGGGCATGACAGTATTGCACATGGGTATGACAGTATTGCACATGTGTATGTCAGTATTGCGTATGTGTATGTCAGTATTGCACATGAGTATGACAGTATTGCACATGGGTATGAAAGTATTGCACACAGGTATGACAGTATTACACATGGTGTGAAAGTATTGCACATGGGTTTGGCAGTATTGCACACAGGTATGACAGTATTGCACATTGGTATGACAGTATTGCACATGGGTATGACGGTATTGCACATGGGTATGACAGTATTGCACAGGGGTAAGACAGTGTTGAACATAGATATGTCAGTATTGCACATGTGTATGTCAGTATTGCACATGTATTGCACAGGGGTGTGTCAGTATTGCAATTGGGTATGTCAGTATTGCACATGTGTATGTCAGTATTGCACATGTATTGCACAGGGGTGTGTCAGTATTGCAATTGGGTATGTCAGTATTGCACATGGGTATGTCAGTATTGCACATGGGTATGACAGTATTACACATGGGTATGACAGTATTGCACAGGGATACGTCAGTATTGCACATGGGTATGACAGTATTGCACATGGGTATGACAGTATTGCACAGGGGTAGGACAGTATTGCACATGGGTATATCGTTATTGCACATGTGTATGTCAGTATTATACATGGGTATGACCGTATTGCACATGGGTATAGCAGTATTGCACATGGCATGACAGTACTTCACAGGGGTATGTCAGTACTGCACATGGGTATGACAGTATTGCACATGGGTACGACAGTATTGCACATGGTGATGACAGTATTGCACATGGGTATGACAGTATTGCACATGGGTATGTCAGTATTGCACATGGGTATATCAGTATTCCACATGGGTATGACAGTATTGCACATGGGGATGACAGTATTGCACATGGGTATGACAGTATTGTACATGGAAAAGTCAGTATTGCACATGGGTATGACTGTATTGCACATGGGCATGACAGTACTGCACATGGGTATGTCAGTATTGCACATGGGGATGTCAGTATTGCACATGGGTATGACAGTATTGCACATGTGTGTGACAGTATTGCACATGGGTATGTCAGTACTGCACATGGGTATGACAGTATTGCACATGGGTATGATAGTATACCACATGGGTATGAGAGTATTGCACATGGGGATGACAGTATTGCACATGGGTATGTCAATATTGCACATGGGTATGACAGTATTGCACATGGGGATGAAAGTATTGCACATGGGTATGTCAATATTGCACATGGGTATGACAGTTTTGCACATGGATATGACAGTATTGCACATGGGGATGATAGTATTGCACATGGGTATGTCTGTATTGCACATGGGTATGACAGTATTGCACATGGGTATGACAGTATTGCACATGGGTATGACAGTATATCACATGGGTATGAGAGTATTGCACATGGGGATGACAGTATGCACATGGGGATGACAGTATTAAAAATGGGTATGTCTGTATTGCACATGGGTATGAAAGTATTGCACATGTATATGTCAGTATTGCACGTGTGTATGTCAGTATTGCACATGGGTATGACAGTATTACATAAGGGTATTTCAGTATTGCACATGGGTATGTCAGTATAGCACATGGGTATGAAAGTATTGCATATGGGTATGACAGTATTGCACATGGTATGAAAGTATTGCACATGGGTATGACAGTATTGCACACAGGTATGATAGTATTGAACATTGGTATGACAGTATTGCACACTGGTATGAGAGTATTGCACATGGATATGACAGTATTGCACAGGGGTATGTGAGTATTTCACATGGGTGTGACAGTATTGCACATGGGTATGTCAGTATTGCACATGGGTATGACAGTATTGCACATGTGTATGTCAGTATTCCACATGGTATGTCAGTATTGCACATGGTATGACAGTATCGCATAAGGGTATTTCAGTATTGCACAGGGGTATGACAGTATTGTACATGGGTATGACAGTATTGCACATGGGTATGAAAGTATTGCACATGGGTTTGACAGTATTGCACATGGGTATGTCAGTATTGCACATGGGTATGACAGTATTGAACATGGGTATGACAGTATTGCAAAGGGGCATGTCAGTATTGCACATGGTTTTGACAGAATTGCACATGGGTATGTCAGTATTGCACATGGGTATGTCAGTATTGCACATGGGTATGACAGTATTGCACATGGGTATGTCAGTATTGCACATGGGTATAAAAGTATTGCAAATGGGTATGACAGTATTGCACATGGTATGAAAGTATTGCACATGGTATGACAGTATTGCACACAGGTATGACAGTATTGAACATTTGTATGACAGTATTGCACATGGGTATGTCAGTATTGCACATGGGTATCACAGTATTGCACATGGATATGTCAGTATTGCACTTGGGTATGACAGTATTGCACATGGGTATGACAGTATTGCACAGGGGTAGGACAGTATTGCACATGGGTATATCGTTATTGCACATGTGTATGTCAGTATTATAAATTGGTATGACCCTATTGCACATGGGTATAGGAGTATTGCACATGGCATGACAGTACTTCACAGGGGTATGTCAGTACTGCACATGGGTATGACAGTATTGCAAATGTGTACGACAGTATTGCACATGGTGATGACAGTATTGCACATGGGTATGACAGTATTGCACATGTGTGTGACAGTATTGCAGATGGGTATGTCAGTACTGCACATGGGTATGACAGTATTGCACATGGGTATGATAGTATACCACATGGGTATGAGAGTATTGCACATGGGTATGACAGTATTGCACATGGGTATGACAGTATTGCACATGGGTATGACAGTATATCACATGGGTATGAGAGTATTGCACATGGGGATGACAGTATTGCACATGGGGATGACAGTATTAAAATGGGTATGTCAGTATTGCACATGGGTATGAAAGTATTGCACATGTGTATGTCAGTATTGCACATGTGTATGTCAGTATTGCACATGGGTATGACAGTATTACATAAGGGTATTTCAGTATTGCACATGGGTATATCAGTATTGTACATGGGTATGACAGTATTGCACATGGGTATGACAGTATTGCACACAGGTATGATAGTATTGAACATTGGTATGACAGTATTGCACACTGGTATGAGAGTATTGCACATGGATATGACAGTATTGCACAGGGGTATGTGAGTATTTCACATGGGTGTGACAGTATTGCACATGGGTATGTCAGTATTGCACATGGGTATGACAGTATTGCACATGTGTATGTCAGTATTGCACATGGTATGTCAGTATTGCACATGGTATGACAGTATCGCATAAGGGTATTTCAGTATTGCACAGGGGTATGACAGTATTGTACATGGGTATGACAGTATTGCACATGGGTATGAAAGTATTGCACATGGGTTTGACAGTATTGCACATGGGTATGCCAGTATTGCACATGGGTATGACAGTATTGAACATTGGTATGACAGTATTGCACATGGGTATGTCAGTATTGCACATGGGTATCACAGTATTGCACATGGATATGTCAGTATTGCACATGGGTATGACAGTATTGCACATGGGTATGACAGTATTGCACAGGGGTAGGACAGTATTGCACATGGGTATATCGTTATTGCACATGTGTATGACAGTATTATAAATTGGTTTGACCCTATTGCACATGGGTATAGGAGTATTGCACATGGCATGACAGTACTTCACAGGGGTATGTCAGTACTGCACATGGGTATGACAGTATTGCAAATGTGTACGACAGTATTGCACATGGTGATGACAGTATTGCACATGGGTATGACAGTATTGCACATGGGTATGTCAGTATTGCACATGGTATGAAAGTATTGCACATGGTATGACAGTATTGCACACAGGTATGACAATATTGAACATTGGTATGACAGTATTGCACATGGGTATGTCAGTATTGCACATGGGTATCACAGTATTGCACATGGATATGTCAGTATTGCACATGGGTATGACAGTATTGCACATGGGTTAGACAGTATTGCACAGGGGTAGGACAGTATTGCACATGGGTATATCGTTATTGCACATGTGTATAACAGTATTATAAATTGGTATGACCCTATTGCACATGGGTATAGGAGTATTGCACATGGCATGACAGTACTTCACAGGGGTATGTCAGTACTGCACATGGGTATGACAGTATTGCAAATGTGTACGACAGTATTGCACATGGTGATGACAGTATTGCACATGGGTATGACAGTATTGCACATGGGTATGTCAGTATTGCACATGGGTATATCAGTATTCCACATGGGTATGACAGTATTGCACATGTGGATGACAGTTTTGCACATGGATATGACAGTATTGCACATGGAAAAGTCAGTATTGCACATGGGTATGACTGTATTGCACATGGGAATGTCAGTATTGCACATGGGTATGACAGTATTGCACATGTGTGTGACAGTATTGCACAGGGGTAGGACAGTATTGCAGATGGGTATATCGGTATTGCACATGTGTATGTCAGTATTATACATGGGTATGACAGTATTGCACATGCTTATAGCAATATTGCACATGGTATGACAGTACTTCACAGGGGTATGTCAGTACTGCACATGGGTATGACAGTATTGCACAGGGGTATGACAGTGTTGCACATAGATATGTCAGTATTGCAATTGAGTATGTCAGTATTGCACATGTATTGCACAGGGGTGTGTCAGTATTGCAATTGGGTATGTCAGTATTGCACATGGGTATGACAGTATTGCACATGGGTATGTCAGTATTGCACATGGGTTGACAGTATTGCACATGGGTATGACAGTATTGCACAGGGATACGTCAGTATTGCACATGGGTATGACAGTATTGCACATGGGTATGACAGTATTGCACAGGGGTAGGACAGTATTGCACATGGGTATATCGTTATTGCACATGTGTATGTCAGTATTATACATGGGTATGACCGTATTGCACATGGGTATAGCAGTATTGCACATGGCATGACAGTACTTCACAGGGGTATGTCAGTACTGCACATGGGTATGACAGTATTGCACATGGGTACGACAGTATTGCACATGGTGATGAAAGTATTGCACATGTGTATGTCAGTATTGCACATGTTTTTGTCAGTATTGCACATGGGTATGACAGTATTACATAAGGGTATTTCAGTATTGCACATGGGTATGTCAGTATTGCACATGGGTATGAAAGTATTGCAAATGGGTATGACAGTATTGCACATGGTATGAAAGTATTGCACATGGTATGACAGTATTGCAGACGGGTATGACAGTATTGAACATTGGTATGACAGTATTGCACATGGGTATGACAGTATTGCACATGGGTATGTCAGTATTGCACATGGGTATGACAGTATTGCACAGGGATATGTCAGTATTGCACATGGGTATGACAGTATTGCACATGGGTATGGCAGTATTGCACAGGGATACGTCAGTATTGCACATGGGTATGACAGTATTGCACATGGGTATGTCAGTATTGCATATGCGTATGACTGTATTGCACATGGGCATGACAGTATTGCACATGGGTTTGTCAGTATTGCATTTGCGTATGACTGTATTGCACATGGGCATGACAGTATTGCACATGGGTTTGTCAGTATTGCACATGGATATGACAGTATTACATAAGGGCATTTCAGTATTGCACATGGGTATGACAGTATTGCACATGTGTATGACAGTACTGCACATGGGTATGACAGTATTGCACATGGGTATGTCAGTATTGCACATGGGTATGACAGTATTGCACAGGGGTATGACAGTATTGCACATGGAAAAGTCAGTATTGCACATGGGTATGACTGTATTGCACATGGGCATGACAGTACTGCACATGGGTATGTCAGTATTGCATATGGGAATGTCAGTATTGCACATGGGTATGACAGTATATCACATGTGTGTGACAGTATTGCACATGGGTATGACAGTATTGCACAGGGGTAGGACAGTATTGCAGATGGGTATATCAGTATTGCACATGTGTATGTCAGTATTATACATGGGTATGACAGTATTGCACATGCTTATAGCAATATTGCACATGGTATGACAGTACTTCACAGGGGTATGTCAGTACTGCACATGGGTATGACAGTATTGCACAGGGGTATGACAGTGTTGCACATAGATATGTCAGTATTGCAATTGAGTATGTCAGTATTGCACATGGGTTGACAGTATTGCACATGAGTATGACAGTATTGCACAGGGATACGTCAGTATTGCACATGGGTATGACAGTATTGCACATGGGTATGACAGTATTGCACATGTGTATGTCAGTATTATACATGGGTATGACAGTATTGCACATGCTTATAGCAATATTGCACATGGGTATGACAGTATTGCACATGGGTATGACAGTATTGCACAGGGTAGGACAGTATTGCACATGGGTATATCGTTATTGCACATGTGTATGTCAGTATTATACATGGGTATGACCGTATTGCACATGGGTATAGCAGTATTGCACATGGCATGACAGTACTTCACAGGGGTATGTCAGTACTGCACATGGGTATGACAGTATTGCACATGGGTACGACAGTATTGCACATGGTGATGACAGTATTGCACATGTGTATGTCAGTATTGCACATGTGTTTGTCAGTATTGCACATGGGTATGACAGTATTACATAAGGGTATTTCAGTATTGCACATGGGTATGTCAGTATTGCACATGGGTATGTCAGTATTGCATATGCGTATGACTCTATTGCACATGGGCATGACAGTATTGCACATGGGTTTGTCAGTATTGCATATGCGTATGACTGTATTGCACATGGGCATGACAGTATTGCACATGGGTTTGTCAGTATTGCACATGGATATGACAGTATTACATAAGGGCATTTCAGTATTGCACATGGGTATGACAGTATTGCACATGTGTATGTCAGTATTGCACATGTGTACGTCAGTATTGCACATGGGTATGACAGTATTACATAAGGGTATTTCAGTATTGCAAATGGGTATGTCAGTTTTGCACATGGGTATGTCAGTATTGCACATGGATATGACAGTATTGCACAGGGGTATGTCAGTATTGCACATGGGTATGTCAGTATTGCACATGGGTATGACAGTATTGCACATGGGTATGTCAGTATTGCACATGGGTATGACAGTATTGCACATGGGTATGACAGTATTGCATATAGATATGTCAGTATTGCACATGTGTATGTCACTATTACACACGTATTGCACAGGGGTATGTCAGTCTTGCACAGGGGTATGACAGTATTGCACATGGGTATGGCAGTTTTGCACATGGGTATGACAGTATTGCACATGGGTATGTCAGTATTGCAGATGGGTATGTCAGTATTGCACATGGGTATGAAAGTATTGCAAATGGGTATGACAGTATTGCACATGGTATGAAAGTATTGCACATGGTATGACAGTATTGCACACAGGTATGACAGTATTGAACATTGGTATGACAGTATTGCACATGGGTATGACAGTATTGCACATGGGTATGACAGTATTGCACATGGGTATGTCAGTATTGCACATGGGTATGACAGTATTGCACATGGGTACGACAGTATTGCACAGGGATATGTCAGTATTGCACATGGGTATGGCAGTATTGCACAGGGATACGTCAGTATTGCACATGGGTATGACAGTATTGCACATGGGTATGTCAGTATTGCACATGGGTATGACAGTATTGCACATGGGTATGACAGTATTGTACATGGGTATGACAGTATTGCACAGGGATACGTCAGTATTGCACATGGGTATGACAGTATTGCACATGGGTATGACAGTATTGCACAGGGGTAGGACAGTATTGCACATGGGTATATCGTTATTGCACATGTGTATGTCAGTATTATACATGGGTATGACCGTATTGCACATGGGTTTAGCAGTATTGCACATGGCATGACAGTACTTCACAGGGGTATGTCAGTATTGCACATGGGTATGACAGTATTGCACATGGGTATGTCAGTATTGCACATGGGTTGACAATATTGCACATGAGTATGACAGTATTGCACAGGGATACGTCAGTATTGCACATGGGTATGACAGTATTGCACAGGGGTAGGACAGTATTGCACATGGGTATATCGTTATTGCACATGTGTATGTCAGTATTATACATAGGTATGACCGTATTGCACATGGGTATAGCAGTATTGCACATGGCATGACAGTACTTCACAGGGGTATGTCAGTACTGCACATGGGTATGAAAGTATTGCACATGGGTACGACAGTATTGCACATGGTGATGACAGTATTGCACATGTGTATGTCAGTATTGCACATGTGTTTGTCAGTATTGCACATGGGTATGACAGTATTACATAAGGGTATTTCAGTATTGCACATGGGTATGTCAGTATTGCACATGGGTATGTCAGTATTGCATATGCGTATGACTGTATTGCACATGGGCATGACAGTATTGCACATGGGTTTGTCAGTATTGCATATGCGTATGACTGTATTGCACATGGGCATGACAGTATTGCACATGGGTTTGTCAGTATTGCACATGGATATGACAGTATTATATAAGGGCATTTCAGTATTGCACATGGGTATGACAGTATTGCACATGTGTATGTCAGTATTGCACATGTGTACGTCAGTATTGCACATGGGTATGACAGTATTACATAAGGGTATTTCAGTATTGCAAATGGGTATGTCAGTTTTGCACATGGGTATGTCAGTATTGCACATGGATATGACAGTATTGCACAGGGGTATGTCAGTATTGCACATGGGTATGACAGTATTGCACATGGGTATGTCAGTATTGCACATGGGTAAGACAGTATTGCACATGGGTATGACAGTATTGCATATAGATATGTCAGTATTGCACACGTGTATGTCACTATTGCACACGTATTGCACACGGGTATGTCAGTCTTGCACAGGGGTATGACAGTATTGCACATGGGTATGACAGTTTTGCACATGGGTATGACAGTATTGCACATGGGTATGTCAGTATTGCAGATGGGTATGTCAGTATTGCACATGGGTTTGACAGTATTGCACATGGGTATGACAGTATTGCAAAGGGGCATGTCAGTATTGCACATGGGTTTGATAGTATTGCACATGGGTATTTCAGTATTGCACATGGGTATGTCGGTATTGCACATGGATATGACAGTATTGCACATGGGTATGACAGTATTGCACATGGGTATGACAGTATTGCATACAGATATGTCAGTATTGCACATGTGTATGTCACTATTGCACACGTATTGAACAGGGGTATGTCTGTCTTGCACAGGGGTATGACAGTATTGCACATGGGTATGAAAGTATTGCAAATGGGTATGACAGTATTGCACATGGTATGAAAGTATTGCACATGGTATGACAGTATTGCACACAGGTATGACAGTATTGAACATTGGTATGACAGTATTGCACATGGGTATGACAGTATTGCACATGGGTATGTCAGTATTGCACATGGGTATGTCAGTATTGCACATGGGTATGACAGTATTGCACATGGGTATGACAGTATTGCACAGGGATATGTCAGTATTGCACATGGGTATGACAGTATTGCACAGGGTATGGCAGTATTGCACAGGGATACGTCAGTATTGCACATGGGTATGACAGTATTGCACATGGGTATGTCAGTATTGCACATGGGTATGACAGTATTGCACATGGGTATGACAGTATTGCACAGGGGTAGGACAGTATTGCACATGGGTATGACAGTATTGCACATGTGTGTGACAGTGTTGCACATAGATATGTCAGTATTGCAATTGAGTATGTCAGTATTGCACATGTATTGCACAGGGGTGTGTCAGTATTGCAATTGGGTATGTCAGTATTGCACATGGGTATGACAGTATTGCACATGGGTATGTCAGTATTGCACATGGGTTGACCGTATTGCACATGGTATGAAAGTATTGCACATAGGTATGAAAGTATTGCACACAGGTATGAAAGTATTGCAAATGGGTATGACAGTATTGCACATGGGTATGACAGTATAGCACATGGGTATGTCAGTATTGCACATGGGTATAACAGTATTGCATATGGGTATGACAGTATTGCATATGGGTATGACAGTATTGCACATGTGTATGTCAGTGTTGCACATGTATTGCACAGGGGAATGTCAGTATTGCAATTGGGTATGTCAGTATTGCACATGGGTATGTCAGTATCTCACATGGGTTTGACAGTATTGCACATGGGAATGACAGTATTGCACATGCGTATGACAGTATTGCACATGGGTATGACAGTATTGCACAGGGATAAGTCAGTATTGCACATGGTATGACAGTATTGCACATGGGTATGTCAGTATTGCACATGGGTATGACAGTATTGCACATGGGCAAGACAGTATTGCACATGGGTATGACAGTATTGCACATGTGTATGTCAGTATTGCGTATGTGTATGTCAGTATTGCACATGGGTATGACAGTATTGCACATGGGTATGAAAGTATTGCACACAGGTATGACAGTATTACACATGGTGTGAAAGTATTGCACATGGGTTTGGCAGTATTGCACACAGGTATGACAGTATTGCACATTGGTATGACAGTATTGCACATGGGTATGACGGTATTGCACATGGGTATGACAGTATTGCACAGGGGTAAGACAGTGTTGAACATAGATATGTCAGTATTGCACATGTGTATGTCAGTATTGCACATGTATTGCACAGGGGTGTGTCAGTATTGCAATTGGGTATGTCAGTATTGCACATGTGTATGTCAGTATTGCACATGTATTGCACAGGGGTGTGTCAGTATTGCAATTGGGTATGTCAGTATTGCACATGGGTATGTCAGTATTGCACATGGGTATGACAGTATTACACATGGGTATGACAGTATTGCACAGGGATACGTCAGTATTGCACATGGGTATGACAGTATTGCACATGGGTATGACAGTATTGCACAGGGGTAGGACAGTATTGCACATGGGTATATCATTATTGCACATGTGTATGTCAGTATTATACATGGGTATGACCGTATTGCACATGGGTATAGCAGTATTGCACATGGCATGACAGTACTTCACAGGGGTATGTCAGTACTGCACATGGGTATGACAGTATTGCACATGGGTACGACAGTATTGCACATGGTGATGACAGTATTGCACATGGGTATGACAGTATTGCACATGGGTATGTCAGTATTGCACATGGGTATATCAGTATTCCACATGGGTATGACAGTATTGCACATGGGGATGACAGTATTGCACATGGGTATGACAGTATTGCACATGGAAAAGTCAGTATTGCACATGGGTATGACTGTATTGCACATGGGCATGACAGTACTGCACATGGGTATGTCAGTATTGCACATGGGGATGTCAGTATTGCACATGGGTATGACAGTATTGCACATGTGTGTGACAGTATTGCACATGGGTATGTCAGTACTGCACATGGGTATGACAGTATTGCACATGGGTATGATAGTATACCACATGGGTATGAGAGTATTGCACATGGGGATGACAGTATTGCACATGGGTATGTCAATATTGCACATGTGTATGACAGTATTGCACATGGGGATGAAAGTATTGCACATGGGTATGTCAATATTGCACATGGGTATGACAGTATTGCACATGGATATGACAGTATTGCACATGGGGATGATAGTATTGCACATGGGTATGTCTGTATTGCACATGGGTATGACAGTATTGCACATGGGTATGACAGTATTGCACATGGGTATGACAGTATATCACATGGGTATGAGAGTATTGCACATGGGGATGACAGTATGCACATGGGGATGACAGTATTAAAAATGGGTATGTCTGTATTGCACATGGGTATGAAAGTATTGCACATGTATATGTCAGTATTGCACGTGTGTATGTCAGTATTGCACATGGGTATGACAGTATTACATAAGGGTATTTCAGTATTGCACATGGGTATGTCAGTATAGCACATGGGTATGAAAGTATTGCATATGGGTATGACAGTATTGCACATGGTATGAAAGTATTGCACATGGGTATGACAGTATTGCACACAGGTATGATAGTATTGAACATTGGTATGACAGTATTGCACACTGGTATGAGAGTATTGCACATGGATATGACAGTATTGCACAGGGGTATGTGAGTATTTCACATGGGTGTGACAGTATTGCACATGGGTATGTCAGTATTGCACATGGGTATGACAGTATTGCACATGTGTATGTCAGTATTGCACATGGTATGTCAGTATTGCACATGGTATGACAGTATCGCATAAGGGTATTTCAGTATTGCACAGGGGTATGACAGTATTGTACATGGGTATGACAGTATTGCACATGGGTATGAAAGTATTGCACATGGGTTTGACTGTATTGCACATGGGCATGACAGTACTGCACATGGGTATGTCAGTATTGCATATGGGAATGTCAGTATTGCACATGGGTATGACAGTATATCACATGTGTGTGACAGTATTGCACATGGGTATGACAGTATTGCACAGGGGTAGGACAGTATTGCAGATGGGTATATCAGTATTGCACATGTGTATGTCAGTATTATACATGGGTATGACAGTATTGCACATGCTTATAGCAATATTGCACATGGTATGACAGTACTTCACAGGGGTATGTCAGTACTGCAAATGGGTATGACAGTATTGCACAGGGGTATGACAGTGTTGCACATAGATATGTCAGTATTGCAATTGAGTATGTCAGTATTGCACATGGGTTGACAGTATTGCACATGAGTATGACAGTATTGCACAGGGATACGTCAGTATTGCACATGGGTATGACAGTATTGCACATGGGTATGACAGTATTGCACATGTGTATGTCAGTATTATACATGGGTATGACAGTATTGCACATGCTTATAGCAATATTGCACATGGGTATGACAGTATTGCACATGGGTATGACAGTATTGCACAGGGTAGGACAGTATTGCACATGGGTATATCGTTATTGCACATGTGTATGTCAGTATTATACATGGGTATGACCGTATTGCACATGGGTATAGCAGTATTGCACATGGCATGACAGTACTTCACAGGGGTATGTCAGTACTGCACATGGGTATGACAATATTGCACATGGGTACGACAGTATTGCACATGGTGATGACAGTATTGCACATGTGTATGTCAGTATTGCACATGTGTTTGTCAGTATTGCACATGGGTATGACAGTATTACATAAGGGTATTTCAGTATTGCACATGGGTATGTCAGTATTGCACATGGGTATGTCAGTATTGCATATGCGTATGACTCTATTGCACATGGGCATGACAGTATTGCACATGGGTTTGTCAGTATTGCATATGCGTATGACTGTATTGCACATGGGCATGACAGTATTGCACATGGGTTTGTCAGTATTGCACATGGATATGACAGTATTACATAAGGGCATTTCAGTATTGCACATGGGTATGACAGTATTGCACATGTGTATGTCAGTATTGCACATGTGTACGTCAGTATTGCACATGGGTATGACAGTATTACATAAGGGTATTTCAGTATTGCAAATGGGTATGTCAGTTTTGCACATGGGTATGTCAGTATTGCACATGGATATGACAGTATTGCACAGGGGTATGTCAGTATTGCACATGGGTATGTCAGTATTGCACATGGGTATGACAGTATTGCACATGGGTATGTCAGTATTGCACATGGGTATGACAGTATTGCACATGGGTATGACAGTATTGCATATAGATATGTCAGTATTGCACATGTGTATGTCACTATTACACACGTATTGCACAGGGGTATGTCAGTCTTGCACAGGGGTATGACAGTATTGCACATGGGTATGGCAGTTTTGCACATGGGTATGACAGTATTGCACATGGGTATGTCAGTATTGCAGATGGGTATGTCAGTATTGCACACGAATATGTCAGTATTGCAAATGGGTATGACAGTATTGCACATGGTATGAAAGTATTGCACATGGTATGACAGTATTGCACACAGGTATGACAGTATTGAACATTGGTATGACAGTATTGCACATGGGTATGACAGTATTGCACATGGGTATGACAGTATTGCACATGGGTATGTCAGTATTGCACATGGGTATGACAGTATTGCACATGGGTACGACAGTATTGCACAGGGATATGTCAGTATTGCACATGGGTATGGCAGTATTGCACAGGGATACGTCAGTATTGCACATGGGTATGACAGTATTGCACATGGGTATGTCAGTATTGCACATGGGTATGACAGTATTGCACATGGGTATGACAGTATTGTACATGGGTATGACAGTATTGCACAGGGATACGTCAGTATTGCACATGGGTATGACAGTATTGCACATGGGTATGACAGTATTGCACAGGGGTAGGACAGTATTGCACATGGGTATATCGTTATTGCACATGTGTATGTCAGTATTATACATGGGTATGACCGTATTGCACATGGGTTTAGCAGTATTGCACATGGCATGACAGTACTTCACAGGGGTATGTCAGTATTGCACATGGGTATGACAGTATTGCACATGGGTATGTCAGTATTGCACATGGGTTGACAATATTGCACATGAGTATGACAGTATTGCACAGGGATACGTCAGTATTGCACATGGGTATGACAGTATTGCACAGGGGTAGGACAGTATTGCACATGGGTATATCGTTATTGCACATGTGTATGTCAGTATTATACATAGGTATGACCGTATTGCACATGGGTATAGCAGTATTGCACATGGCATGACAGTACTTCACAGGGGTATGTCAGTACTGCACATGGGTATGAAAGTATTGCACATGGGTACGACAGTATTGCACATGGTGATGACAGTATTGCACATGTGTATGTCAGTATTGCACATGTGTTTGTCAGTATTGCACATGGGTATGACAGTATTACATAAGGGTATTTCAGTATTGCACATGGGTATGTCAGTATTGCACATGGGTATGTCAGTATTGCATATGCGTATGACTGTATTGCACATGGGCATGACAGTATTGCACATGGGTTTGTCAGTATTGCATATGCGTATGACTGTATTGCACATGGGCATGACAGTATTGCACATGGGTTTGTCAGTATTGCACATGGATATGACAGTATTATATAAGGGCATTTCAGTATTGCACATGGGTATGACAGTATTGCACATGTGTATGTCAGTATTGCACATGTGTACGTCAGTATTGCACATGGGTATGACAGTATTACATAAGGGTATTTCAGTATTGCAAATGGGTATGTCAGTTTTGCACATGGGTATGTCAGTATTGCACATGGATATGACAGTATTGCACAGGGGTATGTCAGTATTGCACATGGGTATGACAGTATTGCACATGGGTATGTCAGTATTGCACATGGGTAAGACAGTATTGCACATGGGTATGACAGTATTGCATATAGATATGTCAGTATTGCACACGTGTATGTCACTATTGCACACGTATTGCACACGGGTATGTCAGTCTTGCACAGGGGTATGACAGTATTGCACATGGGTATGACAGTTTTGCACATGGGTATGACAGTATTGCACATGGGTATGTCAGTATTGCAGATGGGTATGTCAGTATTGCACATGGGTTTGACAGTATTGCACATGGGTATGACAGTATTGCAAAGGGGCATGTCAGTATTGCACATGGGTTTGATAGTATTGCACATGGGTATTTCAGTATTGCACATGGGTATGTCGGTATTGCACATGGATATGACAGTATTGCACATGGGTATGACAGTATTGCACATGGGTATGACAGTATTGCATACAGATATGTCAGTATTGCACATGTGTATGTCACTATTGCACACGTATTGAACAGGGGTATGTCTGTCTTGCACAGGGGTATGACAGTATTGCACATGGGTATGAAAGTATTGCAAATGGGTATGACAGTATTGCGCATGGTATGAAAGTATTGCACATGGTATGACAGTATTGCACACAGGTATGACAGTATTGA
The DNA here is from genome assembly GCF_026437365.1 of Eucyclogobius newberryi. Lineage (NCBI taxonomy): Eukaryota > Metazoa > Chordata > Actinopteri > Gobiiformes > Gobiidae > Eucyclogobius > Eucyclogobius newberryi. Next base: position 56,108 of record NW_027316539.1, read on the forward strand.
ACATTGGTATGACAGTATTGCACATGGGTATGACAGTATTGCACATGGGTATGTCAGTATTGCACATGGGTATGTCAGTATTGCACATGGGTATGACAGTATTGCACATGGGTATGACAGTATTGCACAGGGATATGTCAGTATTGCACATGGGTATGACAGTATTGCACAGGGTATGGCAGTATTGCACAGGGATACGTCAGTATTGCACATGGGTATGACAGTATTGCACATGGGTATGTCAGTATTGCACATGGGTATGACAGTATTGCACATGGGTATGACAGTATTGCACAGGGGTAGGACAGTATTGCACATGGGTATATCGTTATTGCACATGTGTATGTCAGTATTATACATGGGTATGACCGTATTGCACATGGGTATAGCAGTATTGCACATGGCTTGACAGTACTTCACAGGGGTATGTCAGTATTGCACATGGGTATGACAGTATTGCACATGGGTATGTCAGTATTGCACATGAGTATGACAGTATTGCACAGGGATACGTCAGTATTGCACATGGGTATGACAGTATTGCACATGGGTATGACAGTATTGCACAGGGGTAGGACAGTATTGCACATGGGTATATCGTTATTGCACATGTGTATGTCAGTATTATACATGGGTATGACCGTATTGCACATGGGTATAGCAGTATTGCACATGGCATGACAGTACTTCACAGGGGTATGTCAGTACTGCACATGGGTATGACAGTATTGCACATGGGTACGACAGTATTGCACATGGTGATGACAGTATTGCACATGTGTATGTCAGTATTGCACATGTGTTTGTCAGTATTGCACATGGGTATGACAGTATTACATAAGGGTATTTCAGTATTGCACATGGGTATGTCAGTATTGCACATGGGTATGTCAGTATTGCATATGCGTATGACTGTATTGCACATGGGCATGACAGTATTGCACATGGGTTTGTCAGTATTGCATATGCTTATGACTGTATTGCACATGGGCATGACAGTATTGCACATGGGTTTGTCAGTATTGCACATGGATATGACAGTATTACATAAGGGCATTTCAGTATTGCACATGGGTATGACAGTATTGCACATGTGTATGTCAGTATTGCACATGTGTACGTCAGTATTGCACATGGGTATGACAGTATTACATAAGGGTATTTCAGTATTGCAAATGGGTATGTCAGTTTTGCACATGGGTATGTCAGTATTGCACATGGATATGACAGTATTGCACAGGGGTATGTCTGTATTGCACATGGGTATGTCAGTATTGCACATGGGTATGACAGTATTGCACATGGGTATGTCAGTATTGCACATGGGTATGACAGTATTGCACATGGGTATGACAGTATTGCATATAGATATGTCAGTATTGCACATGTGTATGTCACTATTGCACACGTATTGCACAGGGGTATGTCAGTCTTGCACAGGGGTATGACAGTATTGCACATGGGTATGACAGTTTTGCACATGGGTATGACAGTATTGCACATGGTTATGTCAGTATTGCAGATGGGTATGTCAGTATTGCACATGGGTTTGACAGTATTGCACATGGGTATGACAGTATTGCAAATGGGCATGTCAGTATTGCACATGGGTTTGATAGTATTGCACATGGGTATTTCAGTATTGCACATGGGTATGTCAGTATTGCACATGGATATGACAGTATTGCAAATGGGTTTGTCAGTATTGCACATGGGTATGACTGTATTGCACATGGGTATGAAAGTATTGCACATGGGTATGAAAGTATTGCACACAGGTATGACAGTATTGCACATGGGTATGAAAGTATTGCACACAGGTATAACAGTATTGCACATGGGTATGACAGTATTGCAAAGGGGCATGTCAGTATTGCACATGGGTTTGACAGTATTGCACATGGGTATGTCAGTATTGCACATGTGTATGTCACTATTGCACATGTATTGCACAGGGATATGTCAGTCTTGCACAGGGGTATGACAGTATTGCACATAGGTATGACATTTTGCACATGGGTATGACAGTATTGCAAATGGGTATGTCAGTATTGCACATGGGTATGACTGTATTGCACATGGGCATGACAGTATTGCACATGGGTTTGACAGTATTGCACATGGGTATGACAGTATTTCACATGGGTATGACAGTATTGCACATGGGTTTGTCAGTATTGCACATGGGTATGACTGTATTGCACATGGGTATGAAAGTATTGCACATGGGTATGAAAGTATTATACACAGGTATGACAGTATTGCACATGGGTATGAAAGTATTGCACACAGGTATGACAGTATTGCACATGGGTATGACAGTATTGCACATGGTATGTCAGTATTGCACATGGTATGACAGTATTGCATAAGGGTATGTCAGTATTGCACATAGATATGTCAGTATTGCATATGTGTATGTCACTATTGCACATGTATTGCACAGGGTTTTGTCAGTCTTGCACATGGGTATGACAGTATTGCACATGGGTATGACAGTTTTGCACATGGGTATGACAGTATTGCATATGGGTGTGTCAGTATTGCACATGGGTATGACTGTATTGCACATGGGCATGACAGTATTGCACATGGGTATGTCAGTATTGCACATGGGTATGACAGTATTGCACAAGGGTATGACAGTATTGCACATGTGTATGACAGTATTGCACATGGGTATGTCAGTATTTCACATGGGTATGACAGTATTGCACATGGGTTCGTCAGTATTGCACATGGGTATGACTGTATTGCACATGGGTATGAAAGTATTGCACATGGGTATGAAAGTATTATACACAGGTATGACAGTATTGCACATGGGTATGAAAGTATTGCACACAGGTATGACAGTATTGCACATGGGTATGACAGTATTGCACATGGTATGTCAGTATTGCACATGGTATGACAGTATTGCATAAGGGTATGTCAGTATTGCACATAGATATGTCAGTATTGCACATGTGTATGTCACTATTGCACATGTATTGCACAGGGGTTTGTCAGTCTTGCACATGGGTATGACAGTATTGCACATGGGTATGACAGTTTTGCACATGGGTATGACAGTATTGCACATGGGTATGTCAGTATTGCACATGTGTATGTCACTATTGCACATGTATTGCACAGGGGTTTGTCAGTCTTGCACATGGGTATGACAGTATTGCACATGGGTATGACAGTTTTGCACATGGGTATGACAGTATTGCACATGGGTATGTCAGTATTGCACATGGGTATCACAGTATTGCACATGGATATGTCAGTATTGCACATGGGTATGACAGTATTGCACATGGGTATGACAGTATTGCACAGGGGTAGGACAGTATTGCACATGGGTATATCGTTATTGCACATGTGTATGTCAGTATTATAAATTGGTATGACCCTATTGCACATGGGTATAGGAGTATTGCACATGGCATGACAGTACTTCACAGGGGTATGTCAGTACTGCACATGGGTATGACAGTATTGCAAATGTGTACGACAGTATTGCACATGGTGATGACAGTATTGCACATGGGTATGACAGTATTGCACATGGGTATGTCAGTATTGCACATGGGTATATCAGTATTCCACATGGGTATGACAGTATTGCACATGTGGATGACAGTTTTGCACATGGATATGACAGTATTGCACATGGAAAAGTCAGTATTGCACATGGGTATGACTGTATTGCACATGGGAATGTCAGTATTGCACATGGGTATGACAGTATTGCACATGTGTGTGACAGTATTGCACAGGGGTAGGACAGTATTGCAGATGGGTATATCGGTATTGCACATGTGTATGTCAGTATTATACATGGGTATGACAGTATTGCACATGCTTATAGCAATATTGCACATGGTATGACAGTACTTCACAGGGGTATGTCAGTACTGCACATGGGTATGACAGTTTTGCACAGGGGTATGACAGTGTTGCACATAGATATGTCAGTATTGCAATTGAGTATGTCAGTATTGCACATGTATTGCACAGGGGTGTGTCAGTATTGCAATTGGGTATGTCAGTATTGCACATGGGTATGACAGTATTGCACATGGGTATGTCAGTATTGCACATGGGTTGACAGTATTGCACATGGGTATGACAGTATTGCACAGGGATACGTCAGTATTGCACATGGGTATGACAGTATTGCACATGGGTATGACAGTATTGCACAGGGGTAGGACAGTATTGCACATGGGTATATCGTTATTGCACATGTGTATGTCAGTATTATACATGGGTATGACCGTATTGCACATGGGTATAGCAGTATTGCACATGGCATGACAGTACTTCACAGGGGTATGTCAGTACTGCACATGGGTATGACAGTATTGCACATGGGTACGACAGTATTGCACATGGTGATGAAAGTATTGCACATGTGTATGTCAGTATTGCACATGTTTTTGTCAGTATTGCACATGGGTATGACAGTATTGCACATGGGTATGTCAGTATTGCACATGGGTTGACAGTATTGCACATGGGTATGACAGTATTGCACAGGGATACGTCAGTATTGCAAATGGGTATGAAAGTATTGCACATGGTATGAAAGTATTGCACATGGTATGACAGTATTGCAGACAGGTATGATAGTATTGAACATTGGTATAACAGTATTGCACATGGGTATGACAGTATTGCACATGGGTATGACAGTATCTCACATGGGTATGTCAGTATTGCACATGGGTATGACAGTATTGCACATGGGTATGACAGTATTGCACAGGGATATGTCAGTATTGCACATGGGTATGACAGTATTGCACATGGGTATGGCAGTATTGCACAGGGATACGTCAGTATTGCACATGGGTATGACAGTATTGCACATGGGTATGTCAGTATTGCACATGGGTATGACAGTATTGCACATGGGTATGACAGTATTGTGCATGGGTATGACAGTATTGCACAGGGATACGTCAGTATTGCACATGGGTATGACAGTATTGCACATGGGTATGACAATATTGCACAGGGGTAGGACAGTATTGCACATGGGTATATCGTTATTGCACATGTGTATGTCAGTATTATACATGGGTATGACCGTATTGCACATGGGTATAGCAGTATTGCACATGGCATGACAGTACTTCACAGGGGTATGTCAGTATTGCACATGGGTATGACAGTATTGCACATTGGGTATGTCAGTATTGCACATGGGTTGACAGTATTGCACATGAGTATGACAGTATTGCACAGGGATACGTCAGTATTGCACATGGGTATGACAGTATTGCACATGGGTATGACAGTATTGCACAGGGGTAGGACAGTATTGCACATGGGTATATCGTTATTGCACATGTGTATGTCAGTATTATACATGGGTATGACCGTATTGCACATGGGTATAGCAGTATTGCACATGGCATGACAGTACTTCACAGGGGTATGTCAGTACTGCACATGGGTATGACAGTATTGCACATGGGTACGAAAGTATTGCACATGGTGATGACAGTATTGCACATGTGTATGTCAGTATTGCACATGTGTTTGTCAGTATTGCACATGGGTATGTCAGTATTGCACATGGGTATGTCAGTATTGCATATGCGTATGACTGTATTGCACATGGGCATGACAGTATTGCACATGGGTTTGTCAGTATTGCATATGCGTATGACTGTATTGCACATGGGCATGACAGTATTGCACATGGGTTTGTCAGTATTGCACATGGATATGACAGTATTACATAAGGGCATTTCAGTATTGCACATGGGTATGTCAGTATTGCACATGGGTATGACAGTTTTGCACATGTGTGTGACAGTATTGCACATGGGTATGACAGTATTGCACAGGGGTAGGACAGTATTGCAGATGGGTATATCGGTATTGCACATGTGTATGTCAGTATTATACATGGGTATGACAGTATTGCACATGCTTATAGCAATATTGCACCTGGTATGACAGTACTTCACAGGGGTATGTCAGTACTGCACATGGGTATGACAGTATTGCACAGGGGTATGACAGTGTTGCACATAGATATGTCAGTATTGCAATTGAGTATGTCAGTATTGCACATGTATTGCACAGGGGTGTGTCAGTTTTTGCAATTGGGTATGTCAGTATTGCACATGGGTATGACAGTATTGCACATGGGTATGTCAGTATTGCACATGGGTTGACAGTATTGCACATGAGTATGACAGTATTGCACAGGGATACGTCAGTATTGCACATGGGTATGACAGTATTGCACATGGGTATGACAGTATTGCACAGGGGTATGGCAGTTTTGCACATGGGTATGACAGTATTGCACATGGGTATGTCAGTATTGCAGATGGGTATGTCAGTATTGCACACGAATATGTCAGTATTGCAAATGGGTATGACAGTATTGCACATGGTATGAAAGTATTGCACATGGTATGACAGTATTGCACACAGGTATGACAGTATTGAACATTGGTATGACAGTATTGCACATGGGTATGACAGTATTGCACATGGGTATGACAGTATTGCACATGGGTATGTCAGTATTGCACATGGGTATGACAGTATTGCACATGGGTACGACAGTATTGCACAGGGATATGTCAGTATTGCACATGGGTATGGCAGTATTGCACAGGGATACGTCAGTATTGCACATGGGTATGACAGTATTGCACATGGGTATGTCAGTATTGCACATGGGTATGACAGTATTGCACATGGGTATGACAGTATTGTACATGGGTATGACAGTATTGCACAGGGATACGTCAGTATTGCACATGGGTATGACAGTATTGCACATGGGTATGACAGTATTGCACAGGGGTAGGACAGTATTGCACATGGGTATATCGTTATTGCACATGTGTATGTCAGTATTATACATGGGTATGACCGTATTGCACATGGGTTTAGCAGTATTGCACATGGCATGACAGTACTTCACAGGGGTATGTCAGTATTGCACATGGGTATGACAGTATTGCACATGGGTATGTCAGTATTGCACATGGGTTGACAATATTGCACATGAGTATGACAGTATTGCACAGGGATACGTCAGTATTGCACATGGGTATGACAGTATTGCACAGGGGTAGGACAGTATTGCACATGGGTATATCGTTATTGCACATGTGTATGTCAGTATTATACATAGGTATGACCGTATTGCACATGGGTATAGCAGTATTGCACATGGCATGACAGTACTTCACAGGGGTATGTCAGTACTGCACATGGGTATGAAAGTATTGCACATGGGTACGACAGTATTGCACATGGTGATGACAGTATTGCACATGTGTATGTCAGTATTGCACATGTGTTTGTCAGTATTGCACATGGGTATGACAGTATTACATAAGGGTATTTCAGTATTGCACATGGGTATGTCAGTATTGCACATGGGTATGTCAGTATTGCATATGCGTATGACTGTATTGCACATGGGCATGACAGTATTGCACATGGGTTTGTCAGTATTGCATATGCGTATGACTGTATTGCACATGGGCATGACAGTATTGCACATGGGTTTGTCAGTATTGCACATGGATATGACAGTATTATATAAGGGCATTTCAGTATTGCACATGGGTATGACAGTATTGCACATGTGTATGTCAGTATTGCACATGTGTACGTCAGTATTGCACATGGGTATGACAGTATTACATAAGGGTATTTCAGTATTGCAAATGGGTATGTCAGTTTTGCACATGGGTATGTCAGTATTGCACATGGATATGACAGTATTGCACAGGGGTATGTCAGTATTGCACATGGGTATGACAGTATTGCACATGGGTATGTCAGTATTGCACATGGGTAAGACAGTATTGCACATGGGTATGACAGTATTGCATATAGATATGTCAGTATTGCACACGTGTATGTCACTATTGCACACGTATTGCACACGGGTATGTCAGTCTTGCACAGGGGTATGACAGTTTTGCACATGGGTATGACAGTATTGCACATGGGTATGTCAGTATTGCAGATGGGTATGTCAGTATTGCACATGGGTTTGACAGTATTGCACATGGGTATGACAGTATTGCAAAGGGGCATGTCAGTATTGCACATGGGTTTGATAGTATTGCACATGGGTATTTCAGTATTGCACATGGGTATGTCGGTATTGCACATGGATATGACAGTATTGCACATGGGTATGACAGTATTGCACATGGGTATGACAGTATTGCATACAGATATGTCAGTATTGCACATGTGTATGTCACTATTGCACACGTATTGAACAGGGGTATGTCTGTCTTGCACAGGGGTATGACAGTATTGCACATGGGTATGAAAGTATTGCAAATGGGTATGACAGTATTGCACATGGTATGAAAGTATTGCACATGGTATGACAGTATTGCACACAGGTATGACAGTATTGAACATTGGTATGACAGTATTGCACATGGGTATGACAGTATTGCACATGGGTATGTCAGTATTGCACATGGGTATGTCAGTATTGCACATGGGTATGACAGTATTGCACATGGGTATGACAGTATTGCACAGGGATATGTCAGTATTGCACATGGGTATGACAGTATTGCACAGGGTATGGCAGTATTGCACAGGGATACGTCAGTATTGCACATGGGTATGACAGTATTGCACATGGGTATGTCAGTATTGCACATGGGTATGACAGTATTGCACATGGGTATGACAGTATTGCACAGGGGTAGGACAGTATTGCACATGGGTATATCGTTATTGCACATGTGTATGTCAGTATTATACATGGGTATGACCGTATTGCACATGGGTATAGCAGTATTGCACATGGCTTGACAGTACTTCACAGGGGTATGTCAGTATTGCACATGGGTATGACAGTATTGCACATGGGTATGTCAGTATTGCACATGGGTTGACATTATTGCACATGAGTATGACAGTATTGCACAGGGATACGTCAGTATTGCACATGGGTATGACAGTATTGCACATGGGTATGACAGTATTGCACAGGGGTAGGACAGTATTGCACATGGGTATATCGTTATTGCACATGTGTATGTCAGTATTATACATGGGTATGACCGTATTGCACATGGGTATAGCAGTATTGCACATGGCATGACAGTACTTCACAGGGGTATGTCAGTACTGCACATGGGTATGACAGTATTGCACATGGGTACGACAGTATTGCACATGGTGATGACAGTATTGCACATGTGTATGTCAGTATTGCACATGTGTTTGTCAGTATTGCACATGGGTATGACAGTATTACATAAGGGTATTTCAGTATTGCACATGGGTATGTCAGTATTGCACATGGGTATGTCAGTATTGCATATGCGTATGACTGTATTGCACATGGGCATGACAGTATTGCACATGGGTTTGTCAGTATTGCATATGCTTATGACTGTATTGCACATGGGCATGACAGTATTGCACATGGGTTTGTCAGTATTGCACATGGATATGACAGTATTACATAAGGGCATTTCAGTATTGCACATGGGTATGACAGTATTGCACATGTGTATGTCAGTATTGCACATGTGTACGTCAGTATTGCACATGGGTATGACAGTATTACATAAGGGTATTTCAGTATTGCAAATGGGTATGTCAGTTTTGCACATGGGTATGTCAGTATTGCACATGGATATGACAGTATTGCACAGGGGTATGTCTGTATTGCACATGGGTATGTCAGTATTGCACATGGGTATGACAGTATTGCACATGGGTATGTCAGTATTGCACATCGGTATGACAGTATTGCACATGGGTATGACAGTATTGCATATAGATATGTCAGTATTGCACATGTGTATGTCACTATTGCACACGTATTGCACAGGGGTATGTCAGTCTTGCACAGGGGTATGACAGTATTGCACATGGGTATGACAGTTTTGCACATGGGTATGACAGTATTGCACATGGTTATGTCAGTATTGCAGATGGGTATGTCAGTATTGCACATGGGTTTGACAGTATTGCACATGGGTATGACAGTATTGCAAATGGGCATGTCAGTATTGCACATGGGTTTGATAGTATTGCACATGGGTATTTCAGTATTGCACATGGGTATGTCAGTATTGCACATGGATATGACAGTATTGCAAATGGGTTTGTCAGTATTGCACATGGGTATGACTGTATTGCACATGGGTATGAAAGTATTGCACATGGGTATGAAAGTATTGCACACAGGTATGACAGTATTGCACATGGGTATGAAAGTATTGCACACAGGTATAACAGTATTGCACATGGGTATGACAGTATTGCAAAGGGGCATGTCAGTATTGCACATGGGTTTGACAGTATTGCACATGGGTATGTCAGTATTGCACATGTGTATGTCACTATTGCACATGTATTGCACAGGGATATGTCAGTCTTGCACAGGGGTATGACAGTATTGCACATAGGTATGACATTTTGCACATGGGTATGACAGTATTGCAAATGGGTATGTCAGTATTGCACATGGGTATGACTGTATTGCACATGGGCATGACAGTATTGCACATGGGTTTGACAGTATTGCACATGGGTATGACAGTATTTCACATGGGTATGACAGTATTGCACATGGGTTTGTCAGTATTGCACATGGGTATGACTGTATTGCACATGGGTATGAAAGTATTGCACATGGGTATGAAAGTATTATACACAGGTATGACAGTATTGCACATGGGTATGAAAGTATTGCACACAGGTATGACAGTATTGCACATGGGTATGACAGTATTGCACATGGTATGTCAGTATTGCACATGGTATGACAGTATTGCATAAGGGTATGTCAGTATTGCACATAGATATGTCAGTATTGCATATGTGTATGTCACTATTGCACATGTATTGCACAGGGGTTTGTCAGTCTTGCACATGGGTATGACAGTATTGCACATGGGTATGACAGTTTTGCACATGGGTATGACAGTATTGCATATGGGTGTGTCAGTATTGCACATGGGTATGACTGTATTGCACATGGGCATGACAGTATTGCACATGGGTATGTCAGTATTGCACATGGGTATGACAGTATTGCACAAGGGTATGACAGTATTGCACATGTGTATGACAGTATTGCACATGGGTATGTCAGTATTTCACATGGGTATGACAGTATTGCACATGGGTTTGTCAGTATTGCACATGGGTATGACTGTATTGCACATGGGTATGAAAGTATTGCACATGGGTATGAAAGTATTATACACAGGTATGACAGTATTGCACATGGGTATGAAAGTATTGCACACAGGTATGACAGTATTGCACATGGGTATGACAGTATTGCACATGGTATGTCAGTATTGCACATGGTATGACAGTATTGCATAAGGGTATGTCAGTATTGCACATAGATATGTCAGTATTGCACATTTGTATGTCACTATTGCACATGTATTGCACAGGGGTTTGTCAGTCTTGCACATGGGTATGACAGTATTGCACATGGGTATGACAGTTTTGCACATGGGTATGACAGTATTGCACATGGGTATGTCAGTATTGCACATGTGTATGTCACTATTGCACATGTATTGCACAGGGGTTTGTCAGTCTTGCACATGGGTATGACAGTATTGCACATGGGTATGACAGTTTTGCACATGGGTAGGACAGTATTGCACATGGGTATATCGTTATTGCACATGTGTATGTCAGTATTATAAATTGGTATGACCCTATTGCACATGGGTATAGGAGTATTGCACATGGCATGACAGTACTTCACAGGGGTATGTCAGTACTGCACATGGGTATGACAGTATTGCAAATGTGTACGACAGTATTGCACATGGTGATGACAGTATTGCACATGGGTATGACAGTATTGCACATGGGTATGTCAGTATTGCACATGGGTATATCAGTATTCCACATGGGTATGACAGTATTGCACATGTGGATGACAGTTTTGCACATGGATATGACAGTATTGCACATGGAAAAGTCAGTATTGCACATGGGTATGACTGTATTGCACATGGGAATGTCAGTATTGCACATGGGTATGACAGTATTGCACATGTGTGTGACAGTATTGCACAGGGGTAGGACAGTATTGCAGATGGGTATATCGGTATTGCACATGTGTATGTCAGTATTATACATGGGTATGACAGTATTGCACATGCTTATAGCAATATTGCACATGGTATGACAGTACTTCACAGGGGTATGTCAGTACTGCACATGGGTATGACAGTTTTGCACAGGGGTATGACAGTGTTGCACATAGATATGTCAGTATTGCAATTGAGTATGTCAGTATTGCACATGTATTGCACAGGGGTGTGTCAGTATTGCAATTGGGTATGTCAGTATTGCACATGGGTATGACAGTATTGCACATGGGTATGTCAGTATTGCACATGGGTTGACAGTATTGCACATGGGTATGACAGTATTGCACATGGGTATGTCAGTATTGCACATGGGTATGACAGTATTGCACATGGGTATGACAGTATTGCACAGGGGTAGGACAGTATTGCACATGGGTATATCGTTATTGCACATGGGTATGACAGTATTATACATGGGTATGACAGTATTGCACATGGGTATAGCAGTATTGCACATGGCATGACAGTACTTCACAGGGGTATGTCAGTACTGCACATGGGTATGACAGTATTGCACATGGGTACGACAGTATTGCACATGGTGATGAAAGTATTGCACATGTGTATGTCAGTATTGCACATGTTTTTGTCAGTATTGCACATGGGTATGACAGTATTACATAAGGGTATTTCAGTATTGCACATGGGTATGTCAGTATTGCACATGGGTATGTCAGTATTGCATATGCGTATGACTCTATTGCACATGGGCATGACAGTATTGCACATGGGTTTGTCAGTATTGCATATGCGTATGACTGTATTGCACATGGGCATGACAGTATTGCACATGGGTTTGTCAGTATTGCACATGGATATGACAGTATTACATAAGGGCATTTCAGTATTGCACATGGGTATGACAGTATTGCACATGTGTATGTCAGTATTGCACATGTGTACGTCAGTATTGCACATGGGTATGACAGTATTACATAAGGGTATTTCAGTATTGCAAATGGGTATGTCAGTTTTGCACATGGGTATGTCAGTATTGCACATGGATATGATAGTATTGCACAGGGGTATGTCAGTATTGCACATGGGTATGTCAGTATTGCACATGGGTATGACAGTATTGCACATGGGTATGTCAGTATTGCACATGGGTATGACAGTATTGCACATGGGTATGACAGTATTGCATATAGATATGTCAGTATTGCACATGTGTATGTCACTATTGCACACGTATTGCACAGGGGTATGTCAGTCTTGCACAGGGGTATGACAGTATTGCACATGGGTATGGCAGTTTTGCACATGGGTATGACAGTATTGCACATGGGTATGTCAGTATTGCAGATGGGTATGTCAGTATTGCACATGGGTATGAAAGTATTGCAAATGGGTATGACAGTATTGCACATGGTATGAAAGTATTGCACATGGTATGACAGTATTGCACACAGGTATGACAGTATTGAACATTGGTATGACAGTATTGCACATGGGTATGACAGTATTGCACATGGGTATGACAGTATTGCACATGGGTATGTCAGTATTGCACATGGGTATGACAGTATTGCACATGGGTACGACAGTATTGCACAGGGATATGTCAGTATTGCACATGGGTATGACAGTATTGCACATGGGTATGGCAGTATTGCACAGGGATACGTCAGTATTGCACATGGGTATGACAGTATTGCACATGGGTATGACAGTATTGCACAGGGGTAGGACAGTATTGCACATGGGTATATCGTTATTGCACATGTTTATGTCAGTATTATACATGGGTATGACCGTATTTCACATGGGTTTAGCAGTATTGCACATGGCATGACAGTACTTCACAGGGGTATGTCAGTATTGCACATGGGTATGACAGTATTGCACATGGGTATGTCAGTATTGCACATGGGTTGACAGTATTGCACATGAGTATGACAGTATTGCACAGGGATACGTCAGTATTGCACATGGGTATGACAGTATTGCACATGGGTATGACAGTAATGCACAGGGGTAGGACAGTATTGCACATGGGTATATCGTTATTGCACATGTGTATGTCAGTATTATACATAGGTATGATCGTATTGCACATGGGTATAGCAGTATTGCACATGGCATGACAGTACTTCACAGGGGTATGTCAGTACTGCACATGGGTATGAAAGTATTGCACATGGGTACGACAGTATTGCACATGGTGATGACAGTATTGCACATGTGTATGTCAGTATTGCACATGTGTTTGTCAGTATTGCACATGGGTTTGACAGTATTACATAAGGGTATTTCAGTATTGCACATGGGTATGTCAGTATTGCACATGGGTATGTCAGTATTGCATATGCGTATGACTGTATTGCACATGGGCATGACAGTATTGCACATGGGTTTGTCAGTATTGCATATGCGTATGACTGTATTGCACATGGGCATGACAGTATTGCACATGGGTTTGTCAGTATTGCACATGGATATGACAGTATTACATAAGGGCATTTCAGTATTGCACATGGGTATGAAAGTATTGCACATGGGTACGACAGTATTGCACATGGTGATGACAGTATTGCACATGTGTATGTCAGTATTGCACATGTGTTTGTCAGTATTGCACATGGGTATGACAGTATTACATAAGGGTATTTCAGTATTGCACATGGGTATGTCAGTATTGCACATGGGTATGTCAGTATTGCATATGCGTATGACTGTATTGCACATGGGCATGACAGTATTGCACATGGGTTTGTCAGTATTGCATATGCGTATGACTGTATTGCACATGGGCATGACAGTATTGCACATGGGTTTGTCAGTATTGCACATGGATATGACAGTATTCTATAAGGGCATTTCAGTATTGCACATGGGTATGACAGTATTGCACATGTGTATGTCAGTATTGCACATGTGTACGTCAGTATTGCACATGGGTATGACAGTATTACATAAGGGTATTTCATTATTGCAAATGGGTATGTCAGTTTTGCACATGGGTATGTCAGTATTGCACATGGATATGACAGTATTGCACAGGGGTATGTCAGTATTGCACATGGGTATGTCAGTATTGCACATGGGTATGACAGTATTGCACATGGGTATGTCAGTATTGCACATGGGTAAGACAGTATTGCACATGGGTATGACAGTATTGCATATAGATATGTCAGTATTGCACACGTGTATGTCACTATTGCACACGTATTGCACACGGGTATGTCAGTCTTGCACAGGGGTATGACAGTATTGCACATGGGTATGACAGTTTTGCACATGGGTATGACAGTATTGCACATGGGTATGTCAGTATTGCAGATGGGTATGTCAGTATTGCACATGGGTTTGACAGTATTGTACATGGGTATGACAGTATTGCAAAGGGGCATGTCAGTATTGCACATGGGTTTGATAGTATTGCACATGGGTATTTCAGTATTGCACATGGGTATGACAGTATTGCACATGGATATGACAGTATTGCACATGGGTTTGTCAGTATTGCACATGGGTATGACTGTATTGCACATGGGTATGAAAGTATTGCACATGGGCATGACAGTATTGCACATGGGTATGACAGTATTGCACATGGGTATGTCAGTATTGCATACAGATATGTCAGTATTGCACATGTGTATGTCACTATTGCACACGTATTGCACAGGGGTATGTCTGTCTTGCACAGGGGTATGACAGTATTGCACATGGTATGAAAGTATTGCACATGGTATGACAGTATTGCACACAGGTATGACAGTATTGAACATTGGTATGACAGTATTGCCCATGGATATGACAGGATTGCATATGGGTGTGTCAGTATTGCACATGGGTATGACTGTATTGCACATGGGCATGACAGTATTGCACAGGGATATGTCAGTATTGCACATGGGTATGACAGTATTGCACAGGGTATGGCAGTATTGCACAGGGATACGTCAGTATTGCACATGGGTATGACAGTATTGCACATGGGTATGTCAGTATTGCACATGGGTATGACAGTATTGCACATGGGTATGACAGTATTGTACATGGGTATGACAGTATTGCACAGGGATACGTCAGTCTTGCACATGGGTATGACAGTATTGCACATGGGTATGACAGTTTTGCACATGGGTATGACAGTATTGCATATGGGTGTGTCAGTATTGCACATGGGTATGACTGTATTGCACATGGGCATGACAGTATTGCACATGGGTATGTCAGTATTGCACATGGGTATGACAGTATTGCACAAGGGTATGACAGTATTGCACATGTGTATGACAGTATTGCACATGGGTATGTCAGTATTTCACATGGGTATGACAGTATTGCACATGGGTTTGTCAGTATTGCACATGGGTATGACTGTATTGCACATGGGTATGAAAGTATTGCACATGGGTATGAAAGTATTATACACAGGTATGACAGTATTGCACATGGGTATGAAAGTATTGCACACAGGTATGACAGTATTGCACATGGGTATGACAGTATTGCACATGGTATGTCAGTATTGCACATGGTATGACAGTATTGCATAAGGGTATGTCAGTATTGCACATAGATATGTCAGTATTGCACATGTGTATGTCACTATTGCACATGTATTGCACAGGGGTTTGTCAGTCTTGCACATGGGTATGACAGTATTGCACATGGGTATGACAGTTTTGCACATGGGTATGACAGTATTGCACATGGGTATGTCAGTATTGCACATGGGTATCACAGTATTGCACATGGATATGTCAGTATTGCACATGGGTATGACAGTATTGCACATGGGTATGACAGTATTGCACAGGGGTAGGACAGTATTGCACATGGGTATATCGTTATTGCACATGTGTATGTCAGTATTATAAATTGGTATGACCCTATTGTACATGGGTATAGGAGTATTGCACATGGCATGACAGTACTTCACAGGGGTATGTCAGTACTGCACATGGGTATGACAGTATTGCAAATGTGTACGACAGTATTGCACATGGTGATGACAGTATTGCACATGGGTATGACAGTATTGTACATGGGTATGTCAGTATTGCACATGGGTATATCAGTATTCCACATGGGTATGACAGTATTGCACATGTGGATGACAGTTTTGCACATGGATATGACAGTATTGCACATGGAAAAGTCAGTATTGCACATGGGTATGACTGTATTGCACATGGGAATGTCAGTATTGCACATGGGTATGACAGTATTGCACATGTGTGTGACAGTATTGCACAGGGGTAGGACAGTATTGCAGATGGGTATATCGGTATTGCACATGTGTATGTCAGTATTATACATGGGTATGACAGTATTGCACATGCTTATAGCAATATTGCACATGGTATGACAGTACTTCACAGGGGTATGTCAGTACTGCACATGGGTATGACAGTATTGCACAGGGGTATGACAGTGTTGCACATAGATATGTCAGTATTGCAATTGAGTATGTCAGTATTGCACATGTATTGCACAGGGGTGTGTCAGTATTGCAATTGGGTATGTCAGTATTGCACATGGGTATGACAGTATTGCACATGGGTATGTCAGTATTGCACATGGGTTGACAGTATTGCACATGGGTATGACAGTATTGCACAGGGATACGTCAGTATTGCACATGGGTATGACAGTATTGCACATGGGTATGACAGTATTGCACAGGGGTAGGACAGTATTGCACATGGGTATATCGTTATTGCACATGTGTATGTAAGTATTATACAAGGGTATGACCGTATGGCACATGGGTATAGCAGTATTGCACATGGCATGACAGTACTTCACAGGGGTATGTCAGTACTGCACATGGGTATGAAAGTATTGCACATGTGTATGACAGTATTGCACATGTTTTTGTCAGTATTGCACATGGGTATGACAGTATTACATAAGGGTATTTCAGTATTGCACATGGGTATGTCAGTATTGCACATGGGTATGAAAGTATTGCAAATGGGTATGAAAGTATTGCACATGGTATGAAAGTATTGCACATGGTATGAAAGTATTGCACATGGGCATGACAGTATTGCACATGGGTTTGTCAGTATTGCACATGGATATGACAGTATTACATAAGGGCATTTCAGTATTGCACATGGGTATGACAGTATTGCACATGTGTATGTCAGTATTGCACATGTGTACGTCAGTATTGCACATGGGTATGACAGTATTACATAAGGGTATTTCAGTATTGCAAATGGGTATGTCAGTTTTGCACATGGGTATGTCAGTATTGCACATGGATATGACAGTATTGCACAGGGGTATGTCAGTATTGCACATGGGTATGTCAGTATTGCACATGGGTATGACAGTATTGCACATGGGTATGTCAGTATTGCACATGGGTAAGACAGTATTGCACATTGGTATGACAGTATTGCATATAGATATGTCAGTATTGCACACGTGTATGTCACTATTGCACACGTATTGCACACGGGTATGTCAGTCTTGCACAGGGGTATGACAGTATTGCACATGGGTATGACAGTTTTGCACATGGGTATGACAGTATTGCACATGGGTATGTCAGTATTGCAGATGGGTATGTCAGTATTGCACATGGGTTTGACAGTATTGCACATGGGTATGACAGTATTGCAAAGGGGCATGTCAGTATTGCACATGGGTTTGATAGTATTGCACATGGGTATTTCAGTATTGCACATGGGTATGTCAGTATTACACATGGATATGACAGTATTGCACATGGGTTTGTCAGTATTGCACATGGGTATGACTGTATTGCACATGGGTATGAAAGTATTGCACATGGGCATGACAGTATTGCACATGGGTATGACAGTATTGCACATGGGTATGTCAGTATTGCACATGGGTATGACAGTATTGCACATGGGTATGACAGTATTGCATACAGATATGTCAGTATTGCACATGTGTATGTCACTATTGCACACGTATTGCACAGGGGTATGTCTGTCTTGCACAGGGGTATGACAGTATTGCACATGGGTATGACAATTTTCTCACATGGGTATGACAGTATTGCACATGGGTATGTCAGTATTGCAGATGGGTATGTCAGTATTGCACATGGGTATGAAAGTATTGCAAATGGGTATGACAGTATTGCACATGGTATGAAAGTATTGCACATGGTATGACAGTATTGCACACAGGTATGACAGTATTGAACATTGGTATGACAGTATTGCACATGGGTATGACAGGATTGCACATGGGTATGACAGTATTGCACATGGGTATGTCAGTATTGCACATGGGTATGAAAGTATTGCACATGGGTATGACAGTATTGCACAGGGATATGTCAGTATTGCACATGGGTATGACAGTATTGCACAGGGTATGGCAGTATTGCACAGGGATACGTCAGTATTGCACATGGGTATGACAGTATTGCACATGGGTATGTCAGTATTGCACATGGGTATGACAGTATTGCACATGGGTATGACAGTATTGTACATGGGTATGACAGTATTGCACAGGGATACGTCAGTCTTGCACATGGGTATGACAGTATTGCACATGGGTATGACAGTTTGCACATGGGTATGACAGTATTGCATATGGGTGTGTCAGTATTGCACATGGGTATGACTGTATTGCACATGGGCATGACAGTATTGCACATGGGTATGTCAGTATTGCACATGGGTATGACAGTATTGCACAAGGGTATGACAGTATTGCACATGTGTATGACAGTATTGCACATGGGTATGTCAGTATTTCACATGGGTATGACAGTATTGCACATGGGTTTGTCAGTATTGCACATGGGTATGACTGTATTGCACATGGGTATGAAAGTATTGCACATGGGTATGAAAGTATTATACACAGGTATGACAGTATTGCACATGGGTATGAAAGTATTGCACACAGGTATGACAGTATTGCACATGGGTATGACAGTATTGCACATGGTATGTCAGTATTGCACATGGTATGACAGTATTGCATAAGGGTTTGTCAGTATTGCACATAGATATGTCAGTATTGCACATGTGTATGTCACTATTGCACATGTATTGCACAGGGGTTTGTCAGTCTTGCACATGGGTATGACAGTATTGCACATGGGTATGACAGTTTTGCACATGGGTATGACAGTATTGCACATGGGTATGTCAGTATTGCACATGGGTATCACAGTATTGCACATGGATATGTCAGTATTGCACATGGGTATGACAGTATTGCACATGGGTATGACAGTATTGCACAGGGGTAGGACAGTATTGCACATGGGTATATCGTTATTGCACATGTGTATGTCAGTATTATAAATTGGTATGACCCTATTGTACATGGGTATAGGAGTATTGCACATGGCATGACAGTACTTCACAGGGGTATGTCAGTACTGCACATGGGTATGACAGTATTGCAAATGTGTACGACAGTATTGCACATGGTGATGACAGTATTGCACATGGGTATGACAGTATTGCACATGGGTATGTCAGTATTGCACATGGGTATATCAGTATTCCACATGGGTATGACAGTATTGCACATGTGGATGACAGTTTTGCACATGGATATGACAGTATTGCACATGGAAAAGTCAGTATTGCACATGGGTATGACTGTATTGCACATGGGAATGTCAGTATTGCACATGGGTATGACAGTATTGCACATGTGTGTGACAGTATTGCACAGGGGTAGGACAGTATTGCAGATGGGTATATCGGTATTGCACATGTGTATGTCAGTATTATACATGGGTATGACAGTATTGCACATGCTTATAGCAATATTGCACATGGTATGACAGTACTTCACAGGGGTATGTCAGTACTGCACATGGGTACGACAGTATTGCACAGGGGTATGACAGTGTTGCACATAGATATGTCAGTATTGCAATTGAGTATGTCAGTATTGCACATGTATTGCACAGGGGTGTGTCAGTATTGCAATTGGGTATGTCAGTATTGCACATGGGTATGACAGTATTGCACATGGGTATGTCAGTATTGCACATGGGTTGACAGTATTGCACATGGGTATGACAGTATTGCACAGGGATACGTCAGTATTGCACATGGGTATGACAGTATTGCACATGGGTATGACAGTATTGCACAGGGGTAGGACAGTATTGCACATGGGTATATCGTTATTGCACATGTGTATGTCAGTATTATACATGGGTATGACCGTATGGCACATGGGTATAGCAGTATTGCACATGGCATGACAGTACTTCACAGGGGTATGTCAGTACTGCACATGGGTATGACAGTATTGCACATGGGTACGACAGTATTGCACATGGTGATGAAAGTATTGCACATGTGTATGTCAGTATTGCACATGTTTTTGTCAGTATTGCACATGGGTATGACAGTATTACATAAGGGTATTTCAGTATTGCACATGGGTATGTCAGTATTGCACATGGGTATGAAAGTATTGCAAATGGGTATGAAAGTATTGCACATGGTATGAAAGTATTGCACATGGTATGACAGTATTGCAGACAGGTATGACAGTATTGAACATTGGTATAACAGTATTGCACATGGGTGTGACAGTATTGCACATGGGTATGACAGTATTGCACAGGGATATGTCAGTATTGCACATGGGTATGACAGTATTGCACATGGGTATGGCAGTATTGCACAGGGATACGTCAGTATTGCACATGGGTATGACAGTATTGCACATGGGTATGTCAGTATTGCACATGGGTATGACAGTATTGCACATGGGTATGACAGTATTGTGCATGGGTATGACAGTATTGCACAGGGATACGTCAGTATTGCACATGGGTATGACAGTATTGCACATGGGTATGACAATATTGCACAGGGGTAGGACAGTATTGCACATGGGTATATCGTTATTGCACATGTGTATGTCAGTATTATACATGGGTATGACCGTATTGCACATGGGTATAGCAGTATTGCACATGGCATGACAGTACTTCACAGGGGTATGTCAGTATTGCACATGGGTATGACAGTATTGCACATGGGTATGTCAGTATTGCACATGGGTTGACAGTATTGCACATGAGTATGACAGTATTGCACAGGGATACGTCAGTATTGCACATGGGTATGACAGTATTGCACATGGGTATGACAGTATTGCACAGGGGTAGGACAGTATTGCACATGGTGATGACAGTATTGCACATGTGTATGTCAGTATTGCACATGTGTTTGTCAGTATTGCACATGGGTATGTCAGTATTGCACATGGGTATGTCAGTATTGCATATGCGTATGACTGTATTGCACATGGGCATGACAGTATTGCAAATGGGTTTGTCAGTATTGCATATGCGTATGACTGTATTGCACATGGGCATGACAGTATTGCACATGGGTTTGTCAGTATTGCACATGGATATGACAGTATTACATAAGGGCATTTCAGTATTGCACATGGGTATGACAGTATTGCACATGTGTATGACAGTACTGCACATGGGTATGACAGTATTGCACATGGGTATGTCAGTATTGCACATGGGTATGACAGTATTGCACATGGGTATGACAGTATTGCACATGGAAAAGTCAGTATTGCACATGGGTATGACTGTATTGCACATGGGCATGACAGTACTGCACATGGGTATGTCAGTATTGCATATGGGAATGTCAGTATTGCACATGGGTATGACAGTATTGCACATGTGTGTGACAGTATTGCACATGGGTATGACAGTATTGCACAGGGGTAGGACAGTATTGCAGATGGGTATATCGGTATTGCACATGTGTATGTCAGTATTATACATGGGTATGACAGTATTGCACATGCTTATAGCAATATTGCACATGGTATGACAGTACTTCACAGGGGTATGTCAGTACTGCACATGGGTATGACAGTATTGCACAGGGGTATGACAGTGTTGCACATAGATATGTCAGTATTGCAATTGAGTATGACAGTATTGCACATGTATTGCACAGGGGTGTGTCAGTATTGCAATTGGGTATGTCAGTATTGCACATGGATATGACAGTATTGCACATGGGGATGTCAGTATTGCACATGGGTTGACAGTATTGCACATGAGTATGACAGTATTGCACAGGGATACGTCAGTATTGCACATGGGTATGACAGTATTGCACATGGGTATGACAGTATTGCACAGGGGTAGGACAGTATTGCACATGGGTATATCGTTATTGCACATGTGTATGTCAGTATTATACATGGGTATGACCGTATTGCACATGGGTATAGCAGTATTGCACATGGCATGACAGTATTGCACATGGGTTTGTCAGTATTGCACATGGATATGACAGTATTACATAAGGGCATTTCAGTATTGCACATGGGTATGACAGTATTGCACATGTGTATGTCAGTATTGCACATGTGTACGTCAGTATTGCACATGGGTATGACAGTATTACATAAGGGTATTTCAGTATTGCAAATGGGTATGTCAGTTTTGCACATGGGTATGTCAGTATTGCACATGGATATGACAGTATTGCACAGGGGTATGTCAGTATTGCACATGGGTATGTCAGTATTGCACATGGGTATGACAGTATTGCACATGGGTATGTCAGTATTGCACATGGGTAAGACAGTATTGCACATTGGTATGACAGTATTGCATATAGATATGTCAGTATTGCACACGTGTATGTCACTATTGCACACGTATTGCACACGGGTATGTCAGTCTTGCACAGGGGTATGACAGTATTGCACATGGGTATGACAGTTTTGCACATGGGTATGACAGTATTGCACATGGGTATGTCAGTATTGCAGATGGGTATGTCAGTATTGCACATGGGTTTGACAGTATTGCACATGGGTATGACAGTATTGCAAAGGGGCATGTCAGTATTGCACATGGGTTTGATAGTATTGCACATGGGTATTTCAGTATTGCACATGGGTATGTCAGTATTACACATGGATATGACAGTATTGCACATGGGTTTGTCAGTATTGCACATGGGTATGACTGTATTGCACATGGGTATGAAAGTATTGCACATGGGCATGACAGTATTGCACATGGGTATGACAGTATTGCACATGGGTATGTCAGTATTGCACATGGGTATGACAGTATTGCACATGGGTATGACAGTATTGCATACAGATATGTCAGTATTGCACATGTGTATGTCACTATTGCACACGTATTGCACAGGGGTATGTCTGTCTTGCACAGGGGTATGACAGTATTGCACATGGGTATGACAATTTTCTCACATGGGTATGACAGTATTGCACATGGGTATGTCAGTATTGCAGATGGGTATGTCAGTATTGCACATGGGTATGAAAGTATTGCAAATGGGTATGACAGTATTGCACATGGTATGAAAGTATTGCACATGGTATGACAGTATTGCACACAGGTATGACAGTATTGAACATTGGTATGACAGTATTGCACATGGGTATGACAGGATTGCACATGGGTATGACAGTATTGCACATGGGTATGTCAGTATTGCACATGGGTATGAAAGTATTGCACATGGGTATGACAGTATTGCACAGGGATATGTCAGTATTGCACATGGGTATGACAGTATTGCACAGGGTATGGCAGTATTGCACAGGGATACGTCAGTATTGCACATGGGTATGACAGTATTGCACATGGGTATGTCAGTATTGCACATGGGTATGACAGTATTGCACATGGGTATGACAGTATTGTACATGGGTATGACAGTATTGCACAGGGATACGTCAGTCTTGCACATGGGTATGACAGTATTGCACATGGGTATGACAGTTTGCACATGGGTATGACAGTATTGCATATGGGTGTGTCAGTATTGCACATGGGTATGACTGTATTGCACATGGGCATGACAGTATTGCACATGGGTATGTCAGTATTGCACATGGGTATGACAGTATTGCACAAGGGTATGACAGTATTGCACATGTGTATGACAGTATTGCACATGGGTATGTCAGTATTTCACATGGGTATGACAGTATTGCACATGGGTTTGTCAGTATTGCACATGGGTATGACTGTATTGCACATGGGTATGAAAGTATTGCACATGGGTATGAAAGTATTATACACAGGTATGACAGTATTGCACATGGGTATGAAAGTATTGCACACAGGTATGACAGTATTGCACATGGGTATGACAGTATTGCACATGGTATGTCAGTATTGCACATGGTATGACAGTATTGCATAAGGGTTTGTCAGTATTGCACATAGATATGTCAGTATTGCACATGTGTATGTCACTATTGCACATGTATTGCACAGGGGTTTGTCAGTCTTGCACATGGGTATGACAGTATTGCACATGGGTATGACAGTTTTGCACATGGGTATGACAGTATTGCACATGGGTATGTCAGTATTGCACATGGGTATCACAGTATTGCACATGGATATGTCAGTATTGCACATGGGTATGACAGTATTGCACATGGGTATGACAGTATTGCACAGGGGTAGGACAGTATTGCACATGGGTATATCGTTATTGCACATGTGTATGTCAGTATTATAAATTGGTATGACCCTATTGTACATGGGTATAGGAGTATTGCACATGGCATGACAGTACTTCACAGGGGTATGTCAGTACTGCACATGGGTATGACAGTATTGCAAATGTGTACGACAGTATTGCACATGGTGATGACAGTATTGCACATGGGTATGACAGTATTGCACATGGGTATGTCAGTATTGCACATGGGTATATCAGTATTCCACATGGGTATGACAGTATTGCACATGTGGATGACAGTTTTGCACATGGATATGACAGTATTGCACATGGAAAAGTCAGTATTGCACATGGGTATGACTGTATTGCACATGGGAATGTCAGTATTGCACATGGGTATGACAGTATTGCACATGTGTGTGACAGTATTGCACAGGGGTAGGACAGTATTGCAGATGGGTATATCGGTATTGCACATGTGTATGTCAGTATTATACATGGGTATGACAGTATTGCACATGCTTATAGCAATATTGCACATGGTATGACAGTACTTCACAGGGGTATGTCAGTACTGCACATGGGTACGACAGTATTGCACAGGGGTATGACAGTGTTGCACATAGATATGTCAGTATTGCAATTGAGTATGTCAGTATTGCACATGTATTGCACAGGGGTGTGTCAGTATTGCAATTGGGTATGTCAGTATTGCACATGGGTATGACAGTATTGCACATGGGTATGTCAGTATTGCACATGGGTTGACAGTATTGCACATGGGTATGACAGTATTGCACAGGGATACGTCAGTATTGCACATGGGTATGACAGTATTGCACATGGGTATGACAGTATTGCACAGGGGTAGGACAGTATTGCACATGGGTATATCGTTATTGCACATGTGTATGTCAGTATTATACATGGGTATGACCGTATGGCACATGGGTATAGCAGTATTGCACATGGCATGACAGTACTTCACAGGGGTATGTCAGTACTGCACATGGGTATGACAGTATTGCACATGGGTACGACAGTATTGCACATGGTGATGAAAGTATTGCACATGTGTATGTCAGTATTGCACATGTTTTTGTCAGTATTGCACATGGGTATGACAGTATTACATAAGGGTATTTCAGTATTGCACATGGGTATGTCAGTATTGCACATGGGTATGAAAGTATTGCAAATGGGTATGAAAGTATTGCACATGGTATGAAAGTATTGCACATGGTATGACAGTATTGCAGACAGGTATGACAGTATTGAACATTGGTATAACAGTATTGCACATGGGTGTGACAGTATTGCACATGGGTATGACAGTATTGCACAGGGATATGTCAGTATTGCACATGGGTATGACAGTATTGCACATGGGTATGGCAGTATTGCACAGGGATACGTCAGTATTGCACATGGGTATGACAGTATTGCACATGGGTATGTCAGTATTGCACATGGGTATGACAGTATTGCACATGGGTATGACAGTATTGTGCATGGGTATGACAGTATTGCACAGGGATACGTCAGTATTGCACATGGGTATGACAGTATTGCACATGGGTATGACAATATTGCACAGGGGTAGGACAGTATTGCACATGGGTATATCGTTATTGCACATGTGTATGTCAGTATTATACATGGGTATGACCGTATTGCACATGGGTATAGCAGTATTGCACATGGCATGACAGTACTTCACAGGGGTATGTCAGTATTGCACATGGGTATGACAGTATTGCACATGGGTATGTCAGTATTGCACATGGGTTGACAGTATTGCACATGAGTATGACAGTATTGCACAGGGATACGTCAGTATTGCACATGGGTATGACAGTATTGCACATGGGTATGACAGTATTGCACAGGGGTAGGACAGTATTGCACATGGTGATGACAGTATTGCACATGTGTATGTCAGTATTGCACATGTGTTTGTCAGTATTGCACATGGGTATGTCAGTATTGCACATGGGTATGTCAGTATTGCATATGCGTATGACTGTATTGCACATGGGCATGACAGTATTGCAAATGGGTTTGTCAGTATTGCATATGCGTATGACTGTATTGCACATGGGCATGACAGTATTGCACATGGGTTTGTCAGTATTGCACATGGATATGACAGTATTACATAAGGGCATTTCAGTATTGCACATGGGTATGACAGTATTGCACATGTGTATGACAGTACTGCACATGGGTATGACAGTATTGCACATGGGTATGTCAGTATTGCACATGGGTATGACAGTATTGCACATGGGTATGACAGTATTGCACATGGAAAAGTCAGTATTGCACATGGGTATGACTGTATTGCACATGGGCATGACAGTACTGCACATGGGTATGTCAGTATTGCATATGGGAATGTCAGTATTGCACATGGGTATGACAGTATTGCACATGTGTGTGACAGTATTGCACATGGGTATGACAGTATTGCACAGGGGTAGGACAGTATTGCAGATGGGTATATCGGTATTGCACATGTGTATGTCAGTATTATACATGGGTATGACAGTATTGCACATGCTTATAGCAATATTGCACATGGTATGACAGTACTTCACAGGGGTATGTCAGTACTGCACATGGGTATGACAGTATTGCACAGGGGTATGACAGTGTTGCACATAGATATGTCAGTATTGCAATTGAGTATGACAGTATTGCACATGTATTGCACAGGGGTGTGTCAGTATTGCAATTGGGTATGTCAGTATTGCACATGGATATGACAGTATTGCACATGGGGATGTCAGTATTGCACATGGGTTGACAGTATTGCACATGAGTATGACAGTATTGCACAGGGATACGTCAGTATTGCACATGGGTATGACAGTATTGCACATGGGTATGACAGTATTGCACAGGGGTAGGACAGTATTGCACATGGGTATATCGTTATTGCACATGTGTATGTCAGTATTATACATGGGTATGACCGTATTGCACATGGGTATAGCAGTATTGCACATGGCATGACAGTACTTCACAGGGGTATGTCAGTACTGCACATGGGTATGACAGTATTGCACATGGGTACGACAGTATTGCACATGGTGATGACAGTATTGCACATGTGTATGTCAGTATTGCACATGTGTTTGTCAGTATTGCACATGGGTATGACAGTATTACATAAGGGTATTTCAGTATTGCACATGGGTATGTCAGTATTGCACATGGGTATGTCAGTATTGCATATGCGTATGACTCTATTGCACATGGGCATGACAGTATTGCACATGGGTTTGTCAGTATTGCATATGCGTATGACTGTATTGCACATGGGCATGACAGTATTGCACATGGGTTTGTCAGTATTGCACATGGATATGACAGTATTACATAAGGGCATTTCAGTATTGCACATGGGTATGACAGTATTGCACATGTGTATGTCAGTATTGCACATGTGTACGTCAGTATTGCACATGGGTATGACAGTATTACATAAGGGTATTTCAGTATTGCAAATGGGTATGTCAGTTTTGCACATGGGTATGTCAGTATTGCACATGGATATGACAGTATTGCACAGGGGTATGTCAGTATTGCACATGGGTATGTCAGTATTGCACATGGGTATGACAGTATTGCACATGGGTATGTCAGTATTGCACATGGGTATGACAGTATTGCAAATGTGTACGACAGTATTGCACATGGTGATGACAGTATTGCACATGGAATGACAGTATTGTACATGGGTATGTCAGTATTGCA
This sequence comes from Eucyclogobius newberryi, assembly GCF_026437365.1. Lineage (NCBI taxonomy): Eukaryota > Metazoa > Chordata > Actinopteri > Gobiiformes > Gobiidae > Eucyclogobius > Eucyclogobius newberryi. The sequence goes on from NW_027316539.1 coordinate 85,458, forward strand.
CATGGGTATATCAGTATTCCAAATGGGTATGACAGTATTGCACATGTGGATGACAGTTTTGCACATGGATATGACAGTATTGCACATGGAAAAGTCAGTATTGCAACTGGGTATGACTGTATTGCACATGGGAATGTCAGTATTGCACATGGGTATGACAGTATTGCACATGTGTGTGACAGTATTGCACAGGGGTAGGACAGTATTGCAGATGGGTATATCGGTATTGCACATGTGTATGTCAGTATTATACATGGGTATGACAGTATTGCACATGCTTATAGCAATATTGCACATGGTATGACAGTACTTCACAGGGGTATGTCAGTACTGCACATGGGTATGACAGTATTGCACAGGGGTATGACAGTGTTGCACATAGATATGTCAGTATTGCAATTGAGTATGTCAGTATTGCACATGTATTGCACAGGGGTGTGTCAGTATTGCAATTGGGTATGTCAGTATTGCACATGGGTATGACAGTATTGCACATGGGTATGTCAGTATTGCACATGGGTTGACAGTATTGCACATGGGTATGACAGTATTGCACAGGGATACGTCAGTATTGCACAGGGGTAGGACAGTATTGCACATGGGTATATCGTTATTGCACATGTGTATGTCAGTATTATACAAGGGTATGACCGTATGGCACATGGGTATAGCAGTATTGCACATGGCATGACAGTACTTCACAGGGGTATGTCAGTACTGCACATGGGTATGACAGTATTGCACATGGGTACGACAGTATTGCACATGGTGATGAAAGTATTGCACATGTGTATGTCAGTATTGCACATGTTTTTGTCAGTATTGCACATGGGTATGACAGTATTACATAAGGGTATTTCAGTATTGCACATGGGTATGTCAGTATTGCACATGGGTATGAAAGTATTGCAAATGGGTATGAAAGTATTGCACATGGTATGAAAGTATTGCACATGGTATGAAAGTATTGCACATGGGCATGACAGTATTGCACATGGGTTTGTCAGTATTGCACATGGATATGACAGTATTACATAAGGGCATTTCAGTATTGCACATGGGTATGACAGTATTGCACATGTGTATGTCAGTATTGCACATGTGTACGTCAGTTTTGCACATGGGTATGTCAGTATTGCACATGGATATGACAGTATTGCACAGGGGTATGTCAGTATTGCACATGGGTATGTCAGTATTGCACATGGGTATGACAGTATTGCACATGGGTATGTCAGTATTGCACATGGGTAAGACAGTATTGCACATGGGTATGACAGTATTGCATATAGATATGTCAGTATTGCACACGTGTATGTCACTATTGCACACGTATTGCACACGGGTATGTCAGTCTTGCACAGGGGTATGACAGTATTGCACATGGGTATGACAGTTTTGCACATGGGTATGACAGTATTGCACATGGGTATGTCAGTATTGCAGATGGGTATGTCAGTATTGCACATGGGTTTGACAGTATTGCACATGGGTATGACAGTATTGCAAAGGGGCATGTCAGTATTGCACATGGGTTTGATAGTATTGCACATGGGTATTTCAGTATTGCACATGGGTATGTCAGTATTGCACATGGATATGACAGTATTGCACATGGGTTTGTCAGTATTGCACATGGGTATGACTGTATTGCACATGGGTATGAAAGTATTGCACATGGGCATGACAGTATTGCACATGGGTATGACAGTATTGCACATGGGTATGTCAGTATTGCACATGGGTATGACAGTATTGCACATGGGTATGACAGTATTGCATACAGATATGTCAGTATTGCACATGTGTATGTCACTATTGCACACGTATTGCACAGGGGTATGTCTGTCTTGCACAGGGGTATGACAGTATTGCACATGGGTATGACAGTTTTGCACATGGGTATGACAGTATTGCACATGGGTATGTCAGTATTGCAGATGGGTATGTCAGTATTGCACATGGGTATGAAAGTATTGCAAATGGGTATGACAGTATTGCACATGGTATGAAAGTATTGCACATGGTATGACAGTATTGCACACAGGTATGACAGTATTGAACATTGGTATGACAGTATTGCACATGGGTATGACAGTATTGCACATGTGGATGACAGTTTTGCACATGGATATGACAGTATTGCACATGGAAAAGTCAGTATTGCACATGGGTATGACTGTATTGCACATGGGAATGTCAGTATTGCACATGGGTATGACAGTATTGCACATGTGTGTGACAGTATTGCACAGGGGTAGGACAGTATTGCAGATGGGTATATCGGTATTGCACATGTGTATGTCAGTATTATACATGGGTATGACAGTATTGCACATGCTTATAGCAATATTGCACATGGTATGACAGTACTTCACAGGGGTATGTCAGTACTGCACATGGGTACGACAGTATTGCACAGGGGTATGACAGTGTTGCACATAGATATGTCAGTATTGCAATTGAGTATGTCAGTATTGCACATGTATTGCACAGGGGTGTGTCAGTATTGCAATTGGGTATGTCAGTATTGCACATGGGTATGACAGTATTGCACATGGGTATGTCAGTATTGCACATGGGTTGACAGTATTGCACATGGGTATGACAGTATTGCACAGGGATACGTCAGTATTGCACATGGGTATGACAGTATTGCACATGGGTATGACAGTATTGCACAGGGGTAGGACAGTATTGCACATGGGTATATCGTTATTGCACATGTGTATGTCAGTATTATACATGGGTATGACCGTATGGCACATGGGTATAGCAGTATTGCACATGGCATGACAGTACTTCACAGGGGTATGTCAGTACTGCACATGGGTATGACAGTATTGCACATGGGTACGACAGTATTGCACATGGTGATGAAAGTATTGCACATGTGTATGTCAGTATTGCACATGTTTTTGTCAGTATTGCACATGGGTATGACAGTATTACATAAGGGTATTTCAGTATTGCACATGGGTATGTCAGTATTGCACATGGGTATGAAAGTATTGCAAATGGGTATGAAAGTATTGCACATGGTATGAAAGTATTGCACATGGTATGACAGTATTGCAGACAGGTATGACAGTATTGAACATTGGTATAACAGTATTGCACATGGGTGTGACAGTATTGCACATGGGTATGACAGTATTGCACAGGGATATGTCAGTATTGCACATGGGTATGACAGTATTGCACATGGGTATGGCAGTATTGCACAGGGATACGTCAGTATTGCACATGGGTATGACAGTATTGCACATGGGTATGTCAGTATTGCACATGGGTATGACAGTATTGCACATGGGTATGACAGTATTGTGCATGGGTATGACAGTATTGCACAGGGATACGTCAGTATTGCACATGGGTATGACAGTATTGCACATGGGTATGACAATATTGCACAGGGGTAGGACAGTATTGCACATGGGTATATCGTTATTGCACATGTGTATGTCAGTATTATACATGGGTATGACCGTATTGCACATGGGTATAGCAGTATTGCACATGGCATGACAGTACTTCACAGGGGTATGTCAGTATTGCACATGGGTATGACAGTATTGCACATGGGTATGTCAGTATTGCACATGGGTTGACAGTATTGCACATGAGTATGACAGTATTGCACAGGGATACGTCAGTATTGCACATGGGTATGACAGTATTGCACATGGGTATGACAGTATTGCACAGGGGTAGGACAGTATTGCACATGGTGATGACAGTATTGCACATGTGTATGTCAGTATTGCACATGTGTTTGTCAGTATTGCACATGGGTATGTCAGTATTGCACATGGGTATGTCAGTATTGCATATGCGTATGACTGTATTGCACATGGGCATGACAGTATTGCAAATGGGTTTGTCAGTATTGCATATGCGTATGACTGTATTGCACATGGGCATGACAGTATTGCACATGGGTTTGTCAGTATTGCACATGGATATGACAGTATTACATAAGGGCATTTCAGTATTGCACATGGGTATGACAGTATTGCACATGTGTATGACAGTACTGCACATGGGTATGACAGTATTGCACATGGGTATGTCAGTATTGCACATGGGTATGACAGTATTGCACATGGGTATGACAGTATTGCACATGGAAAAGTCAGTATTGCACATGGGTATGACTGTATTGCACATGGGCATGACAGTACTGCACATGGGTATGTCAGTATTGCATATGGGAATGTCAGTATTGCACATGGGTATGACAGTATTGCACATGTGTGTGACAGTATTGCACATGGGTATGACAGTATTGCACAGGGGTAGGACAGTATTGCAGATGGGTATATCGGTATTGCACATGTGTATGTCAGTATTATACATGGGTATGACAGTATTGCACATGCTTATAGCAATATTGCACATGGTATGACAGTACTTCACAGGGGTATGTCAGTACTGCACATGGGTATGACAGTATTGCACAGGGGTATGACAGTGTTGCACATAGATATGTCAGTATTGCAATTGAGTATGACAGTATTGCACATGTATTGCACAGGGGTGTGTCAGTATTGCAATTGGGTATGTCAGTATTGCACATGGATATGACAGTATTGCACATGGGGATGTCAGTATTGCACATGGGTTGACAGTATTGCACATGAGTATGACAGTATTGCACAGGGATACGTCAGTATTGCACATGGGTATGACAGTATTGCACATGGGTATGACAGTATTGCACAGGGGTAGGACAGTATTGCACATGGGTATATCGTTATTGCACATGTGTATGTCAGTATTATACATGGGTATGACCGTATTGCACATGGGTATAGCAGTATTGCACATGGCATGACAGTACTTCACAGGGGTATGTCAGTACTGCACATGGGTATGACAGTATTGCACATGGGTACGACAGTATTGCACATGGTGATGACAGTATTGCACATGTGTATGTCAGTATTGCACATGTGTTTGTCAGTATTGCACATGGGTATGACAGTATTACATAAGGGTATTTCAGTATTGCACATGGGTATGTCAGTATTGCACATGGGTATGTCAGTATTGCATATGCGTATGACTCTATTGCACATGGGCATGACAGTATTGCACATGGGTTTGTCAGTATTGCATATGCGTATGACTGTATTGCACATGGGCATGACAGTATTGCACATGGGTTTGTCAGTATTGCACATGGATATGACAGTATTACATAAGGGCATTTCAGTATTGCACATGGGTATGACAGTATTGCACATGTGTATGTCAGTATTGCACATGTGTACGTCAGTATTGCACATGGGTATGACAGTATTACATAAGGGTATTTCAGTATTGCAAATGGGTATGTCAGTTTTGCACATGGGTATGTCAGTATTGCACATGGATATGACAGTATTGCACAGGGGTATGTCAGTATTGCACATGGGTATGTCAGTATTGCACATGGGTATGACAGTATTGCACATGGGTATGTCAGTATTGCACATGGGTATGACAGTATTGCAAATGTGTACGACAGTATTGCACATGGTGATGACAGTATTGCACATGGAATGACAGTATTGTACATGGGTATGTCAGTATTGCACATGGGTATATCAGTATTCCAAATGGGTATGACAGTATTGCACATGTGGATGACAGTTTTGCACATGGATATGACAGTATTGCACATGGAAAAGTCAGTATTGCAACTGGGTATGACTGTATTGCACATGGGAATGTCAGTATTGCACATGGGTATGACAGTATTGCACATGTGTGTGACAGTATTGCACAGGGGTAGGACAGTATTGCAGATGGGTATATCGGTATTGCACATGTGTATGTCAGTATTATACATGGGTATGACAGTATTGCACATGCTTATAGCAATATTGCACATGGTATGACAGTACTTCACAGGGGTATGTCAGTACTGCACATGGGTATGACAGTATTGCACAGGGGTATGACAGTGTTGCACATAGATATGTCAGTATTGCAATTGAGTATGTCAGTATTGCACATGTATTGCACAGGGGTGTGTCAGTATTGCAATTGGGTATGTCAGTATTGCACATGGGTATGACAGTATTGCACATGGGTATGTCAGTATTGCACATGGGTTGACAGTATTGCACATGGGTATGACAGTATTGCACAGGGATACGTCAGTATTGCACAGGGGTAGGACAGTATTGCACATGGGTATATCGTTATTGCACATGTGTATGTCAGTATTATACAAGGGTATGACCGTATGGCACATGGGTATAGCAGTATTGCACATGGCATGACAGTACTTCACAGGGGTATGTCAGTACTGCACATGGGTATGACAGTATTGCACATGGGTACGACAGTATTGCACATGGTGATGAAAGTATTGCACATGTGTATGTCAGTATTGCACATGTTTTTGTCAGTATTGCACATGGGTATGACAGTATTACATAAGGGTATTTCAGTATTGCACATGGGTATGTCAGTATTGCACATGGGTATGAAAGTATTGCAAATGGGTATGAAAGTATTGCACATGGTATGAAAGTATTGCACATGGTATGAAAGTATTGCACATGGGCATGACAGTATTGCACATGGGTTTGTCAGTATTGCACATGGATATGACAGTATTACATAAGGGCATTTCAGTATTGCACATGGGTATGACAGTATTGCACATGTGTATGTCAGTATTGCACATGTGTACGTCAGTTTTGCACATGGGTATGTCAGTATTGCACATGGATATGACAGTATTGCACAGGGGTATGTCAGTATTGCACATGGGTATGTCAGTATTGCACATGGGTATGACAGTATTGCACATGGGTATGTCAGTATTGCACATGGGTAAGACAGTATTGCACATGGGTATGACAGTATTGCATATAGATATGTCAGTATTGCACACGTGTATGTCACTATTGCACACGTATTGCACACGGGTATGTCAGTCTTGCACAGGGGTATGACAGTATTGCACATGGGTATGACAGTTTTGCACATGGGTATGACAGTATTGCACATGGGTATGTCAGTATTGCAGATGGGTATGTCAGTATTGCACATGGGTTTGACAGTATTGCACATGGGTATGACAGTATTGCAAAGGGGCATGTCAGTATTGCACATGGGTTTGATAGTATTGCACATGGGTATTTCAGTATTGCACATGGGTATGTCAGTATTGCACATGGATATGACAGTATTGCACATGGGTTTGTCAGTATTGCACATGGGTATGACTGTATTGCACATGGGTATGAAAGTATTGCACATGGGCATGACAGTATTGCACATGGGTATGACAGTATTGCACATGGGTATGTCAGTATTGCACATGGGTATGACAGTATTGCACATGGGTATGACAGTATTGCATACAGATATGTCAGTATTGCACATGTGTATGTCACTATTGCACACGTATTGCACAGGGGCATGTCTGTCTTGCACAGGGGTATGACAGTATTGCACATGGGTATGACAGTTTTGCACATGGGTATGACAGTATTGCACATGGGTATGTCAGTATTGCAGATGGGTATGTCAGTATTGCACATGGGTATGAAAGTATTGCAAATGGGTATGACAGTATTGCACATGGTATGAAAGTATTGCACATGGTATGACAGTATTGCACACAGGTATGACAGTATTGAACATTGGTATGACAGTATTGCACATGGGTATGACAGGATTGCACATGGGTATGACAGTATTGCACATGGGTATGTCAGTATTGCACATGGGTATGAAAGTATTGCACATGGGTATGACAGTATTGCACAGGGATATGTCAGTATTGCACATGGGTATGACAGTATTGCACAGGGTATGGCAGTATTGCACAGGGATACGTCAGTATTGCACATGGGTATGACAGTATTGCACATGGGTATGTCAGTATTGCACATGGGTATGACAGTATTGTACATGGGTATGACAGTATTGCACAGGGATACGTCAGTCTTGCACATGGGTATGACAGTATTGCACATGGGTATGACAGTTTTGCACATGGGTATGACAGTATTGCATATGGGTGTGTCAGTATTTCACATGGGTATGACTGTATTGCACATGGGCATGACAGTATTGCACATGGGTATGTCAGTATTGCACATGGGTATGACAGTATTGCACAAGGGTATGACAGTATTGCACATGTGTATGACAGTATTGCACATGGGTATGTCAGTATTTCACATGGGTATGACAGTATTGCACATGGGTTTGTCAGTATTGCACATGGGTATGACTGTATTGCACATGGGTATGAAATTATTGCACATGGGTATGAAAGTATTATACACAGGTATGACAGTATTGCACATGGGTATGAAAGTATTGCACACAGGTATGACAGTATTGCACATGGGTATGACAGTATTGCACATGGTATGAAAGTATAATACACAGGTATGACAGTATTGCACATGGGTATGAAAGTATTGCACACAGGTATGACAGTATTGCACATGGGTATGACAGTATTGCACATGGTATGTCAGTATTGCACATGGTATGACAGTATTTCATAAGGGTATGTCAGTATTGCACATAGATATGTCAGTATTGCACATGTGTATGTCACTATTGCACATGTATTGCACATGTGTTTGTCAGTATTGCACATGGGTATGTCAGTATTGCACATGGGTATGTCAGTATTGCATATGCGTATGACTGTATTGCACATGGGCATGACAGTATTGCAAATGGGTTTGTCAGTATTGCATATGCGTATGACTGTATTGCACATGGGCATGACAGTATTGCACATGGGTTTGTCAGTATTGCACATGGATATGACAGTATTACATAAGGGCATTTCAGTATTGCACATGGGTATGACAGTATTGCACATGTGTATGACAGTACTGCACATGGGTATGACAGTATTGCACATGGGTATGTCAGTATTGCACATGGGTATGACAGTATTGCACATGGGTATGACAGTATTGCACATGGAAAAGTCAGTATTGCACATGGGTATGACTGTATTGCACATGGGCATGACAGTACTGCACATGGGTATGTCAGTATTGCATATGGGAATGTCAGTATTGCACATGGGTATGACAGTATTGCACATGTGTGTGACAGTATTGCACATGGGTATGACAGTATTGCACAGGGGTAGGACAGTATTGCAGATGGGTATATCGGTATTGCACATGTGTATGTCAGTATTATACATGGGTATGACAGTATTGCACATGCTTATAGCAATATTGCACATGGTATGACAGTACTTCACAGGGGTATGACAGTGTTGCACATAGATATGTCAGTATTGCAATTGAGTATGACAGTATTGCACATGTATTGCACATGGGTATGACAGTATTGCACATGGGTATGACAGTATTGCACAGGGGTAGGACAGTATTGCACATGGGTATATCGTTATTGCACATGTGTATGTCAGTATTATACATGGGTATGACCGTATTGCACATGGGTATAGCAGTATTGCACATGGCATGACAGTACTTCACAGGGGTATGTCAGTACTGCACATGGGTATGACAGTATTGCACATGGGTACGACAGTATTGCACATGGTGATGACAGTATTGCACATGTGTATGTCAGTATTGCACATGTGTTTGTCAGTATTGCACATGGGTATGACAGTATTACATAAGGGTATTTCAGTATTGCACATGGGTATGTCAGTATTGCACATGGGTATGTCAGTATTGCATATGCGTATGACTCTATTGCACATGGGCATGACAGTATTGCACATGGGTTTGTCAGTATTGCATATGCGTATGACTGTATTGCACATGGGCATGACAGTATTGCACATGGGTTTGTCAGTATTGCACATGGATATGACAGTATTACATAAGGGCATTTCAGTATTGCACATGGGTATGACAGTATTGCACATGTGTATGTCAGTATTGCACATGTGTACGTCAGTATTGCACATGGGTATGACAGTATTACATAAGGGTATTTCAGTATTGCAAATGGGTATGTCAGTTTTGCACATGGGTATGTCAGTATTGCACATGGATATGACAGTATTGCACAGGGGTATGTCAGTATTGCACATGGGTATGTCAGTATTGCACATGGGTATGACAGTATTGCACATGGGTATGTCAGTATTGCACATGGGTATGACAGTATTGCACATGGGTATGACAGTATTGCATATAGATATGTCAGTATTGCACATGGGTATATCGTTATTGCACATGTGTATGTCAGTATTATAAATTGGTATGACCCTATTGTACATGGGTATAGGAGTATTGCACATGGCATGACAGTACTTCACAGGGGTATGTCAGTACTGCACATGGGTATGACAGTTTTGCAAATGTGTACGACAGTATTGCACATGGTGATGACAGTATTGCACATGGAATGACAGTATTGTACATGGGTATGTCAGTATTGCACATGGGTATATCAGTATTCCAAATGGGTATGACAGTATTGCACATGTGGATGACAGTTTTGCACATGGATATGACAGTATTGCACATGGAAAAGTCAGTATTGCACATGGGTATGACTGTATTGCACATGGGAATGTCATTATTGCACATGGGTATGACAGTATTGCACATGTGTGTGACAGTATTGCACAGGGGTAGGACAGTATTGCAGATGGGTATATCGGTATTGCACATGTGTATGTCAGTATTATACATGGGTATGACAGTATTGCACATGCTTATAGCAATATTGCACATGGTATGACAGTACTTCACAGGGGTATGTCAGTACTGCACATGGGTATGACAGTATTGCACAGGGGTATGACAGTGTTGCACATAGATATGTCAGTATTGCAATTGAGTATGTCAGTATTGCACATGTATTGCACAGGGGTGTGTCAGTATTGCAATTGGGTATGTCAGTATTGCACATGGGTATGACAGTATTGCACATGGGTATGTCAGTATTGCACATGGGTTGACAGTATTGCACATGGGTATGACAGTATTGCACAGGGATACGTCAGTATTGCACAGGGGTAGGACAGTATTGCACATGGGTATATCGTTATTGCACATGTGTATGTCAGTATTATACAAGGGTATGACCGTATGGCACATGGGTATAGCAGTATTGCACATGGCATGACAGTACTTCACAGGGGTATGTCAGTACTGCACATGGGTATGACAGTATTGCACATGGTGATGAAAGTATTGCACATGTGTATGTCAGTATTGCACATGTTTTTGTCAGTATTGCACATGGGTATGACAGTATTACATAAGGGTATTTCAGTATTGCACATGGGTATGTCAGTATTGCACATGGGTATGAAAGTATTGCAAATGGGTATGAAAGTATTGCACATGGTATGAAAGTATTGCACATGGTATGAAAGTATTGCACATGGGCATGACAGTATTGCACATGGGTTTGTCAGTATTGCACATGGATATGACAGTATTACATAAGGGCATTTCAGTATTGCACATGGGTATGACAGTATTGCACATGTGTATGTCAGTATTGCACATGTGTACTTCAGTATTGCACATGGGTATGACAGTATTGCACAGGGATACGTCAGTATTGCACAGGGGTAGGACAGTATTGCACATGGGTATATCGTTATTGCACATGTGTATGTCAGTATTATACAAGGGTATGACCGTATGGCACATGGGTATAGCAGTATTGCACATGGCATGACAGTACTTCACAGGGGTATGTCAGTACTGCACATGGGTATGACAGTATTGCACATGGGTACGACAGTATTGCACATGGTGATGAAAGTATTGCACATGTGTATGTCAGTATTGCACATGTTTTTGTCAGTATTGCACATGGGTATGACAGTATTACATAAGGGTATTTCAGTATTGCACATGGGTATGTCAGTATTGCACATGGGTATGAAAGTATTGCAAATGGGTATGAAAGTATTGCACATGGTATGAAAGTATTGCACATGGTATGAAAGTATTGCACATGGGCATGACAGTATTGCACATGGGTTTGTCAGTATTGCACATGGATATGACAGTATTGCATAAGGGCATTTCAGTATTGCACATGGGTATGACAGTATTGCACATGTGTATGTCAGTATTGCACATGTGTACGTCAGTATTGCACATGGGTATGACAGTATTACATAAGGGTATTTCAGTATTGCAAATGGGTATGTCAGTTTTGCACATGGGTATGTCAGTATTGCACATGGATATGACAGTATTGCACAGGGGTATGTCAGTATTGCACATGGGTATGTCAGTATTGCACATGGGTATGACAGTATTGCACATGGGTATGTCAGTATTGCACATGGGTAAGACAGTATTGCACATGGGTATGACAGTATTGCATATAGATATGTCAGTATTGCACACGTGTATGTCACTATTGCACACGTATTGCACACGGGTATGTCAGTCTTGCACAGGGGTATGACAGTATTGCACATGGGTATGACAGTTTTGCACATGGGTATGACAGTATTGCACATGGGTATGTCAGTATTGCAGATGGGTATGTCAGTATTGCACATGGGTTTGACAGTATTGCACATGGGTATGACAGTATTGCAAAGGGGCATGTCAGTATTGCACATGGGTTTGATAGTATTGCACATGGGTATTTCAGTATTGCACATGGGTATGTCAGTATTGCACATGGATATGACAGTATTGCACATGGGTTTGTCAGTATTGCACATGGGTATGACTGTATTGCACATGGGTATGAAAGTATTGCACATGGGCATGACAGTATTGCACATGGCTATGACAGTATTGCACATGGGTATGTCAGTATTGCACATGGGTATGACAGTATTGCACATGGGTATGACAGTATTGCATACAGATATGTCAGTATTGCACATGTGTATGTCACTATTGCACACGTATTGCACAGGGGTATGTCTGTCTTGCACAGGGGTATGACAGTATTGCACATGGGTATGACAGTTTTGCACATGGGTATGACAGTATTGCACATGGGTATGTCAGTATTGCAGATGGGTATGTCAGTATTGCACATGGGTATGAAAGTATTGCAAATGGGTATGACAGTATTGCACATGGTATGAAAGTATTGCACATGGTATGACAGTATTGCACACAGGTATGACAGTATTGAACATTGGTATGACAGTATTGCACATGGGTATGACAGGATTGCACATGGGTATGACAGTATTGCACATGGGTATGTCAGTATTGCACATGGGTATGAAAGTATTGCACATGGGTATGACAGTATTGCACAGGGATATGTCAGTATTGCACATGGGTATGACAGTATTGCACAGGGTATGGCAGTATTGCACAGGGATACGTCAGTATTGCACATGGGTATGACAGTATTGCACATGGGTATGTCAGTATTGCACATGGGTATGACAGTATTGTACATGGGTATGACAGTATTGCACAGGGATACGTCAGTCTTGCACATGGGTATGACAGTATTGCACATGGGTATGACAGTTTTGCACATGGGTATGACAGTATTGCATATGGGTGTGTCAGTATTTCACATGGGTATGACTGTATTGCACATGGGCATGACAGTATTGCACATGGGTATGTCAGTATTGCACATGGGTATGACAGTATTGCACAAGGGTATGACAGTATTGCACATGTGTATGACAGTATTGCACATGGGTATGTCAGTATTTCACATGGGTATGACAGTATTGCACATGGGTTTGTCAGTATTGCACCTGGGTATGACTGTATTGCACATGGGTATGAAAGTATTGCACATGGGTATGAAAGTATTATACACAGGTATGACAGTATTGCACATGGGTATGAAAGTATTGCACACAGGTATGACAGTATTGCACATGGGTATGACAGTATTGCACATGGTATGAAAGTATTATACACAGGTATGACAGTATTGCACATGGGTATGAAAGTATTGCACACAGGTATGACAGTATTGCACATGGGTATGACAGTATTGCACATGGTATGTCAGTATTGCACATGGTATTACAGTATTTCATAAGGGTATGTCAGTATTGCACATAGATATGTCAGTATTGCACATGTGTATGTCACTATTGCACATGTATTGCACAGGGGTTTGTCAGTCTTGCACATGGGTATGACAGTATTGCACATGGGTATGACAGTTTTGCACATGGGTATGACAGTATTGCACATGGGTATGTCAGTATTGCACATGGGTATCACAGTATTGCACATGGATATGTCAGTATGCACATGGGTATGACAGTATTGCACATGGGTATGACAGTATTGCACAGGGGTAGGACAGTATTGCACATGGGTATATCGTTATTGCACATGTGTATGTCAGTATTATAAATTGGTATGACCCTATTGTACATGGGTATAGGAGTATTGCACATGGCATGACAGTACTTCACAGGGGTATGTCAGTACTGCACATGGGTATGACAGTATTGCAAATGTGTACGACAGTATTGCACATGGTGATGACAGTATTGCACATGGGTATGACAGTATTGCACATGGGTATGTCAGTATTGCACATGGGTATATCAGTATTCCACATGGGTATGACAGTATTGCACATGTGGATGACAGTTTTGCACATGGATATGACAGTATTGCACATGGAAAAGTCAGTATTGCACATGGGTATGACTGTATTGCACATGGGAATGTCAGTATTGCACATGGGTATGACAGTATTGCACATGTGTGTGACAGTATTGCACAGGGGTAGGACAGTATTGCAGATGGGTATATCGGTATTGCACATGTGTATGTCAGTATTATACATGGGTATGACAGTATTGCACATGCTTATAGCAATATTGCACATGGTATGACAGTACTTCACAGGGGTATGTCAGTACTGCACATGGGTATGACAGTATTGCACAGGGGTATGACAGTTTTGCACATAGACATGTCAGTATTGCAATTGAGTATGTTAGTATTGCACATGTATTGCACAGGGGTGTGTCAGTATTGCAATTGGGTATGTCAGTATTGCACATGGGTATGACAGTATTGCACATGGGTATGTCAGTATTGCACATGGGTTGACAGTATTGCACATGGGTATGACAGTATTGCACAGGGATACGTCAGTATTGCACATGGGTATGACAGTATTGCACATGGGTATGACAGTATTGCACAGGGGTTGGACAGTATTGCACATGGGTATATCGTTATTGCACATGTGTATGTCAGTATTATACATGGGTATGACCGTATGGCACATGGGTATAGCAGTATTGCACATGGCATGACAGTACTTCACAGGGGTATGTCAGTACTGCACATGGGTATGACAGTATTGCACATGTGTATGTCAGTATTGCACATGTGTACGTCAGTATTGCACATGGGTATGACAGTATTACATAAGGGTATTTCAGTATTGCAAATGGGTATGTCAGTTTTGCACATGGGTATGTCAGTATTGCACATGTGTATGTCAGTATTGCACATGTGTACGTCAGTATTGCACATGGGTATGACAGTATTACATAAGGGTATTTCAGTATTGCAAATGGGTATGTCAGTTTTGCACATGGGTATGTCAGTATTGCACATGGATATGACAGTATTGCACAGGGATATGTCAGTATTGCACATGGGTATGTCAGTATTGCACATGGGTATGACAGTATTGCACATGGGTATGTCAGTATTGCACATGGGTAAGACAGTATTGCACATGGGTATGACAGTATTGCATATAGATATGTCAGTATTGCACACGTGTATGTCACTATTGCACACGTATTGCACACGGGTATGTCAGTCTTGCACAGGGGTATGACAGTATTGCACATGGGTATGACAGTTTTGCACATGGGTATGACAGTATTGCACATGGGTATGTCAGTATTGCAGATGGGTATGTCAGTATTGCACATGGGTTTGACAGTATTGCACATGGGTATGACAGTATTGCAAAGGGGCATGTCAGTATTGCACATGGGTTTGATAGTATTGCACATGGGTATTTCAGTATTGCACATGGGTATGTCAGTATTGCACATGGATATGACAGTATTGCACATGGGTTTGTCAGTATTGCACATGGGTATGACTGTATTGCACATGGGTATGAAAGTATTGCACATGGGCATGACAGTATTGCACATGGGTATGACAGTATTGCACATGGGTATGTCAGTATTGCACATGGGTATGACAGTATTGCACATGGGTATGACAGTATTGCATACAGATATGTCAGTATTGCACATGTGTATGTCACTATTGCACACGTATTGCACAGGGGTATGTCTGTCTTGCACAGGGGTATGACAGTATTGCACATGGGTATGACAGTTTTGCACATGGGTATGACAGTATTGCACATGGGTATGAAAGTATTGCACATGGTATGACAGTATTGCACACAGGTATGACAGTATTGAACATTGGTATGACAGTATTGCACATGGGTATGACAGGATTGCACATGGGTATGACAGTATTGCACATGGGTATGTCAGTATTGCACATGGGTATGAAAGTATTGCACATGGGTATGACAGTATTGCACAGGGATATGTCAGTATTGCACATGGGTATGACAGTATTGCACATGGGTATGACAGTATTGTACATGGGTATGACAGTATTGCACAGGGATACGTCAGTCTTGCACATGGGTATGACAGTATTGCACATGGGTATGACAGTTTTGCACATGGGTATGACAGTATTGCATATGGGTGTGTCAGTATTTCACATGGGTATGACTGTATTGCACATGGGCATGACAGTATTGCACATGGGTATGTCAGTATTGCACATGGGTATGACAGTATTGCACAAGGGTATGACAGTATTGCACATGTGTATGACAGTATTGCACATGGGTATGTCAGTATTTCACATGGGTATGACAGTATTGCACATGGGTTTGTCAGTATTGCACATGGGTATGACTGTATTGCACATGGGTATGAAAGTATTGCACATGGGTATGAAAGTATTATACACAGGTATGACAGTATTGCACATGGGTATGAAAGTATTGCACACAGGTATGACAGTATTGCACATGGGTATGACAGTATTGCACAGGGATATGTCAGTATTGCACATGGGTATGACAGTATTGCACATGGGTATGACAGTATTGTACATGGGTATGACAGTATTGCACAGGGATACGTCAGTCTTGCACATGGGTATGACAGTATTGCACATGGGTATGACAGTTTTGCACATGGGTATGACAGTATTGCATATGGGTGTGTCAGTATTTCACATGGGTATGACTGTATTGCACATGGGCATGACAGTATTGCACATGGGTATGTCAGTATTGCACATGGGTATGACAGTATTGCACAAGGGTATGACAGTATTGCACATGTGTATGACAGTATTGCACATGGGTATGTCAGTATTTCACATGGGTATGACAGTATTGCACATGGGTTTGTCAGTATTGCACATGGGTATGACTGTATTGCACATGGGTATGAAAGTATTGCACATGGGTATGAAAGTATTATACACAGGTATGACAGTATTGCACATGGGTATGAAAGTATTGCACACAGGTATGACAGTATTGCACATGGTATGAAAGTATTATACACAGGTATGACAGTATTGCACATGGGTATGAAAGTATTGCACACAGGTATGACAGTATTGCACATGGGTATGACAGTATTGCACATGGTATGTCAGTATTGCACATGGTATGACAGTATTGCATAAGGGTATGTCAGTATTGCACATAGATATGTCAGTATTGCACATGTGTATGTCACTATTGCACATGTATTGCACAGGGGTTTGTCAGTCTTGCACATGGGTATGACAGTATTGCACATGGGTATGTCAGTATTGCACATGGGTATGAAAGTATTGCACATGGGTATGACAGTATTGCACAGGGATATGTCAGTATTGCACATGGGTATGACAGTATTGCACAGGGTATGGCAGTATTGCACAGGGATACGTCAGTATTGCACATGGGTATGACAGTATTGCACAGGGATATGTCAGTATTGCACATGGGTATGACAGTATTGCACATGGGTATGACAGTATTGCACATGGGTATGACAGTATTGCACATGGGTATGTCAGTATTGCACATGGGTATGACAGTATTGCACATGGGTATGACAGTATTGCATATAGATATGTCAGTATTGCACATGTGTATGTCACTATTACACACGTATTGCACAGGGGTATGTCAGTCTTGCACAGGGGTATGACAGTATTGCACATGGGTATGGCAGTTTTGCACATGGGTATGACAGTATTGCACATGGGTATGTCAGTATTGCAGATGGGTATGTCAGTATTGCACATGGGTATGAAAGTATTGCAAATGGGTATGACAGTATTGCACATGGTATGAAAGTATTGCACATGGTATGACAGTATTGCACACAGGTATGACAGTATTGAACATTGGTATGACAGTATTGCACATGGGTATGACAGTATTGCACATGGGTATGACAGTATTGCACATGGGTATGTCAGTATTGCACATGGGTATGACAGTATTGCACATGGGTACGACAGTATTGCACAGGGATATGTCAGTATTGCACATGGGTATGGCAGTATTGCACAGGGATACGTCAGTATTGCACATGGGTATGACAGTATTGCACATGGGTATGTCAGTATTGCACATGGGTATGACAGTATTGCACATGGGTATGACAGTATTGTACATGGGTATGACAGTATTGCACAGGGATACGTCAGTATTGCACATGGGTATGACAGTATTGCACATGGGTATGACAGTATTGCACAGGGGTAGGACAGTATTGCACATGGGTATATCGTTATTGCACATGTGTATGTCAGTATTATACATGGGTATGACCGTATTGCACATGGGTTTAGCAGTATTGCACATGGCATGACAGTACTTCACAGGGGTATGTCAGTATTGCACATGGGTATGACAGTATTGCACATGGGTATGTCAGTATTGCACATGGGTTGACAATATTGCACATGAGTATGACAGTATTGCACAGGGATACGTCAGTATTGCACATGGGTATGACAGTATTGCACAGGGGTAGGACAGTATTGCACATGGGTATATCGTTATTGCACATGTGTATGTCAGTATTATACATAGGTATGACCGTATTGCACATGGGTATAGCAGTATTGCACATGGCATGACAGTACTTCACAGGGGTATGTCAGTACTGCACATGGGTATGAAAGTATTGCACATGGGTACGACAGTATTGCACATGGTGATGACAGTATTGCACATGTGTATGTCAGTATTGCACATGTGTTTGTCAGTATTGCACATGGGTATGACAGTATTACATAAGGGTATTTCAGTATTGCACATGGGTATGTCAGTATTGCACATGGGTATGTCAGTATTGCATATGCGTATGACTGTATTGCACATGGGCATGACAGTATTGCACATGGGTTTGTCAGTATTGCATATGCGTATGACTGTATTGCACATGGGCATGACAGTATTGCACATGGGTTTGTCAGTATTGCACATGGATATGACAGTATTATATAAGGGCATTTCAGTATTGCACATGGGTATGACAGTATTGCACATGTGTATGTCAGTATTGCACATGTGTACGTCAGTATTGCACATGGGTATGACAGTATTGCACATGGATATGACAGTATTGCACAGGGGTATGTCAGTATTGCACATGGGTATGACAGTATTGCACATGGGTATGTCAGTATTGCACATGGGTAAGACAGTATTGCACATGGGTATGACAGTATTGCATATAGATATGTCAGTATTGCACACGTGTATGTCACTATTGCACACGTATTGCACACGGGTATGTCAGTCTTGCACAGGGGTATGACAGTATTGCACATGGGTATGACAGTTTTGCACATGGGTATGACAGTATTGCACATGGGTATGTCAGTATTGCAGATGGGTATGTCAGTATTGCACATGGGTTTGACAGTATTGCACATGGGTATGACAGTATTGCAAAGGGGCATGTCAGTATTGCACATGGGTTTGATAGTATTGCACATGGGTATTTCAGTATTGCACATGGGTATGTCGGTATTGCACATGGATATGACAGTATTGCACATGGGTATGACAGTATTGCACATGGGTATGACAGTATTGCATACAGATATGTCAGTATTGCACATGTGTATGTCACTATTGCACACGTATTGAACAGGGGTATGTCTGTCTTGCACAGGGGTATGACAGTATTGCACATGGGTATGAAAGTATTGCAAATGGGTATGACAGTATTGCACATGGAATGAAAGTATTGCACATGGTATGACAGTATTGCACACAGGTATGACAGTATTGAACATTGGTATGACAGTATTGCACATGGGTATGACAGTATTGCACATGGGTATGTCAGTATTGCACATGGGTATGTCAGTATTGCACATGGGTATGAAAGTATTGCACATGGGTATGACAGTATTGCACAGGGATATGTCAGTATTGCACATGGGTATGACAGTATTGCACAGGGTATGGCAGTATTGCACAGGGATACGTCAGTATTGCACATGGGTATGACAGTATTGCACATGGGTATGTCAGTATTGCACATGGGTATGACAGTATTGCACATGGGTATGACAGTATTGCACAGGGGTAGGACAGTATTGCACATGGGTATATCGTTATTGCACATGTGTATATCAGTATTATACATGGGTATGACCGTATTGCACATGGGTATAGCAGTATTGCACATGGCTTGACAGTACTTCACAGGGGTATGTCAGTATTGCACATGGGTATGACAGTATTGCACATGGGTATGTCAGTATTGCACATGGGTTGACATTATTGCACATGCGTATGACAGTATTGCACAGGGATACGTCAGTATTGCACATGGGTATGACAGTATTGCACATGGGTATGACAGTATTGCACAGGGGTAGGACAGTATTGCACATGGGTATATCGTTATTGCACATGTGTATGTCAGTATTATACATGGGTATGACCGTATTGCACATGGGTATAGCAGTATTGCACATGGCATGACAGTACTTCACAGGGGTATGTCAGTACTGCACATGGGTATGACAGTATTGCACATGGGTATGACAGTATTGCACATGGTGATGACAGTATTGCACATGTGTATGTCAGTATTGCACATGTGTTTGTCAGTATTGCACATGGGTATGACAGTATTACATAAGGGTATTTCAGTATTGCACATGGGTATGTCAGTATTGCACATGGGTATGTCAGTATTGCATATGCGTATGACTGTATTGCACATGGGCATGACAGTATTGCACATGGGTTTGTCAGTATTGCATATGCTTATGACTGTATTGCACATGGGCATGACAGTATTGCACATGGGTTTGTCAGTATTGCACATGGATATGACAGTATTACATAAGGGCATTTCAGTATTGCACATGGGTATGACAGTATTGCACATGTGTATGTCAGTATTGCACATGTGTACGTCAGTATTGCACATGGGTATGACAGTATTACATAAGGGTATTTCAGTATTGCAAATGGGTATGTCAGTTTTGCACAAGGGTATGTCAGTATTGCACATGGATATGACAGTATTGCACAGGGGTATGTCTGTATTGCACATGGGTATGTCAGTATTGCACATGGGTATGACAGTATTGCACATGGGTATGTCAGTATTGCACATGGGTATGACAGTATTACACATGGGTATGACAGTATTGCATATAGATATGTCAGTATTGCACATGTGTATGTCACTATTGCACACGTATTGCACAGGGGTATGTCAGTCTTGCACAGGGGTATGACAGTATTGCACATGGGTATGACAGTTTTGCACATGGGTATGACAGTATTGCACATGGTTATGTCAGTATTGCAGATGGGTATGTCAGTATTGCACATGGGTTTGACAGTATTGCACATGGGTATGACAGTATTGCAAATGGGCATGTCAGTATTGCACATGGGTTTGATAGTATTGCACATGGGTATTTCAGTATTGCACATGGGTATGTCAGTATTGCACATGGATATGACAGTATTGCAAATGGGTTTGTCAGTATTGCACATGGGTATGACTGTATTGCACATGGGTATGAAAGTATTGCACATGGGTATGACAGTATTGCACATGGGTTTGTCAGTATTGCACATGGGTATGACTGTATTGCACAGGGGTAGGACAGTATTGCACATGGGTATATCGTTATTGCACATGTGTATGTCAGTATTATACATGGGTATGACCGTATTGCACATGGGTATAGCAGTATTGCACATGGCATGACAGTACTTCACAGGGGTATGTCAGTACTGCACATGGGTATGACAGTATTGCACATGGGTATGACAGTATTGCACATGGTGATGACAGTATTGCACATGTGTATGTCAGTATTGCACATGTGTTTGTCAGTATTGCACATGGGTATGACAGTATTACATAAGGGTATTTCAGTATTGCACATGGGTATGTCAGTATTGCACATGGGTATGTCAGTATTGCATATGCGTATGACTGTATTGCACATGGGCATGACAGTATTGCACATGGGTTTGTCAGTATTGCATATGCTTATGACTGTATTGCACATGGGCATGACAGTATTGCACATGGGTTTGTCAGTATTGCACATGGATATGACAGTATTACATAAGGGCATTTCAGTATTGCACATGGGTATGACAGTATTGCACATGTGTATGTCAGTATTGCACATGTGTACGTCAGTATTGCACATGGGTATGACAGTATTACATAAGGGTATTTCAGTATTGCAAATGGGTATGTCAGTTTTGCACATGGGTATGTCAGTATTGCACATGGATATGACAGTATTGCACAGGGATATGTCAGTATTGCACATGGGTATGTCAGTATTGCACATGGGTATGACAGTATTGCACATGGGTATGTCAGTATTGCACATGGGTAAGACAGTATTGCACATGGGTATGACAGTATTGCATATAGATATGTCAGTATTGCACACGTGTATGTCACTATTGCACACGTATTGCACACGGGTATGTCAGTCTTGCACAGGGGTATGACAGTATTGCACATGGGTATGACAGTTTTGCACATGGGTATGACAGTATTGCACATGGGTATGTCAGTATTGCAGATGGGTATGTCAGTATTGCACATGGGTTTGACAGTATTGCACATGGGTATGACAGTATTGCAAAGGGGCATGTCAGTATTGCACATGGGTTTGATAGTATTGCACATGGGTATTTCAGTATTGCACATGGGTATGTCAGTATTGCACATGGATATGACAGTATTGCACATGGGTTTGTCAGTATTGCACATGGGTATGACTGTATTGCACATGGGTATGAAAGTATTGCACATGGGCATGACAGTATTGCACATGGGTATGACAGTATTGCACATGGGTATGTCAGTATTGCACATGGGTATGACAGTATTGCACATGGGTATGACAGTATTGCATACAGATATGTCAGTATTGCACATGTGTATGTCACTATTGCACACGTATTGCACAGGGGTATGTCTGTCTTGCACAGGGGTATGACAGTATTGCACATGGGTATGACAGTTTTGCACATGGGTATGACAGTATTGCACATGGGTATGAAAGTATTGCACATGGTATGACAGTATTGCACACAGGTATGACAGTATTGAACATTGGTATGACAGTATTGCACATGGGTATGACAGGATTGCACATGGGTATGACAGTATTGCACATGGGTATGTCAGTATTGCACATGGGTATGAAAGTATTGCACATGGGTATGACAGTATTGCACAGGGATATGTCAGTATTGCACATGGGTATGACAGTATTGCACATGGGTATGACAGTATTGTACATGGGTATGACAGTATTGCACAGGGATACGTCAGTCTTGCACATGGGTATGACAGTATTGCACATGGGTATGACAGTTTTGCACATGGGTATGACAGTATTGCATATGGGTGTGTCAGTATTTCACATGGGTATGACTGTATTGCACATGGGCATGACAGTATTGCACATGGGTATGTCAGTATTGCACATGGGTATGACAGTATTGCACAAGGGTATGACAGTATTGCACATGTGTATGACAGTATTGCACATGGGTATGTCAGTATTTCACATGGGTATGACAGTATTGCACATGGGTTTGTCAGTATTGCACATGGGTATGACTGTATTGCACATGGGTATGAAAGTATTGCACATGGGTATGAAAGTATTATACACAGGTATGACAGTATTGCACATGGGTATGAAAGTATTGCACACAGGTATGACAGTATTGCACATGGGTATGACAGTATTGCACAGGGATATGTCAGTATTGCACATGGGTATGACAGTATTGCACATGGGTATGACAGTATTGTACATGGGTATGACAGTATTGCACAGGGATACGTCAGTCTTGCACATGGGTATGACAGTATTGCACATGGGTATGACAGTTTTGCACATGGGTATGACAGTATTGCATATGGGTGTGTCAGTATTTCACATGGGTATGACTGTATTGCACATGGGCATGACAGTATTGCACATGGGTATGTCAGTATTGCACATGGGTATGACAGTATTGCACAAGGGTATGACAGTATTGCACATGTGTATGACAGTATTGCACATGGGTATGTCAGTATTTCACATGGGTATGACAGTATTGCACATGGGTTTGTCAGTATTGCACATGGGTATGACTGTATTGCACATGGGTATGAAAGTATTGCACATGGGTATGAAAGTATTATACACAGGTATGACAGTATTGCACATGGGTATTTCAGTATTGCACACAGGTATGACAGTATTGCACATGGGTATGTCAGTATTGCATATGCGTATGACTGTATTGCACATGGGTATGACAGTATTACATAAGGGTATTTCAGTATTGCAAATGGGTATGTCAGTTTTGCACATGGGTATGTCAGTATTGCACATGTGTATGTCAGTATTGCACATGTGTACGTCAGTATTGCACATGGGTATGACAGTATTACATAAGGGTATTTCAGTATTGCAAATGGGTATGTCAGTTTTGCACATGGGTATGTCAGTATTGCACATGGATATGACAGTATTGCACAGGGATATGTCAGTATTGCACATGGGTATGTCAGTATTGCACATGGGTATGACAGTATTGCACATGGGTATGTCAGTATTGCACATGGGTAAGACAGTATTGCACATGGGTATGACAGTATTGCATATAGATATGTCAGTATTGCACACGTGTATGTCACTATTGCACACGTATTGCACACGGGTATGTCAGTCTTGCACAGGGGTATGACAGTATTGCACATGGGTATGACAGTTTTGCACATGGGTATGACAGTATTGCACATGGGTATGTCAGTATTGCAGATGGGTATGTCAGTATTGCACATGGGTTTGACAGTATTGCACATGGGTATGACAGTATTGCAAAGGGGCATGTCAGTATTGCACATGGGTTTGATAGTATTGCACATGGGTATTTCAGTATTGCACATGGGTATGTCAGTATTGCACATGGATATGACAGTATTGCACATGGGTTTGTCAGTATTGCACATGGGTATGACTGTATTGCACATGGGTATGAAAGTATTGCACATGGGCATGACAGTATTGCACATGGGTATGACAGTATTGCACATGGGTATGTCAGTATTGCACATGGGTATGACAGTATTGCACATGGGTATGACAGTATTGCATACAGATATGTCAGTATTGCACATGTGTATGTCACTATTGCACACGTATTGCACAGGGGTATGTCTGTCTTGCACAGGGGTATGACAGTATTGCACATGGGTATGACAGTTTTGCACATGGGTATGACAGTATTGCACATGGGTATGAAAGTATTGCACATGGTATGACAGTATTGCACACAGGTATGACAGTATTGAACATTGGTATGACAGTATTGCACATGGGTATGACAGGATTGCACATGGGTATGACAGTATTGCACATGGGTATGTCAGTATTGCACATGGGTATGAAAGTATTGCACATGGGTATGACAGTATTGCACAGGGATATGTCAGTATTGCACATGGGTATGACAGTATTGCACATGGGTATGACAGTATTGTACATGGGTATGACAGTATTGCACAGGGATACGTCAGTCTTGCACATGGGTATGACAGTATTGCACATGGGTATGACAGTTTTGCACATGGGTATGACAGTATTGCATATGGGTGTGTCAGTATTTCACATGGGTATGACTGTATTGCACATGGGCATGACAGTATTGCACATGGGTATGTCAGTATTGCACATGGGTATGACAGTATTGCACAAGGGTATGACAGTATTGCACATGTGTATGACAGTATTGCACATGGGTATGTCAGTATTTCACATGGGTATGACAGTATTGCACATGGGTTTGTCAGTATTGCACATGGGTATGACTGTATTGCACATGGGTATGAAAGTATTGCACATGGGTATGAAAGTATTATACACAGGTATGACAGTATTGCACATGGGTATGAAAGTATTGCACACAGGTATGACAGTATTGCACATGGGTATGACAGTATTGCACAGGGATATGTCAGTATTGCACATGGGTATGACAGTATTGCACATGGGTATGACAGTATTGTACATGGGTATGACAGTATTGCACAGGGATACGTCAGTCTTGCACATGGGTATGACAGTATTGCACATGGGTATGACAGTTTTGCACATGGGTATGACAGTATTGCATATGGGTGTGTCAGTATTTCACATGGGTATGACTGTATTGCACATGGGCATGACAGTATTGCACATGGGTATGTCAGTATTGCACATGGGTATGACAGTATTGCACAAGGGTATGACAGTATTGCACATGTGTATGACAGTATTGCACATGGGTATGTCAGTATTTCACATGGGTATGACAGTATTGCACATGGGTTTGTCAGTATTGCACATGGGTATGACTGTATTGCACATGGGTATGAAAGTATTGCACATGGGTATGAAAGTATTATACACAGGTATGACAGTATTGCACATGGGTATGAAAGTATTGCACACAGGTATGACAGTATTGCACATGGTATGAAAGTATTATACACAGGTATGACAGTATTGCACATGGGTATGAAAGTATTGCACACAGGTATGACAGTATTGCACATGGGTATGACAGTATTGCACATGGTATGTCAGTATTGCACATGGTATGACAGTATTGCATAAGGGTATGTCAGTATTGCACATAGATATGTCAGTATTGCACATGTGTATGTCACTATTGCACATGTATTGCACAGGGGTTTGTCAGTCTTGCACATGGGTATGACAGTATTGCACATGGGTATGTCAGTATTGCACATGGGTATGAAAGTATTGCACATGGGTATGACAGTATTGCACAGGGATATGTCAGTATTGCACATGGGTATGACAGTATTGCACAGGGTATGGCAGTATTGCACAGGGATACGTCAGTATTGCACATGGGTATGACAGTATTGCACAGGGATATGTCAGTATTGCACATGGGTATGACAGTATTGCACATGGGTATGACAGTATTGCACATGGGTATGACAGTATTGCACATGGGTATGTCAGTATTGCACATGGGTATGACAGTATTGCACATGGGTATGACAGTATTGCATATAGATATGTCAGTATTGCACATGTGTATGTCACTATTACACACGTATTGCACAGGGGTATGTCAGTCTTGCACAGGGGTATGACAGTATTGCACATGGGTATGGCAGTTTTGCACATGGGTATGACAGTATTGCACATGGGTATGTCAGTATTGCAGATGGGTATGTCAGTATTGCACATGGGTATGAAAGTATTGCAAATGGGTATGACAGTATTGCACATGGTATGAAAGTATTGCACATGGTATGACAGTATTGCACACAGGTATGACAGTATTGAACATTGGTATGACAGTATTGCACATGGGTATGACAGTATTGCACATGGGTATGACAGTATTGCACATGGGTATGTCAGTATTGCACATGGGTATGACAGTATTGCACATGGGTACGACAGTATTGCACAGGGATATGTCAGTATTGCACATGGGTATGGCAGTATTGCACAGGGATACGTCAGTATTGCACATGGGTATGACAGTATTGCACATGGGTATGTCAGTATTGCACATGGGTATGACAGTATTGCACATGGGTATGACAGTATTGTACATGGGTATGACAGTATTGCACAGGGATACGTCAGTATTGCACATGGGTATGACAGTATTGCACATGGGTATGACAGTATTGCACAGGGGTAGGACAGTATTGCACATGGGTATATCGTTATTGCACATGTGTATGTCAGTATTATACATGGGTATGACCGTATTGCACATGGGTTTAGCAGTATTGCACATGGCATGACAGTACTTCACAGGGGTATGTCAGTATTGCACATGGGTATGACAGTATTGCACATGGGTATGTCAGTATTGCACATGGGTTGACAATATTGCACATGAGTATGACAGTATTGCACAGGGATACGTCAGTATTGCACATGGGTATGACAGTATTGCACAGGGGTAGGACAGTATTGCACATGGGTATATCGTTATTGCACATGTGTATGTCAGTATTATACATAGGTATGACCGTATTGCACATGGGTATAGCAGTATTGCACATGGCATGACAGTACTTCACAGGGGTATGTCAGTACTGCACATGGGTATGAAAGTATTGCACATGGGTACGACAGTATTGCACATGGTGATGACAGTATTGCACATGTGTATGTCAGTATTGCACATGTGTTTGTCAGTATTGCACATGGGTATGACAGTATTACATAAGGGTATTTCAGTATTGCACATGGGTATGTCAGTATTGCACATGGGTATGTCAGTATTGCATATGCGTATGACTGTATTGCACATGGGCATGACAGTATTGCACATGGGTTTGTCAGTATTGCATATGCGTATGACTGTATTGCACATGGGCATGACAGTATTGCACATGGGTTTGTCAGTATTGCACATGGATATGACAGTATTATATAAGGGCATTTCAGTATTGCACATGGGTATGACAGTATTGCACATGTGTATGTCAGTATTGCACATGTGTACGTCAGTATTGCACATGGGTATGACAGTATTGCACATGGATATGACAGTATTGCACAGGGGTATGTCAGTATTGCACATGGGTATGACAGTATTGCACATGGGTATGTCAGTATTGCACATGGGTAAGACAGTATTGCACATGGGTATGACAGTATTGCATATAGATATGTCAGTATTGCACACGTGTATGTCACTATTGCACACGTATTGCACACGGGTATGTCAGTCTTGCACAGGGGTATGACAGTATTGCACATGGGTATGACAGTTTTGCACATGGGTATGACAGTATTGCACATGGGTATGTCAGTATTGCAGATGGGTATGTCAGTATTGCACATGGGTTTGACAGTATTGCACATGGGTATGACAGTATTGCAAAGGGGCATGTCAGTATTGCACATGGGTTTGATAGTATTGCACATGGGTATTTCAGTATTGCACATGGGTATGTCGGTATTGCACATGGATATGACAGTATTGCACATGGGTATGACAGTATTGCACATGGGTATGACAGTATTGCATACAGATATGTCAGTATTGCACATGTGTATGTCACTATTGCACACGTATTGAACAGGGGTATGTCTGTCTTGCACAGGGGTATGACAGTATTGCACATGGGTATGAAAGTATTGCAAATGGGTATGACAGTATTGCACATGGAATGAAAGTATTGCACATGGTATGACAGTATTGCACACAGGTATGACAGTATTGAACATTGGTATGACAGTATTGCACATGGGTATGACAGTATTGCACATGGGTATGTCAGTATTGCACATGGGTATGTCAGTATTGCACATGGGTATGAAAGTATTGCACATGGGTATGACAGTATTGCACAGGGATATGTCAGTATTGCACATGGGTATGACAGTATTGCACAGGGTATGGCAGTATTGCACAGGGATACGTCAGTATTGCACATGGGTATGACAGTATTGCACATGGGTATGTCAGTATTGCACATGGGTATGACAGTATTGCACATGGGTATGACAGTATTGCACAGGGGTAGGACAGTATTGCACATGGGTATATCGTTATTGCACATGTGTATATCAGTATTATACATGGGTATGACCGTATTGCACATGGGTATAGCAGTATTGCACATGGCTTGACAGTACTTCACAGGGG
Source organism: Eucyclogobius newberryi (assembly GCF_026437365.1). Lineage (NCBI taxonomy): Eukaryota > Metazoa > Chordata > Actinopteri > Gobiiformes > Gobiidae > Eucyclogobius > Eucyclogobius newberryi. The sequence continues at coordinate 115,656 of NW_027316539.1, forward strand.
TATGTCAGTATTGCACATGGGTATGACAGTATTGCACATGGGTATGTCAGTATTGCACATGGGTTGACATTATTGCACATGCGTATGACAGTATTGCACAGGGATACGTCAGTATTGCACATGGGTATGACAGTATTGCACATGGGTATGACAGTATTGCACAGGGGTAGGACAGTATTGCACATGGGTATATCGTTATTGCACATGTGTATGTCAGTATTATACATGGGTATGACCGTATTGCACATGGGTATAGCAGTATTGCACATGGCATGACAGTACTTCACAGGGGTATGTCAGTACTGCACATGGGTATGACAGTATTGCACATGGGTATGACAGTATTGCACATGGTGATGACAGTATTGCACATGTGTATGTCAGTATTGCACATGTGTTTGTCAGTATTGCACATGGGTATGACAGTATTACATAAGGGTATTTCAGTATTGCACATGGGTATGTCAGTATTGCACATGGGTATGTCAGTATTGCATATGCGTATGACTGTATTGCACATGGGCATGACAGTATTGCACATGGGTTTGTCAGTATTGCATATGCTTATGACTGTATTGCACATGGGCATGACAGTATTGCACATGGGTTTGTCAGTATTGCACATGGATATGACAGTATTACATAAGGGCATTTCAGTATTGCACATGGGTATGACAGTATTGCACATGTGTATGTCAGTATTGCACATGTGTACGTCAGTATTGCACATGGGTATGACAGTATTACATAAGGGTATTTCAGTATTGCAAATGGGTATGTCAGTTTTGCACAAGGGTATGTCAGTATTGCACATGGATATGACAGTATTGCACAGGGGTATGTCTGTATTGCACATGGGTATGTCAGTATTGCACATGGGTATGACAGTATTGCACATGGGTATGTCAGTATTGCACATGGGTATGACAGTATTACACATGGGTATGACAGTATTGCATATAGATATGTCAGTATTGCACATGTGTATGTCACTATTGCACACGTATTGCACAGGGGTATGTCAGTCTTGCACAGGGGTATGACAGTATTGCACATGGGTATGACAGTTTTGCACATGGGTATGACAGTATTGCACATGGTTATGTCAGTATTGCAGATGGGTATGTCAGTATTGCACATGGGTTTGACAGTATTGCACATGGGTATGACAGTATTGCAAATGGGCATGTCAGTATTGCACATGGGTTTGATAGTATTGCACATGGGTATTTCAGTATTGCACATGGGTATGTCAGTATTGCACATGGATATGACAGTATTGCAAATGGGTTTGTCAGTATTGCACATGGGTATGACTGTATTGCACATGGGTATGAAAGTATTGCACATGGGTATGACAGTATTGCACATGGGTTTGTCAGTATTGCACATGGGTATGACTGTATTGCACAGGGGTAGGACAGTATTGCACATGGGTATATCGTTATTGCACATGTGTATGTCAGTATTATACATGGGTATGACCGTATTGCACATGGGTATAGCAGTATTGCACATGGCATGACAGTACTTCACAGGGGTATGTCAGTACTGCACATGGGTATGACAGTATTGCACATGGGTATGACAGTATTGCACATGGTGATGACAGTATTGCACATGTGTATGTCAGTATTGCACATGTGTTTGTCAGTATTGCACATGGGTATGACAGTATTACATAAGGGTATTTCAGTATTGCACATGGGTATGTCAGTATTGCACATGGGTATGTCAGTATTGCATATGCGTATGACTGTATTGCACATGGGCATGACAGTATTGCACATGGGTTTGTCAGTATTGCATATGCTTATGACTGTATTGCACATGGGCATGACAGTATTGCACATGGGTTTGTCAGTATTGCACATGGATATGACAGTATTACATAAGGGCATTTCAGTATTGCACATGGGTATGACAGTATTGCACATGTGTATGTCAGTATTGCACATGTGTACGTCAGTATTGCACATGGGTATGACAGTATTACATAAGGGTATTTCAGTATTGCAAATGGGTATGTCAGTTTTGCACATGGGTATGTCAGTATTGCACATGGATATGACAGTATTGCACAGGGATATGTCAGTATTGCACATGGGTATGTCAGTATTGCACATGGGTATGACAGTATTGCACATGGGTATGTCAGTATTGCACATGGGTAAGACAGTATTGCACATGGGTATGACAGTATTGCATATAGATATGTCAGTATTGCACACGTGTATGTCACTATTGCACACGTATTGCACACGGGTATGTCAGTCTTGCACAGGGGTATGACAGTATTGCACATGGGTATGACAGTTTTGCACATGGGTATGACAGTATTGCACATGGGTATGTCAGTATTGCAGATGGGTATGTCAGTATTGCACATGGGTTTGACAGTATTGCACATGGGTATGACAGTATTGCAAAGGGGCATGTCAGTATTGCACATGGGTTTGATAGTATTGCACATGGGTATTTCAGTATTGCACATGGGTATGTCAGTATTGCACATGGATATGACAGTATTGCACATGGGTTTGTCAGTATTGCACATGGGTATGACTGTATTGCACATGGGTATGAAAGTATTGCACATGGGCATGACAGTATTGCACATGGGTATGACAGTATTGCACATGGGTATGTCAGTATTGCACATGGGTATGACAGTATTGCACATGGGTATGACAGTATTGCATACAGATATGTCAGTATTGCACATGTGTATGTCACTATTGCACACGTATTGCACAGGGGTATGTCTGTCTTGCACAGGGGTATGACAGTATTGCACATGGGTATGACAGTTTTGCACATGGGTATGACAGTATTGCACATGGGTATGAAAGTATTGCACATGGTATGACAGTATTGCACACAGGTATGACAGTATTGAACATTGGTATGACAGTATTGCACATGGGTATGACAGGATTGCACATGGGTATGACAGTATTGCACATGGGTATGTCAGTATTGCACATGGGTATGAAAGTATTGCACATGGGTATGACAGTATTGCACAGGGATATGTCAGTATTGCACATGGGTATGACAGTATTGCACATGGGTATGACAGTATTGTACATGGGTATGACAGTATTGCACAGGGATACGTCAGTCTTGCACATGGGTATGACAGTATTGCACATGGGTATGACAGTTTTGCACATGGGTATGACAGTATTGCATATGGGTGTGTCAGTATTTCACATGGGTATGACTGTATTGCACATGGGCATGACAGTATTGCACATGGGTATGTCAGTATTGCACATGGGTATGACAGTATTGCACAAGGGTATGACAGTATTGCACATGTGTATGACAGTATTGCACATGGGTATGTCAGTATTTCACATGGGTATGACAGTATTGCACATGGGTTTGTCAGTATTGCACATGGGTATGACTGTATTGCACATGGGTATGAAAGTATTGCACATGGGTATGAAAGTATTATACACAGGTATGACAGTATTGCACATGGGTATGAAAGTATTGCACACAGGTATGACAGTATTGCACATGGGTATGACAGTATTGCACAGGGATATGTCAGTATTGCACATGGGTATGACAGTATTGCACATGGGTATGACAGTATTGTACATGGGTATGACAGTATTGCACAGGGATACGTCAGTCTTGCACATGGGTATGACAGTATTGCACATGGGTATGACAGTTTTGCACATGGGTATGACAGTATTGCATATGGGTGTGTCAGTATTTCACATGGGTATGACTGTATTGCACATGGGCATGACAGTATTGCACATGGGTATGTCAGTATTGCACATGGGTATGACAGTATTGCACAAGGGTATGACAGTATTGCACATGTGTATGACAGTATTGCACATGGGTATGTCAGTATTTCACATGGGTATGACAGTATTGCACATGGGTTTGTCAGTATTGCACATGGGTATGACTGTATTGCACATGGGTATGAAAGTATTGCACATGGGTATGAAAGTATTATACACAGGTATGACAGTATTGCACATGGGTATTTCAGTATTGCACACAGGTATGACAGTATTGCACATGGGTATGTCAGTATTGCATATGCGTATGACTGTATTGCACATGGGCATGACAGTATTGCACATGGGTTTGTCAGTATTGCATATGCGTATGACTGTATTGCACATGGGCATGACAGTATTGCACATGGGTTTGTCAGTATTGCACATGGATATGACAGTATTATATAAGGGCATTTCAGTATTGCACATGGGTATGACAGTATTGCACATGTGTATGTCAGTATTGCACATGTGTACGTCAGTATTGCACATGGGTATGACAGTATTGCACATGGATATGACAGTATTGCACAGGGGTATGTCAGTATTGCACATGGGTATGACAGTATTGCACATGGGTATGTCAGTATTGCACATGGGTAAGACAGTATTGCACATGGGTATGACAGTATTGCATATAGATATGTCAGTATTGCACACGTGTATGTCACTATTGCACACGTATTGCACACGGGTATGTCAGTCTTGCACAGGGGTATGACAGTATTGCACATGGGTATGACAGTTTTGCACATGGGTATGACAGTATTGCACATGGGTATGTCAGTATTGCAGATGGGTATGTCAGTATTGCACATGGGTTTGACAGTATTGCACATGGGTATGACAGTATTGCAAAGGGGCATGTCAGTATTGCACATGGGTTTGATAGTATTGCACATGGGTATTTCAGTATTGCACATGGGTATGTCGGTATTGCACATGGATATGACAGTATTGCACATGGGTATGACAGTATTGCACATGGGTATGACAGTATTGCATACAGATATGTCAGTATTGCACATGTGTATGTCACTATTGCACACGTATTGAACAGGGGTATGTCTGTCTTGCACAGGGGTATGACAGTATTGCACATGGGTATGAAAGTATTGCAAATGGGTATGACAGTATTGCACATGGAATGAAAGTATTGCACATGGTATGACAGTATTGCACACAGGTATGACAGTATTGAACATTGGTATGACAGTATTGCACATGGGTATGACAGTATTGCACATGGGTATGTCAGTATTGCACATGGGTATGTCAGTATTGCACATGGGTATGAAAGTATTGCACATGGGTATGACAGTATTGCACAGGGATATGTCAGTATTGCACATGGGTATGACAGTATTGCACAGGGTATGGCAGTATTGCACAGGGATACGTCAGTATTGCACATGGGTATGACAGTATTGCACATGGGTATGTCAGTATTGCACATGGGTATGACAGTATTGCACATGGGTATGACAGTATTGCACAGGGGTAGGACAGTATTGCACATGGGTATATCGTTATTGCACATGTGTATATCAGTATTATACATGGGTATGACCGTATTGCACATGGGTATAGCAGTATTGCACATGGCTTGACAGTACTTCACAGGGGTATGTCAGTATTGCACATGGGTATGACAGTATTGCACATGGGTATGTCAGTATTGCACATGGGTTGACATTATTGCACATGCGTATGACAGTATTGCACAGGGATACGTCAGTATTGCACATGGGTATGACAGTATTGCACATGGGTATGACAGTATTGCACAGGGGTAGGACAGTATTGCACATGGGTATATCGTTATTGCACATGTGTATGTCAGTATTATACATGGGTATGACCGTATTGCACATGGGTATAGCAGTATTGCACATGGCATGACAGTACTTCACAGGGGTATGTCAGTACTGCACATGGGTATGACAGTATTGCACATGGGTATGACAGTATTGCACATGGTGATGACAGTATTGCACATGTGTATGTCAGTATTGCACATGTGTTTGTCAGTATTGCACATGGGTATGACAGTATTACATAAGGGTATTTCAGTATTGCACATGGGTATGTCAGTATTGCACATGGGTATGTCAGTATTGCATATGCGTATGACTGTATTGCACATGGGCATGACAGTATTGCACATGGGTTTGTCAGTATTGCATATGCTTATGACTGTATTGCACATGGGCATGACAGTATTGCACATGGGTTTGTCAGTATTGCACATGGATATGACAGTATTACATAAGGGCATTTCAGTATTGCACATGGGTATGACAGTATTGCACATGTGTATGTCAGTATTGCACATGTGTACGTCAGTATTGCACATGGGTATGACAGTATTACATAAGGGTATTTCAGTATTGCAAATGGGTATGTCAGTTTTGCACAAGGGTATGTCAGTATTGCACATGGATATGACAGTATTGCACAGGGGTATGTCTGTATTGCACATGGGTATGTCAGTATTGCACATGGGTATGACAGTATTGCACATGGGTATGTCAGTATTGCACATGGGTATGACAGTATTACACATGGGTATGACAGTATTGCATATAGATATGTCAGTATTGCACATGTGTATGTCACTATTGCACACGTATTGCACAGGGGTATGTCAGTCTTGCACAGGGGTATGACAGTATTGCACATGGGTATGACAGTTTTGCACATGGGTATGACAGTATTGCACATGGTTATGTCAGTATTGCAGATGGGTATGTCAGTATTGCACATGGGTTTGACAGTATTGCACATGGGTATGACAGTATTGCAAATGGGCATGTCAGTATTGCACATGGGTTTGATAGTATTGCACATGGGTATTTCAGTATTGCACATGGGTATGTCAGTATTGCACATGGATATGACAGTATTGCAAATGGGTTTGTCAGTATTGCACATGGGTATGACTGTATTGCACATGGGTATGAAAGTATTGCACATGGGTATGACAGTATTGCACATGGGTTTGTCAGTATTGCACATGGGTATGACTGTATTGCACAGGGGTAGGACAGTATTGCACATGGGTATATCGTTATTGCACATGTGTATGTCAGTATTATACATGGGTATGACCGTATTGCACATGGGTATAGCAGTATTGCACATGGCATGACAGTACTTCACAGGGGTATGTCAGTACTGCACATGGGTATGACAGTATTGCACATGGGTATGACAGTATTGCACATGGTGATGACAGTATTGCACATGTGTATGTCAGTATTGCACATGTGTTTGTCAGTATTGCACATGGGTATGACAGTATTACATAAGGGTATTTCAGTATTGCACATGGGTATGTCAGTATTGCACATGGGTATGTCAGTATTGCATATGCGTATGACTGTATTGCACATGGGCATGACAGTATTGCACATGGGTTTGTCAGTATTGCATATGCTTATGACTGTATTGCACATGGGCATGACAGTATTGCACATGGGTTTGTCAGTATTGCACATGGATATGACAGTATTACATAAGGGCATTTCAGTATTGCACATGGGTATGACAGTATTGCACATGTGTATGTCAGTATTGCACATGTGTACGTCAGTATTGCACATGGGTATGACAGTATTACATAAGGGTATTTCAGTATTGCAAATGGGTATGTCAGTTTTGCACATGGGTATGTCAGTATTGCACATGGATATGACAGTATTGCACAGGGATATGTCAGTATTGCACATGGGTATGTCAGTATTGCACATGGGTATGACAGTATTGCACATGGGTATGTCAGTATTGCACATGGGTAAGACAGTATTGCACATGGGTATGACAGTATTGCATATAGATATGTCAGTATTGCACACGTGTATGTCACTATTGCACACGTATTGCACACGGGTATGTCAGTCTTGCACAGGGGTATGACAGTATTGCACATGGGTATGACAGTTTTGCACATGGGTATGACAGTATTGCACATGGGTATGTCAGTATTGCAGATGGGTATGTCAGTATTGCACATGGGTTTGACAGTATTGCACATGGGTATGACAGTATTGCAAAGGGGCATGTCAGTATTGCACATGGGTTTGATAGTATTGCACATGGGTATTTCAGTATTGCACATGGGTATGTCAGTATTGCACATGGATATGACAGTATTGCACATGGGTTTGTCAGTATTGCACATGGGTATGACTGTATTGCACATGGGTATGAAAGTATTGCACATGGGCATGACAGTATTGCACATGGGTATGACAGTATTGCACATGGGTATGTCAGTATTGCACATGGGTATGACAGTATTGCACATGGGTATGACAGTATTGCATACAGATATGTCAGTATTGCACATGTGTATGTCACTATTGCACACGTATTGCACAGGGGTATGTCTGTCTTGCACAGGGGTATGACAGTATTGCACATGGGTATGACAGTTTTGCACATGGGTATGACAGTATTGCACATGGGTATGAAAGTATTGCACATGGTATGACAGTATTGCACACAGGTATGACAGTATTGAACATTGGTATGACAGTATTGCACATGGGTATGACAGGATTGCACATGGGTATGACAGTATTGCACATGGGTATGTCAGTATTGCACATGGGTATGAAAGTATTGCACATGGGTATGACAGTATTGCACAGGGATATGTCAGTATTGCACATGGGTATGACAGTATTGCACATGGGTATGACAGTATTGTACATGGGTATGACAGTATTGCACAGGGATACGTCAGTCTTGCACATGGGTATGACAGTATTGCACATGGGTATGACAGTTTTGCACATGGGTATGACAGTATTGCATATGGGTGTGTCAGTATTTCACATGGGTATGACTGTATTGCACATGGGCATGACAGTATTGCACATGGGTATGTCAGTATTGCACATGGGTATGACAGTATTGCACAAGGGTATGACAGTATTGCACATGTGTATGACAGTATTGCACATGGGTATGTCAGTATTTCACATGGGTATGACAGTATTGCACATGGGTTTGTCAGTATTGCACATGGGTATGACTGTATTGCACATGGGTATGAAAGTATTGCACATGGGTATGAAAGTATTATACACAGGTATGACAGTATTGCACATGGGTATGAAAGTATTGCACACAGGTATGACAGTATTGCACATGGGTATGACAGTATTGCACAGGGATATGTCAGTATTGCACATGGGTATGACAGTATTGCACATGGGTATGACAGTATTGTACATGGGTATGACAGTATTGCACAGGGATACGTCAGTCTTGCACATGGGTATGACAGTATTGCACATGGGTATGACAGTTTTGCACATGGGTATGACAGTATTGCATATGGGTGTGTCAGTATTTCACATGGGTATGACTGTATTGCACATGGGCATGACAGTATTGCACATGGGTATGTCAGTATTGCACATGGGTATGACAGTATTGCACAAGGGTATGACAGTATTGCACATGTGTATGACAGTATTGCACATGGGTATGTCAGTATTTCACATGGGTATGACAGTATTGCACATGGGTTTGTCAGTATTGCACATGGGTATGACTGTATTGCACATGGGTATGAAAGTATTGCACATGGGTATGAAAGTATTATACACAGGTATGACAGTATTGCACATGGGTATGAAAGTATTGCACACAGGTATGACAGTATTGCACATGGTATGAAAGTATTATACACAGGTATGACAGTATTGCACATGGGTATGAAAGTATTGCACACAGGTATGACAGTATTGCACATGGGTATGACAGTATTGCACATGGTATGTCAGTATTGCACATGGTATGACAGTATTGCATAAGGGTATGTCAGTATTGCACATAGATATGTCAGTATTGCACATGTGTATGTCACTATTGCACATGTATTGCACAGGGGTTTGTCAGTCTTGCACATGGGTATGACAGTATTGCACATGGGTATGTCAGTATTGCACATGGGTATGAAAGTATTGCACATGGGTATGACAGTATTGCACAGGGATATGTCAGTATTGCACATGGGTATGACAGTATTGCACAGGGTATGGCAGTATTGCACAGGGATACGTCAGTATTGCACATGGGTATGACAGTATTGCACAGGGATATGTCAGTATTGCACATGGGTATGACAGTATTGCACATGGGTATGACAGTATTGCACATGGGTATGACAGTATTGCACATGGGTATGTCAGTATTGCACATGGGTATGACAGTATTGCACATGGGTATGACAGTATTGCATATAGATATGTCAGTATTGCACATGTGTATGTCACTATTACACACGTATTGCACAGGGGTATGTCAGTCTTGCACAGGGGTATGACAGTATTGCACATGGGTATGGCAGTTTTGCACATGGGTATGACAGTATTGCACATGGGTATGTCAGTATTGCAGATGGGTATGTCAGTATTGCACATGGGTATGAAAGTATTGCAAATGGGTATGACAGTATTGCACATGGTATGAAAGTATTGCACATGGTATGACAGTATTGCACACAGGTATGACAGTATTGAACATTGGTATGACAGTATTGCACATGGGTATGACAGTATTGCACATGGGTATGACAGTATTGCACATGGGTATGTCAGTATTGCACATGGGTATGACAGTATTGCACATGGGTACGACAGTATTGCACAGGGATATGTCAGTATTGCACATGGGTATGGCAGTATTGCACAGGGATACGTCAGTATTGCACATGGGTATGACAGTATTGCACATGGGTATGTCAGTATTGCACATGGGTATGACAGTATTGCACATGGGTATGACAGTATTGTACATGGGTATGACAGTATTGCACAGGGATACGTCAGTATTGCACATGGGTATGACAGTATTGCACATGGGTATGACAGTATTGCACAGGGGTAGGACAGTATTGCACATGGGTATATCGTTATTGCACATGTGTATGTCAGTATTATACATGGGTATGACCGTATTGCACATGGGTTTAGCAGTATTGCACATGGCATGACAGTACTTCACAGGGGTATGTCAGTATTGCACATGGGTATGACAGTATTGCACATGGGTATGTCAGTATTGCACATGGGTTGACAATATTGCACATGAGTATGACAGTATTGCACAGGGATACGTCAGTATTGCACATGGGTATGACAGTATTGCACAGGGGTAGGACAGTATTGCACATGGGTATATCGTTATTGCACATGTGTATGTCAGTATTATACATAGGTATGACCGTATTGCACATGGGTATAGCAGTATTGCACATGGCATGACAGTACTTCACAGGGGTATGTCAGTACTGCACATGGGTATGAAAGTATTGCACATGGGTACGACAGTATTGCACATGGTGATGACAGTATTGCACATGTGTATGTCAGTATTGCACATGTGTTTGTCAGTATTGCACATGGGTATGACAGTATTACATAAGGGTATTTCAGTATTGCACATGGGTATGTCAGTATTGCACATGGGTATGTCAGTATTGCATATGCGTATGACTGTATTGCACATGGGCATGACAGTATTGCACATGGGTTTGTCAGTATTGCATATGCGTATGACTGTATTGCACATGGGCATGACAGTATTGCACATGGGTTTGTCAGTATTGCACATGGATATGACAGTATTATATAAGGGCATTTCAGTATTGCACATGGGTATGACAGTATTGCATATGTGTATGTCAGTATTGCACATGTGTACGTCAGTATTGCACATGGGTATGACAGTATTGCACATGGATATGACAGTATTGCACAGGGGTATGTCAGTATTGCACATGGGTATGACAGTATTGCACATGGGTATGTCAGTATTGCACATGGGTAAGACAGTATTGCACATGGGTATGACAGTATTGCATATAGATATGTCAGTATTGCACACGTGTATGTCACTATTGCACACGTATTGCACACGGGTATGTCAGTCTTGCACAGGGGTATGACAGTATTGCACATGGGTATGACAGTTTTGCACATGGGTATGACAGTATTGCACATGGGTATGTCAGTATTGCAGATGGGTATGTCAGTATTGCACATGGGTTTGACAGTATTGCACATGGGTATGACAGTATTGCAAAGGGGCATGTCAGTATTGCACATGGGTTTGATAGTATTGCACATGGGTATTTCAGTATTGCACATGGGTATGTCGGTATTGCACATGGATATGACAGTATTGCACATGGGTATGACAGTATTGCACATGGGTATGACAGTATTGCATACAGATATGTCAGTATTGCACATGTGTATGTCACTATTGCACACGTATTGAACAGGGGTATGTCTGTCTTGCACAGGGGTATGACAGTATTGCACATGGGTATGAAAGTATTGCAAATGGGTATGACAGTATTGCACATGGAATGAAAGTATTGCACATGGTATGACAGTATTGCACACAGGTATGACAGTATTGAACATTGGTATGACAGTATTGCACATGGGTATGACAGTATTGCACATGGGTATGTCAGTATTGCACATGGGTATGTCAGTATTGCACATGGGTATGAAAGTATTGCACATGGGTATGACAGTATTGCACAGGGATATGTCAGTATTGCACATGGGTATGACAGTATTGCACAGGGTATGGCAGTATTGCACAGGGATACGTCAGTATTGCACATGGGTATGACAGTATTGCACATGGGTATGTCAGTATTGCACATGGGTATGACAGTATTGCACATGGGTATGACAGTATTGCACAGGGGTAGGACAGTATTGCACATGGGTATATCGTTATTGCACATGTGTATATCAGTATTATACATGGGTATGACCGTATTGCACATGGGTATAGCAGTATTGCACATGGCTTGACAGTACTTCACAGGGGTATGTCAGTATTGCACATGGGTATGACAGTATTGCACATGGGTATGTCAGTATTGCACATGGGTTGACATTATTGCACATGCGTATGACAGTATTGCACAGGGATACGTCAGTATTGCACATGGGTATGACAGTATTGCACATGGGTATGACAGTATTGCACAGGGGTAGGACAGTATTGCACATGGGTATATCGTTATTGCACATGTGTATGTCAGTATTATACATGGGTATGACCGTATTGCACATGGGTATAGCAGTATTGCACATGGCATGACAGTACTTCACAGGGGTATGTCAGTACTGCACATGGGTATGACAGTATTGCACATGGGTATGACAGTATTGCACATGGTGATGACAGTATTGCACATGTGTATGTCAGTATTGCACATGTGTTTGTCAGTATTGCACATGGGTATGACAGTATTACATAAGGGTATTTCAGTATTGCACATGGGTATGTCAGTATTGCACATGGGTATGTCAGTATTGCATATGCGTATGACTGTATTGCACATGGGCATGACAGTATTGCACATGGGTTTGTCAGTATTGCATATGCTTATGACTGTATTGCACATGGGCATGACAGTATTGCACATGGGTTTGTCAGTATTGCACATGGATATGACAGTATTACATAAGGGCATTTCAGTATTGCACATGGGTATGACAGTATTGCACATGTGTATGTCAGTATTGCACATGTGTACGTCAGTATTGCACATGGGTATGACAGTATTACATAAGGGTATTTCAGTATTGCAAATGGGTATGTCAGTTTTGCACAAGGGTATGTCAGTATTGCACATGGATATGACAGTATTGCACAGGGGTATGTCTGTATTGCACATGGGTATGTCAGTATTGCACATGGGTATGACAGTATTGCACATGGGTATGTCAGTATTGCACATGGGTATGACAGTATTACACATGGGTATGACAGTATTGCATATAGATATGTCAGTATTGCACATGTGTATGTCACTATTGCACACGTATTGCACAGGGGTATGTCAGTCTTGCACAGGGGTATGACAGTATTGCACATGGGTATGACAGTTTTGCACATGGGTATGACAGTATTGCACATGGTTATTTCAGTATTGCAGATGGGTATGTCAGTATTGCACATGGGTTTGACAGTATTGCACATGGGTATGACAGTATTGCAAATGGGCATGTCAGTATTGCACATGGGTTTGATAGTATTGCACATGGGTATTTCAGTATTGCACATGGGTATGTCAGTATTGCACATGGATATGACAGTATTGCAAATGGGTTTGTCAGTATTGCACATGGGTATGACTGTATTGCACATGGGTATGAAAGTATTGCACATGGGTATGACAGTATTGCACATGGGTTTGTCAGTATTGCACATGGGTATGACTGTATTGCACAGGGGTAGGACAGTATTGCACATGGGTATATCGTTATTGCACATGTGTATGTCAGTATTATACATGGGTATGACCGTATTGCACATGGGTATAGCAGTATTGCACATGGCATGACAGTACTTCACAGGGGTATGTCAGTACTGCACATGGGTATGACAGTATTGCACATGGGTATGACAGTATTGCACATGGTGATGACAGTATTGCACATGTGTATGTCAGTATTGCACATGTGTTTGTCAGTATTGCACATGGGTATGACAGTATTACATAAGGGTATTTCAGTATTGCACATGGGTATGTCAGTATTGCACATGGGTATGTCAGTATTGCATATGCGTATGACTGTATTGCACATGGGCATGACAGTATTGCACATGGGTTTGTCAGTATTGCATATGCTTATGACTGTATTGCACATGGGCATGACAGTATTGCACATGGGTTTGTCAGTATTGCACATGGATATGACAGTATTACATAAGGGCATTTCAGTATTGCACATGGGTATGACAGTATTGCACATGTGTATGTCAGTATTGCACATGTGTACGTCAGTATTGCACATGGGTATGACAGTATTACATAAGGGTATTTCAGTATTGCAAATGGGTATGTCAGTTTTGCACAAGGGTATGTCAGTATTGCACATGGATATGACAGTATTGCACAGGGGTATGTCTGTATTGCACATGGGTATGTCAGTATTGCACATGGGTATGACAGTATTGCACATGGGTATGTCAGTATTGCACATGGGTATGACAGTATTACACATGGGTATGACAGTATTGCATATAGATATGTCAGTATTGCACATGTGTATGTCACTATTGCACACGTATTGCACAGGGGTATGTCAGTCTTGCACAGGGGTATGACAGTATTGCACATGGGTATGACAGTTTTGCACATGGGTATGACAGTATTGCACATGGTTATGTCAGTATTGCAGATGGGTATGTCAGTATTGCACATGGGTTTGACAGTATTGCACATGGGTATGACAGTATTGCAAATGGGCATGTCAGTATTGCACATGGGTTTGATAGTATTGCACATGGGTATTTCAGTATTGCACATGGGTATGTCAGTATTGCACATGGATATGACAGTATTGCAAATGGGTTTGTCAGTATTGCACATGGGTATGACTGTATTGCACATGGGTATGAAAGTATTGCACATGGGTATGAAAGTATTGCACACAGGTATGACAGTATTGCACATGGGTATGAAAGTATTGCACACAGGTATAACAGTATTGCACATGGGTATGACAGTATTGCACAGGGGCATGTCAGTATTGCACATGGGTTTGACAGTATTGCACATGGGTATGTCAGTATTGCACATGTGTATGTCACTATTGCACATGTATTGCACAGGGATATGTCAGTCTTGCACAGGGGTATGACAGTATTGCACATAGGTATGACATTTTGCACATGGGTATGACAGTATTGCAAATGGGTATGTCAGTATTGCACATGGGTATGACTGTATTGCACATGGGCATGACAGTATTGCACATGGGTTTGACAGTATTGCACATGGGTATGACAGTATTTCACATGGGTATGACAGTATTGCACATGGGTTTGTCAGTATTGCACATGGGTATGACTGTATTGCACATGGGTATGAAAGTATTGCACATGGGTATGAAAGTATTATACACAGGTATGACAGTATTGCACATGGGTATGAAAGTATTGCACACAGGTATGACAGTATTGCACATGGGTATGACAGTATTGCACATGGTATGTCAGTATTGCACATGGTATGACAGTATTGCATAAGGGTATGTCAGTATTGCACATAGATATGTCAGTATTGCATATGTGTATGTCACTATTGCACATGTATTGCACAGGGGTTTGTCAGTCTTGCACATGGGTATGACAGTATTGCACATGGGTATGACAGTTTTGCACATGGGTATGACAGTATTGCATATGGGTGTGTCAGTATTGCACATGGGTATGACTGTATTGCACATGGGCATGACAGTATTGCACATGGGTATGTCAGTATTGCACATGGGTATGACAGTATTGCACAAGGGTATGACAGTATTGCACATGTGTATGACAGTATTGCACATGGGTATGTCAGTATTTCACATGGGTATGACAGTATTGCACATGGGTTTGTCAGTATTGCACATGGGTATGACTGTATTGCACATGGGTATGAAAGTATTGCACATGGGTATGAAAGTATTATACACAGGTATGACAGTATTGCACATGGGTATGAAAGTATTGCACACAGGTATGACAGTATTGCACATGGGTATGACAGTATTGCACATGGTATGTCAGTATTGCACATGGTATGACAGTATTGCATAAGGGTATGTCAGTATTGCACATAGATATGTCAGTATTGCACATGTGTATGTCACTATTGCACATGTATTGCACAGGGGTTTGTCAGTCTTGCACATGGGTATGACAGTATTGCACATGGGTATGACAGTTTTGCACATGGGTATGACAGTATTGCACATGGGTATGTCAGTATTGCACATGTGTATGTCACTATTGCACATGTATTGCACAGGGGTTTGTCAGTCTTGCACATGGGTATGACAGTATTGCACATGGGTATGACAGTTTTGCACATGGGTATGACAGTATTGCACATGGGTATGTCAGTATTGCACATGGGTATCACAGTATTGCACATGGATATGTCAGTATTGCACATGGGTATGACAGTATTGCACATGGGTATGACAGTATTGCACAGGGGTAGGACAGTATTGCACATGGGTATATCGTTATTGCACATGTGTATGTCAGTATTATAAATTGGTATGACCCTATTGCACATGGGTATAGGAGTATTGCACATGGCATGACAGTACTTCACAGGGGTATGTCAGTACTGCACATGGGTATGACAGTATTGCAAATGTGTACGACAGTATTGCACATGGTGATGACAGTATTGCACATGGGTATGACAGTATTGCACATGGGTATGTCAGTATTGCACATGGGTATATCAGTATTCCACATGGGTATGACAGTATTGCACATGTGGATGACAGTTTTGCACATGGATATGACAGTATTGCACATGGAAAAGTCAGTATTGCACATGGGTATGACTGTATTGCACATGGGAATGTCAGTATTGCACATGGGTATGACAGTATTGCACATGTGTGTGACAGTATTGCACAGGGGTAGGACAGTATTGCAGATGGGTATATCGGTATTGCACATGTGTATGTCAGTATTATACATGGGTATGACAGTATTGCACATGCTTATAGCAATATTGCACATGGTATGACAGTACTTCACAGGGGTATGTCAGTACTGCACATGGGTATGACAGTTTTGCACAGGGGTATGACAGTGTTGCACATAGATATGTCAGTATTGCAATTGAGTATGTCAGTATTGCACATGTATTGCACAGGGGTGTGTCAGTATTGCAATTGGGTATGTCAGTATTGCACATGGGTATGACAGTATTGCACATGGGTATGTCAGTATTGCACATGGGTTGACAGTATTGCACATGGGTATGACAGTATTGCACAGGGATACGTCAGTATTGCACATGGGTATGACAGTATTGCACATGGGTATGACAGTATTGCACAGGGGTAGGACAGTATTGCACATGGGTATATCGTTATTGCACATGTGTATGTCAGTATTATACATGGGTATGACCGTATTGCACATGGGTATAGCAGTATTGCACATGGCATGACAGTACTTCACAGGGGTATGTCAGTACTGCACATGGGTATGACAGTATTGCACATGGGTACGACAGTATTGCACATGGTGATGAAAGTATTGCACATGTGTATGTCAGTATTGCACATGTTTTTGTCAGTATTGCACATGGGTATGACAGTATTACATAAGGGTAGTTCAGTATTGCACATGGGTATGTCAGTATTGCACATGGGTATGAAAGTATTGCAAATGGGTATGAAAGTATTGCACATGGTATGAAAGTATTGCACATGGTATGACAGTATTGCAGACAGGTATGATAGTATTGAACATTGGTATAACAGTATTGCACATGGGTATGACAGTATTGCACATGGGTATGACAGTATCTCACATGGGTATGTCAGTATTGCACATGGGTATGACAGTATTGCACATGGGTATGACAGTATTGCACAGGGATATGTCAGTATTGCACATGGGTATGACAGTATTGCACATGGGTATGGCAGTATTGCACAGGGATACGTCAGTATTGCACATGGGTATGACAGTATTGCACATGGGTATGTCAGTATTGCACATGGGTATGACAGTATTGCACATGGGTATGACAGTATTGTGCATGGGTATGACAGTATTGCACAGGGATACGTCAGTATTGCACATGGGTATGACAGTATTGCACATGGGTATGACAATATTGCACAGGGGTAGGACAGTATTGCACATGGGTATATCGTTATTGCACATGTGTATGTCAGTATTATACATGGGTATGACCGTATTGCACATGGGTATAGCAGTATTGCACATGGCATGACAGTACTTCACAGGGGTATGTCAGTATTGCACATGGGTATGACAGTATTGCACATGGGTATGTCAGTATTGCACATGGGTTGACAGTATTGCACATGAGTATGACAGTATTGCACAGGGATACGTCAGTATTGCACATGGGTATGACAGTATTGCACATGGGTATGACAGTATTGCACAGGGGTAGGACAGTATTGCACATGGGTATATCGTTATTGCACATGTGTATGTCAGTATTATACATGGGTATGACCGTATTGCACATGGGTATAGCAGTATTGCACATGGCATGACAGTACTTCACAGGGGTATGTCAGTACTGCACATGGGTATGACAGTATTGCACATGGGTACGAAAGTATTGCACATGGTGATGACAGTATTGCACATGTGTATGTCAGTATTGCACATGTGTTTGTCAGTATTGCACATGGGTATGTCAGTATTGCACATGGGTATGTCAGTATTGCATATGCGTATGACTGTATTGCACATGGGCATGACAGTATTGCACATGGGTTTGTCAGTATTGCATATGCGTATGACTGTATTGCACATGGGCATGACAGTATTGCACATGGGTTTGTCAGTATTGCACATGGATATGACAGTATTACATAAGGGCATTTCAGTATTGCACATGGGTATGACAGTATTGCACATGTGTATGACAGTACTGCACATGGGTATGACAGTATTGCACATGGGTATGTCAGTATTGCACCTGGGTATGACAGTATTGCACATGGGTATGACAGTATTGCACATGGAAAAGTCAGTATTGCACATGGGTATGACTGTATTGCACATGGGCATGACAGTACTGCACATGGGTATGTCAGTATTGCATATGGTAATGTCAGTATTGCACATGGGTATGACAGTTTTGCACATGTGTGTGACAGTATTGCACATGGGTATGACAGTATTGCACAGGGGTAGGACAGTATTGCAGATGGGTATATCGGTATTGCACATGTGTATGTCAGTATTATACATGGGTATGACAGTATTGCACATGCTTATAGCAATATTGCACCTGGTATGACAGTACTTCACAGGGGTATGTCAGTACTGCACATGGGTATGACAGTATTGCACAGGGGTATGACAGTGTTGCACATAGATATGTTAGTATTGCAATTGAGTATGTCAGTATTGCACATGTATTGCACAGGGGTGTGTCAGTTTTTGCAATTGGGTATGTCAGTATTGCACATGGGTATGACAGTATTGCACATGGGTATGTCAGTATTGCACATGGGTTGACAGTATTGCACATGAGTATGACAGTATTGCACAGGGATACGTCAGTATTGCACATGGGTATGACAGTATTGCACATGGGTATGACAGTATTGCACAGGGGTAGGACAGTATTGCACATGGGTATATCGTTATTGCACATGTGTATGTCAGTATTATACATGGGTATGACCGTATTGCACATGGGTATAGCAGTATTGCACATGGCATGACAGTACTTCACAGGGGTATGTCAGTACTGCACATGGGTATGACAGTATTGCACATGGGTACGACAGTATTGCACATGGTGATGACAGTATTGCACATGTGTATGTCAGTATTGCACATGTGTTTGTCAGTATTGCACATGGGTATGACAGTATTACATAAGGGTATTTCAGTATTGCACATGGGTATGTCAGTATTGCACATGGGTATGTCAGTATTGCATATGCGTATGACTCTATTGCACATGGGCATGACAGTATTGCACATGGGTTTGTCAGTATTGCATATGCGTATGACTGTATTGCACATGGGCATGACAGTATTGCACATGGGTTTGTCAGTATTGCACATGGATATGACAGTATTACATAAGGGCATTTCAGTATTGCACATGGGTATGACAGTATTGCACATGTGTATGTCAGTATTGCACATGTGTACGTCAGTATTGCACATGGGTATGACAGTATTACATAAGGGTATTTCAGTATTGCAAATGGGTATGTCAGTTTTGCACATGGGTATGTCAGTATTGCACATGGATATGACAGTATTGCACAGGGGTATGTCAGTATTGCACATGGGTATGTCAGTATTGCACATGGGTATGACAGTATTGCACATGGGTATGTCAGTATTGCACATGGGTATGACAGTATTGCACATGGGTATGACAGTATTGCATATAGATATGTCAGTATTGCACATGTGTATGTCACTATTGCACACGTATTGCACAGGGGTATGTCAGTCTTGCACAGGGGTATGACAGTATTGCACATGGGTATGGCAGTTTTGCACATGGGTATGACAGTATTGCACATGGGTTTGTCAGTATTGCAGATGGGTATGTCAGTATTGCACATGGGTATGAAAGTATTGCAAATGGGTATGACAGTATTGCACATGGTATGAAAGTATTGCACATGGTATGACAGTATTGCACACAGGTATGACAGTATTGAACATTGGTATGACAGTATTGCACATGGGTATGACAGTATTGCACATGGGTATGACAGTATTGCACATGGGTATGTCAGTATTGCACATGGGTATGACAGTATTGCACATGGGTACGACAGTATTGCACAGGGATATGTCAGTATTGCACATGGGTATGACAGTATTGCACATGGGTATGGCAGTATTGCACAGGGATACGTCAGTATTGCACATGGGTATGACAGTATTGCACATGGGTATGACAGTATTGCACAGGGGTAGGACAGTATTGCACATGGGTATATCGTTATTGCACATGTTTATGTCAGTATTATACATGGGTATGACCGTATTTCACATGGGTTTAGCAGTATTGCACATGGCATGACAGTACTTCACAGGGGTATGTCAGTATTGCACATGGGTATGACAGTATTGCACATGGGTATGTCAGTATTGCACATGGGTTGACAGTATTGCACATGAGTATGACAGTATTGCACAGGGATACGTCAGTATTGCACATGGGTATGACAGTATTGCACATGGGTATGACAGTAATGCACAGGGGTAGGACAGTATTGCACATGGGTATATCGTTATTGCACATGTGTATGTCAGTATTATACATAGGTATGATCGTATTGCACATGGGTATAGCAGTATTGCACATGGCATGACAGTACTTCACAGGGGTATGTCAGTACTGCACATGGGTATGAAAGTATTGCACATGGGTACGACAGTATTGCACATGGTGATGACAGTATTGCACATGTGTATGTCAGTATTGCACATGTGTTTGTCAGTATTGCACATGGGTATGACAGTATTACATAAGGGTATTTCAGTATTGCACATGGGTATGTCAGTATTGCACATGGGTATGTCAGTATTGCATATGCGTATGACTGTATTGCACATGGGCATGACAGTATTGCACATGGGTTTGTCAGTATTGCATATGCGTATGACTGTATTGCACATGGGCATGACAGTATTGCACATGGGTTTGTCAGTATTGCACATGGATATGACAGTATTACATAAGGGCATTTCAGTATTGCACATGGGTATGAAAGTATTGCACATGGGTACGACAGTATTGCACATGGTGATGACAGTATTGCACATGTGTATGTCAGTATTGCACATGTGTTTGTCAGTATTGCACATGGGTATGACAGTATTACATAAGGGTATTTCAGTATTGCACATGGGTATGTCAGTATTGCACATGGGTATGTCAGTATTGCATATGCGTATGACTGTATTGCACATGGGCATGACAGTATTGCACATGGGTTTGTCAGTATTGCATATGCGTATGACTGTATTGCACATGGGCATGACAGTATTGCACATGGGTTTGTCAGTATTGCACATGGATATGACAGTATTACATAAGGGCATTTCAGTATTGCACATGGGTATGACAGTATTGCACATGTGTATGTCAGTATTGCACATGTGTACGTCAGTATTGCACATGGGTATGACAGTATTACATAAGGGTATTTCATTATTGCAAATGGGTATGTCAGTTTTGCACATGGGTATGTCAGTATTGCACATGGATATGACAGTATTGCACAGGGGTATGTCAGTATTGCACATGGGTATGTCAGTATTGCACATGGGTATGACAGTATTGCACATGGGTATGTCAGTATTGCACATGGGTAAGACAGTATTGCACATGGGTATGACAGTATTGCATATAGATATGTCAGTATTGCACACGTGTATGTCACTATTGCACACGTATTGCACACGGGTATGTCAGTCTTGCACAGGGGTATGACAGTATTGCACATGGGTATGACAGTTTTGCACATGGGTATGACAGTATTGCACATGGGTATGTCAGTATTGCAGATGGGTATGTCAGTATTGCACATGGGTTTGACAGTATTGTACATGGGTATGACAGTATTGCAAAGGGGCATGTCAGTATTGCACATGGGTTTGATAGTATTGCACATGGGTATTTCAGTATTGCACATGGGTATGTCAGTATTGCACATGGATATGACAGTATTGCACATGGGTTTGTCAGTATTGCACATGGGTATGACTGTATTGCACATGGGTATGAAAGTATTGCACATGGGCATGACAGTATTGCACATGGGTATGACAGTATTGCACATGGGTATGTCAGTATTGCACATGGGTATGACAGTATTGCACATGGGTATGACAGTATTGCATACAGATATGTCAGTATTGCACATGTGTATGTCACTATTGCACACGTATTGCACAGGGGTATGTCTGTCTTGCACAGGGGTATGACAGTATTGCACATGGTATGAAAGTATTGCACATGGTATGACAGTATTGCACACAGGTATGACAGTATTGAACATTGGTATGACAGTATTGCACATGGATATGACAGGATTGCATATGGGTGTGTCAGTATTGCACATGGGTATGACTGTATTGCACATGGGCATGACAGTATTGCACAGGGATATGTCAGTATTGCACATGGGTATGACAGTATTGCACAGGGTATGGCAGTATTGCACAGGGATACGTCAGTATTGCACATGGGTATGACAGTATTGCACATGGGTATGTCAGTATTGCACATGGGTATGACAGTATTGCACATGGGTATGACAGTATTGTACATGGGTATGACAGTATTGCACAGGGATACGTCAGTCTTGCACATGGGTATGACAGTATTGCACATGGGTATGACAGTATTGCACATGTGTATGACAGTATTGCACATGGGTATGTCAGTATTTCACATGGGTATGACAGTATTGCACATGGGTTTGTCAGTATTGCACATGGGTATGACTGTATTGCACATGGGTATGAAAGTATTGCACATGGGTATGAAAGTATTATACACAGGTATGACAGTATTGCACATGGGTATGAAAGTATTGCACACAGGTATGACAGTATTGCACATGGGTATGACAGTATTGCACATGGTATGTCAGTATTGCACATGGTATGACAGTATTGCATAAGGGTATGTCAGTATTGCACATAGATATGTCAGTATTGCACATGTGTATGTCACTATTGCACATGTATTGCACAGGGGTTTGTCAGTCTTGCACATGGGTATGACAGTATTGCACATGGGTATGACAGTTTTGCACATGGGTATGACAGTATTGCACATGGGTATGTCAGTATTGCACATGGGTATCACAGTATTGCACATGGATATGTCAGTATTGCACATGGGTATGACAGTATTGCACATGGGTATGACAGTATTGCACAGGGGTAGGACAGTATTGCACATGGGTATATCGTTATTGCACATGTGTATGTCAGTATTATAAATTGGTATGACCCTATTGTACATGGGTATAGGAGTATTGCACATGGCATGACAGTACTTCACAGGGGTATGTCAGTACTGCACATGGGTATGACAGTATTGCAAATGTGTACGACAGTATTGCACATGGTGATGACAGTATTGCACATGGGTATGACAGTATTGTACATGGGTATGTCAGTATTGCACATGGGTATATCAGTATTCCACATGGGTATGACAGTATTGCACATGTGGATGACAGTTTTGCACATGGATATGACAGTATTGCACATGGAAAAGTCAGTATTGCACATGGGTATGACTGTATTGCACATGGGAATGTCAGTATTGCACATGGGTATGACAGTATTGCACATGTGTGTGACAGTATTGTACAGGGGTAGGACAGTATTGCAGATGGGTATATCGGTATTGCACATGTGTATGTCAGTATTATACATGGGTATGACAGTATTGCACATGCTTATAGCAATATTGCACATGGTATGACAGTACTTCACAGGGGTATGTCAGTACTGCACATGGGTATGACAGTATTGCACAGGGGTATGACAGTGTTGCACATAGATATGTCAGTATTGCAATTGAGTATGTCAGTATTGCACATGTATTGCACAGGGGTGTGTCAGTATTGCAATTGGGTATGTCAGTATTGCACATGGGTATGACAGTATTGCACATGGGTATGTCAGTATTGCACATGGGTTGACAGTATTGCACATGGGTATGACAGTATTGCACAGGGATACGTCAGTATTGCACATGGGTATGACAGTATTGCACATGGGTATGACAGTATTGCACAGGGGTAGGACAGTATTGCACATGGGTATATCGTTATTGCACATGTGTATGTAAGTATTATACAAGGGTATGACCGTATGGCACATGGGTATAGCAGTATTGCACATGGCATGACAGTACTTCACAGGGGTATGTCAGTACTGCACATGGGTATGACAGTATTGCACATGGGTACGACAGTATTGCACATGGTGATGAAAGTATTGCACATGTGTATGTCAGTATTGCACATGTTTTTGTCAGTATTGCACATGGGTATGACAGTATTACATAAGGGTATTTCAGTATTGCACATGGGTATGTCAGTATTGCACATGGGTATGAAAGTATTGCAAATGGGTATGAAAGTATTGCACATGGTATGAAAGTATTGCACATGGTATGAAAGTATTGCACATGGGCATGACAGTATTGCACATGGGTTTGTCAGTATTGCACATGGATATGACAGTATTACATAAGGGCATTTCAGTATTGCACATGGGTATGACAGTATTGCACATGTGTATGTCAGTATTGCACATGTGTACGTCAGTATTGCACATGGGTATGACAGTATTACATAAGGGTATTTCAGTATTGCAAATGGGTATGTCAGTTTTGCACATGGGTATGTCAGTATTGCACATGGATATGACAGTATTGCACAGGGGTATGTCAGTATTGCACATGGGTATGTCAGTATTGCACATGGGTATGACAGTATTGCACATGGGTATGTCAGTATTGCACATGGGTAAGACAGTATTGCACATTGGTATGACAGTATTGCATATAGATATGTCAGTATTGCACACGTGTATGTCACTATTGCACACGTATTGCACACGGGTATGTCAGTCTTGCACAGGGGTATGACAGTATTGCACATGGGTATGACAGTTTTGCACATGGGTATGACAGTATTGCACATGGGTATGTCAGTATTGCAGATGGGTATGTCAGTATTGCACATGGGTTTGACAGTATTGCACATGGGTATGACAGTATTGCAAAGGGGCATGTCAGTATTGCACATGGGTTTGATAGTATTGCACATGGGTATTTCAGTATTGCACATGGGTATGTCAGTATTACACATGGATATGACAGTATTGCACATGGGTTTGTCAGTATTGCACATGGGTATGACTGTATTGCACATGGGTATGAAAGTATTGCACATGGGCATGACAGTATTGCACATGGGTATGACAGTATTGCACATGGGTATGTCAGTATTGCACATGGGTATGACAGTATTGCACATGGGTATGACAGTATTGCATACAGATATGTCAGTATTGCACATGTGTATGTCACTATTGCACACGTATTGCACAGGGGTATGTCTGTCTTGCACAGGGGTATGACAGTATTGCACATGGGTATGACAATTTTCTCACATGGGTATGACAGTATTGCACATGGGTATGTCAGTATTGCAGATGGGTATGTCAGTATTGCACATGGGTATGAAAGTATTGCAAATGGGTATGACAGTATTGCACATGGTATGAAAGTATTGCACATGGTATGACAGTATTGCACACAGGTATGACAGTATTGAACATTGGTATGACAGTATTGCACATGGGTATGACAGGATTGCACATGGTATGACAGTATTGCACACAGGTATGACAGTATTGAACATTGGTATGACAGTATTGCACATGGATATGACAGGATTGCATATGGGTGTGTCAGTATTGCACATGGGTATGACTGTATTGCACATGGGCATGACAGTATTGCACAGGGATATGTCAGTATTGCACATGGGTATGACAGTATTGCACAGGGTATGGCAGTATTGCACAGGGATACGTCAGTATTGCACATGGGTATGACAGTATTGCACATGGGTATGTCAGTATTGCACATGGGTATGACAGTATTGCACATGGGTATGACAGTATTGTACATGGGTATGACAGTATTGCACAGGGATACGTCAGTCTTGCACATGGGTATGACAGTATTGCACATGGGTATGACAGTATTGCACATGTGTATGACAGTATTGCACATGGGTATGTCAGTATTTCACATGGGTATGACAGTATTGCACATGGGTTTGTCAGTATTGCACATGGGTATGACTGTATTGCACATGGGTATGAAAGTATTGCACATGGGTATGAAAGTATTATACACAGGTATGACAGTATTGCACATGGGTATGAAAGTATTGCACACAGGTATGACAGTATTGCACATGGGTATGACAGTATTGCACATGGTATGTCAGTATTGCACATGGTATGACAGTATTGCATAAGGGTATGTCAGTATTGCACATAGATATGTCAGTATTGCACATGTGTATGTCACTATTGCACATGTATTGCACAGGGGTTTGTCAGTCTTGCACATGGGTATGACAGTATTGCACATGGGTATGACAGTTTTGCACATGGGTATGACAGTATTGCACATGGGTATGTCAGTATTGCACATGGGTATCACAGTATTGCACATGGATATGTCAGTATTGCACATGGGTATGACAGTATTGCACATGGGTATGACAGTATTGCACAGGGGTAGGACAGTATTGCACATGGGTATATCGTTATTGCACATGTGTATGTCAGTATTATAAATTGGTATGACCCTATTGTACATGGGTATAGGAGTATTGCACATGGCATGACAGTACTTCACAGGGGTATGTCAGTACTGCACATGGGTATGACAGTATTGCAAATGTGTACGACAGTATTGCACATGGTGATGACAGTATTGCACATGGGTATGACAGTATTGTACATGGGTATGTCAGTATTGCACATGGGTATATCAGTATTCCACATGGGTATGACAGTATTGCACATGTGGATGACAGTTTTGCACATGGATATGACAGTATTGCACATGGAAAAGTCAGTATTGCACATGGGTATGACTGTATTGCACATGGGAATGTCAGTATTGCACATGGGTATGACAGTATTGCACATGTGTGTGACAGTATTGTACAGGGGTAGGACAGTATTGCAGATGGGTATATCGGTATTGCACATGTGTATGTCAGTATTATACATGGGTATGACAGTATTGCACATGCTTATAGCAATATTGCACATGGTATGACAGTACTTCACAGGGGTATGTCAGTACTGCACATGGGTATGACAGTATTGCACAGGGGTATGACAGTGTTGCACATAGATATGTCAGTATTGCAATTGAGTATGTCAGTATTGCACATGTATTGCACAGGGGTGTGTCAGTATTGCAATTGGGTATGTCAGTATTGCACATGGGTATGACAGTATTGCACATGGGTATGTCAGTATTGCACATGGGTTGACAGTATTGCACATGGGTATGACAGTATTGCACAGGGATACGTCAGTATTGCACATGGGTATGACAGTATTGCACATGGGTATGACAGTATTGCACAGGGGTAGGACAGTATTGCACATGGGTATATCGTTATTGCACATGTGTATGTAAGTATTATACAAGGGTATGACCGTATGGCACATGGGTATAGCAGTATTGCACATGGCATGACAGTACTTCACAGGGGTATGTCAGTACTGCACATGGGTATGACAGTATTGCACATGGGTACGACAGTATTGCACATGGTGATGAAAGTATTGCACATGTGTATGTCAGTATTGCACATGTTTTTGTCAGTATTGCACATGGGTATGACAGTATTACATAAGGGTATTTCAGTATTGCACATGGGTATGTCAGTATTGCACATGGGTATGAAAGTATTGCAAATGGGTATGAAAGTATTGCACATGGTATGAAAGTATTGCACATGGTATGAAAGTATTGCACATGGGCATGACAGTATTGCACATGGGTTTGTCAGTATTGCACATGGATATGACAGTATTACATAAGGGCATTTCAGTATTGCACATGGGTATGACAGTATTGCACATGTGTATGTCAGTATTGCACATGTGTACGTCAGTATTGCACATGGGTATGACAGTATTACATAAGGGTATTTCAGTATTGCAAATGGGTATGTCAGTTTTGCACATGGGTATGTCAGTATTGCACATGGATATGACAGTATTGCACAGGGGTATGTCAGTATTGCACATGGGTATGTCAGTATTGCACATGGGTATGACAGTATTGCACATGGGTATGTCAGTATTGCACATGGGTAAGACAGTATTGCACATTGGTATGACAGTATTGCATATAGATATGTCAGTATTGCACACGTGTATGTCACTATTGCACACGTATTGCACACGGGTATGTCAGTCTTGCACAGGGGTATGACAGTATTGCACATGGGTATGACAGTTTTGCACATGGGTATGACAGTATTGCACATGGGTATGTCAGTATTGCAGATGGGTATGTCAGTATTGCACATGGGTTTGACAGTATTGCACATGGGTATGACAGTATTGCAAAGGGGCATGTCAGTATTGCACATGGGTTTGATAGTATTGCACATGGGTATTTCAGTATTGCACATGGGTATGTCAGTATTACACATGGATATGACAGTATTGCACATGGGTTTGTCAGTATTGCACATGGGTATGACTGTATTGCACATGGGTATGAAAGTATTGCACATGGGCATGACAGTATTGCACATGGGTATGACAGTATTGCACATGGGTATGTCAGTATTGCACATGGGTATGACAGTATTGCACATGGGTATGACAGTATTGCATACAGATATGTCAGTATTGCACATGTGTATGTCACTATTGCACACGTATTGCACAGGGGTATGTCTGTCTTGCACAGGGGTATGACAGTATTGCACATGGGTATGACAATTTTCTCACATGGGTATGACAGTATTGCACATGGGTATGTCAGTATTGCAGATGGGTATGTCAGTATTGCACATGGGTATGAAAGTATTGCAAATGGGTATGACAGTATTGCACATGGTATGAAAGTATTGCACATGGTATGACAGTATTGCACACAGGTATGACAGTATTGAACATTGGTATGACAGTATTGCACATGGGTATGACAGGATTGCACATGGGTATGACAGTATTGCACATGGGTATGTCAGTATTGCACATGGGTATGAAAGTATTGCACATGGGTATGACAGTATTGCACAGGGATATGTCAGTATTGCACATGGGTATGACAGTATTGCACAGGGTATGGCAGTATTGCACAGGGATACGTCAGTATTGCACATGGGTATGACAGTATTGCACATGGGTATGACAGTATTGTACATGGGTATGACAGTATTGCACAGGGATACGTCAGTCTTGCACATGGGTATGACAGTATTGCACATGGGTATGACAGTTTGCACATGGGTATGACAGTATTGCATATGGGTGTGTCAGTATTGCACATGGGTATGACTGTATTGCACATGGGCATGACAGTATTGCACATGGGTATGTCAGTATTGCACATGGGTATGACAGTATTGCACAAGGGTATGACAGTATTGCACATGTGTATGACAGTATTGCACATGGGTATGTCAGTATTTCACATGGGTATGACAGTATTGCACATGGGTTTGTCAGTATTGCACATGGGTATGACTGTATTGCACATGGGTATGAAAGTATTGCACATGGGTATGAAAGTATTATACACAGGTATGACAGTATTGCACATGGGTATGAAAGTATTGCACACAGGTATGACAGTATTGCACATGGGTATGACAGTATTGCACATGGTATGTCAGTATTGCACATGGTATGACAGTATTGCATAAGGGTTTGTCAGTATTGCACATAGATATGTCAGTATTGCACATGTGTATGTCACTATTGCACATGTATTGCACAGGGGTTTGTCAGTCTTGCACATGGGTATGACAGTATTGCACATGGGTATGACAGTTTTGCACATGGGTATGACAGTATTGCACATGGGTATGTCAGTATTGCACATGGGTATCACAGTATTGCACATGGATATGTCAGTATTGCACATGGGTATGACAGTATTGCACATGGGTATGACAGTATTGCACAGGGGTAGGACAGTATTGCACATGGGTATATCGTTATTGCACATGTGTATGTCAGTATTATAAATTGGTATGACCCTATTGTACATGGGTATAGGAGTATTGCACATGGCATGACAGTACTTCACAGGGGTATGTCAGTACTGCACATGGGTATGACAGTATTGCAAATGTGTACGACAGTATTGCACATGGTGATGACAGTATTGCACATGGGTATGACAGTATTGCACATGGGTATGTCAGTATTGCACATGGGTATATCAGTATTCCACATGGGTATGACAGTATTGCACATGTGGATGACAGTTTTGCACATGGATATGACAGTATTGCACATGGAAAAGTCAGTATTGCACATGGGTATGACTGTATTGCACATGGGAATGTCAGTATTGCACATGGGTATGACAGTATTGCACATGTGTGTGACAGTATTGCACAGGGGTAGGACAGTATTGCAGATGGGTATATCGGTATTGCACATGTGTATGTCAGTATTATACATGGGTATGACAGTATTGCACATGCTTATAGCAATATTGCACATGGTATGACAGTACTTCACAGGGGTATGTCAGTACTGCACATGGGTACGACAGTATTGCACAGGGGTATGACAGTGTTGCACATAGATATGTCAGTATTGCAATTGAGTATGTCAGTATTGCACATGTATTGCACAGGGGTGTGTCAGTATTGCAATTGGGTATGTCAGTATTGCACATGGGTATGACAGTATTGCACATGGGTATGTCAGTATTGCACATGGGTTGACAGTATTGCACATGGGTATGACAGTATTGCACAGGGATACGTCAGTATTGCACATGGGTATGACAGTATTGCACATGGGTATGACAGTATTGCACAGGGGTAGGACAGTATTGCACATGGGTATATCGTTATTGCACATGTGTATGTCAGTATTATACATGGGTATGACCGTATGGCACATGGGTATAGCAGTATTGCACATGGCATGACAGTACTTCACAGGGGTATGTCAGTACTGCACATGGGTATGACAGTATTGCACATGGGTACGACAGTATTGCACATGGTGATGAAAGTATTGCACATTTGTATGTCAGTATTGCACATGTTTTTGTCAGTATTGCACATGGGTATGACAGTATTACATAAGGGTATTTCAGTATTGCACATGGGTATGTCAGTATTGCACATGGGTATGAAAGTATTGCAAATGGGTATGAAAGTATTGCACATGGTATGAAAGTATTGCACATGGTATGACAGTATTGCAGACAGGTATGACAGTATTGAACATTGGTATAACAGTATTGCACATGGGTATGACAGTATTGCACATGGGTATGACAGTATTGCACAGGGATATGTCAGTATTGCACATGGGTATGACAGTATTGCACATGGGTATGGCAGTATTGCACAGGGATACGTCAGTATTGCACATGGGTATGACAGTATTGCACATGGGTATGTCAGTATTGCACATGGGTATGACAGTATTGCACATGGGTATGACAGTATTGTGCATGGGTATGACAGTATTGCACAGGGATACGTCAGTATTGCACATGGGTATGACAGTATTGCACATGGGTATGACAATATTGCACAGGGGTAGGACAGTATTGCACATGGGTATATCGTTATTGCACATGTGTATGTCAGTATTATACATGGGTATGACCGTATTGCACATGGGTATAGCAGTATTGCACATGGCATGACAGTACTTCACAGGGGTATGTCAGTATTGCACATGGGTATGACAGTATTGCACATGGGTATGTCAGTATTGCACATGGGTTGACAGTATTGCACATGAGTATGACAGTATTGCACAGGGATACGTCAGTATTGCACATGGGTATGACAGTATTGCACATGGGTATGACAGTATTGCACAGGGGTAGGACAGTATTGCACATGGTGATGACAGTATTGCACATGTGTATGTCAGTATTGCACATGTGTTTGTCAGTATTGCACATGGGTATGTCAGTATTGCACATGGGTATGTCAGTATTGCATATGCGTATGACTGTATTGCACATGGGCATGACAGTATTGCAAATGGGTTTGTCAGTATTGCATATGCGTATGACTGTATTGCACATGGGCATGACAGTATTGCACATGGGTTTGTCAGTATTGCACATGGATATGACAGTATTACATAAGGGCATTTCAGTATTGCACATGGGTATGACAGTATTGCACATGTGTATGACAGTACTGCACATGGGTATGACAGTATTGCACATGGGTATGTCAGTATTGCACATGGGTATGACAGTATTGCACATGGGTATGACAGTATTGCACATGGAAAAGTCAGTATTGCACATGGGTATGACTGTATTGCACATGGGCATGACAGTACTGCACATGGGTATGTCAGTATTGCATATGGGAATGTCAGTATTGCACATGGGTATGACAGTATTGCACATGTGTGTGACAGTATTGCACATGGGTATGACAGTATTGCACAGGGGTAGGACAGTATTGCAGATGGGTATATCGGTATTGCACATGTGTATGTCAGTATTATACATGGGTATGACAGTATTGCACATGCTTATAGCAATATTGCACATGGTATGACAGTACTTCACAGGGGTATGTCAGTACTGCACATGGGTATGACAGTATTGCACAGGGGTATGACAGTGTTGCACATAGATATGTCAGTATTGCAATTGAGTATGACAGTATTGCACATGTATTGCACAGGGGTGTGTCAGTATTGCAATTGGGTATGTCAGTATTGCACATGGATATGACAGTATTGCACATGGGGATGTCAGTATTGCACATGGGTTGACAGTATTGCACATGAGTATGACAGTATTGCACAGGGATACGTCAGTATTGCACATGGGTATGACAGTATTGCACATGGGTATGACAGTATTGCACAGGGGTAGGACAGTATTGCACATGGGTATATCGTTATTGCACATGTGTATGTCAGTATTATACATGGGTATGACCGTATTGCACATGGGTATAGCAGTATTGCACATGGCATGACAGTACTTCACAGGGGTATGTCAGTACTGCACATGGGTATGACAGTATTGCACATGGGTACGACAGTATTGCACATGGTGATGACAGTATTGCACATGTGTATGTCAGTATTGCACATGTGTTTGTCAGTATTGCACATGGGTATGACAGTATTACATAAGGGTATTTCAGTATTGCACATGGGTATGTCAGTATTGCACATGGGTATGTCAGTATTGCATATGCGTATGACTCTATTGCACATGGGCATGACAGTATTGCACATGGGTTTGTCAGTATTGCATATGCGTATGACTGTATTGCACATGGGCATGACAGTATTGCACATGGGTTTGTCAGTATTGCACATGGATATGACAGTATTACATAAGGGCATTTCAGTATTGCACATGGGTATGACAGTATTGCACATGTGTATGTCAGTATTGCACATGTGTACGTCAGTATTGCACATGGGTATGACAGTATTACATAAGGGTATTTCAGTATTGCAAATGGGTATGTCAGTTTTGCACATGGGTATGTCAGTATTGCACATGGATATGACAGTATTGCACAGGGGTATGTCAGTATTGCACATGGGTATGTCAGTATTGCACATGGGTATGACAGTATTGCACATGGGTATGTCAGTATTGCACATGGGTATGACAGTATTGCACATGGGTATGACAGTATTGCATATAGATATGTCAGTATTGCACATGGGTATATCGTTATTGCACATGTGTATGTCAGTATTATAAATTGGTATGACCCTATTGTACATGGGTATAGGAGTATTGCACATGGCATGACAGTACTTCACAGGGGTATGTCAGTACTGCACATGGGTATGACAGTATTGCAAATGTGTACGACAGTATTGCACATGGTGATGACAGTATTGCACATGGAATGACAGTATTGTACATGGGTATGTCAGTATTGCACATGGGTATATCAGTATTCCAAATGGGTATGACAGTATTGCACATGGGTATGACAGTATTGCATATAGATATGTCAGTATTGCACACGTGTATGTCACTATTGCACACGTATTGCACACGGGTATGTCAGTCTTGCACAGGGGTATGACAGTATTGCACATGGGTATGACAGTTTTGCACATGGGTATGACAGTATTGCACATGGGTATGTCAGTATTGCAGATGGGTATGTCAGTATTGCACATGGGTTTGACAGTATTGCACATGGGTATGACAGTATTGCAAAGGGGCATGTCAGTATTGCACATGGGTTTGATAGTATTGCACATGGGTATTTCAGTATTGCACATGGGTATGTCAGTATTGCACATGGATATGACAGTATTGCACATGGGTTTGTCAGTATTGCACATGGGTATGACTGTATTGCACATGGGTATGAAAGTATTGCACATGGGCATGACAGTATTGCACAT
Organism: Eucyclogobius newberryi; assembly: GCF_026437365.1. Taxonomy (NCBI): domain Eukaryota; kingdom Metazoa; phylum Chordata; class Actinopteri; order Gobiiformes; family Gobiidae; genus Eucyclogobius; species Eucyclogobius newberryi. The sequence continues at coordinate 151,229 of NW_027316539.1, forward strand.
GGGTATGACAGTATTGCACATGGGTATGTCAGTATTGCACATGGGTATGACAGTATTGCACATGGGTATGACAGTATTGCATACAGATATGTCAGTATTGCACATGTGTATGTCACTATTGCACACGTATTGCACAGGGGTATGTCTGTCTTGCACAGGGGTATGACAGTATTGCACATGGGTATGACAGTTTTGCACATGGGTATGACAGTATTGCACATGGGTATGAAAGTATTGCACATGGTATGACAGTATTGCACACAGGTATGACAGTATTGAACATTGGTATGACAGTATTGCACATGGGTATGACAGGATTGCACATGTTTTTGTCAGTATTGCACATGGGTATGACAGTATTACATAAGGGTATTTCAGTATTGCACATGGGTATGTCAGTATTGCACATGGGTATGAAAGTATTGCAAATGGGTATGAAAGTATTGCACATGGTATGAAAGTATTGCACATGGTATGAAAGTATTGCACATGGGCATGACAGTATTGCACATGGGTTTGTCAGTATTGCACATGGATATGACAGTATTACATAAGGGCATTTCAGTATTGCACATGGGTATGACAGTATTGCACATGTGTATGTCAGTATTGCACATGTGTACGTCAGTATTGCACATGGGTATGACAGTATTACATAAGGGTATTTCAGTATTGCAAATGGGTATGTCAGTTTTGCACATGGGTATGTCAGTATTGCACATGGATATGACAGTATTGCACAGGGGTATGTCAGTATTGCACATGGGTATGTCAGTATTGCACATGGGTATGACAGTATTGCACATGGGTATGTCAGTATTGCACATGGGTAAGACAGTATTGCACATGGGTATGACAGTATTGCATATAGATATGTCAGTATTGCACACGTGTATGTCACTATTGCACACGTATTGCACACGGGTATGTCAGTCTTGCACAGGGGTATGACAGTATTGCACATGGGTATGACAGTTTTGCACATGGGTATGACAGTATTGCACATGGGTATGTCAGTATTGCAGATGGGTATGTCAGTATTGCACATGGGTTTGACAGTATTGCACATGGGTATGACAGTATTGCAAAGGGGCATGTCAGTATTGCACATGGGTTTGATAGTATTGCACATGGGTATTTCAGTATTGCACATGGGTATGTCAGTATTGCACATGGATATGACAGTATTGCACATGGGTTTGTCAGTATTGCACATGGGTATGACTGTATTGCACATGGGTATGAAAGTATTGCACATGGGCATGACAGTATTGCACATGGGTATGACAGTATTGCACATGGGTATGTCAGTATTGCACATGGGTATGACAGTATTGCACATGGGTATGACAGTATTGCATACAGATATGTCAGTATTGCACATGTGTATGTCACTATTGCACACGTATTGCACAGGGGTATGTCTGTCTTGCACAGGGGTATGACAGTATTGCACATGGGTATGACAGTTTTGCACATGGGTATGACAGTATTGCACATGGGTATGTCAGTATTGCAGATGGGTATGTCAGTATTGCACATGGGTATGAAAGTATTGCAAATGGGTATGACAGTATTGCACATGGTATGAAAGTATTGCACATGGTATGACAGTATTGCACACAGGTATGACAGTATTGAACATTGGTATGACAGTATTGCACATGGGTATGACAGGATTGCACATGGGTATGACAGTATTGCACATGGGTATGTCAGTATTGCACATGGGTATGAAAGTATTGCACATGGGTATGACAGTATTGCACAGGGATATGTCAGTATTGCACATGGGTATGACAGTATTGCACAGGGTATGGCAGTATTGCACAGGGATACGTCAGTATTGCACATGGGTATGACAGTATTGCACATGGGTATGTCAGTATTGCACATGGGTATGACAGTATTGTACATGGGTATGACAGTATTGCACAGGGATACGTCAGTCTTGCACATGGGTATGACAGTATTGCACATGGGTATGACAGTTTTGCACATGGGTATGACAGTATTGCATATGGGTGTGTCAGTATTTCACATGGGTATGACTGTATTGCACATGGGCATGACAGTATTGCACATGGGTATGTCAGTATTGCACATGGGTATGACAGTATTGCACAAGGGTATGACAGTATTGCACATGTGTATGACAGTATTGCACATGGGTATGTCAGTATTTCACATGGGTATGACAGTATTGCACATGGGTTTGTCAGTATTGCACATGGGTATGACTGTATTGCACATGGGTATGAAAGTATTGCACATGGGTATGAAAGTATTATACACAGGTATGACAGTATTGCACATGGGTATGAAAGTATTGCACACAGGTATGACAGTATTGCACATGGGTATGACAGTATTGCACATGGTATGAAAGTATTATACACAGGTATGACAGTATTGCACATGGGTATGAAAGTATTGCACACAGGTATGACAGTATTGCACATGGGTATGACAGTATTGCACATGGTATGTCAGTATTGCACATGGTATTACAGTATTTCATAAGGGTATGTCAGTATTGCACATAGATATGTCAGTATTGCACATGTGTATGTCACTATTGCACATGTATTGCACAGGGGTTTGTCAGTCTTGCACATGGGTATGACAGTATTGCACATGGGTATGACAGTTTTGCACATGGGTATGACAGTATTGCACATGGGTATGTCAGTATTGCACATGGGTATCACAGTATTGCACATGGATATGTCAGTATTGCACATGGGTATGACAGTATTGCACATGGGTATGACAGTATTGCACAGGGGTAGGACAGTATTGCACATGGGTATATCGTTATTGCACATGTGTATGTCAGTATTATAAATTGGTATGACCCTATTGTACATGGGTATAGGAGTATTGCACATGGCATGACAGTACTTCACAGGGGTATGTCAGTACTGCACATGGGTATGACAGTATTGCAAATGTGTACGACAGTATTGCACATGGTGATGACAGTATTGCACATGGGTATGACAGTATTGCACATGGGTATGTCAGTATTGCACATGGGTATATCAGTATTCCACATGGGTATGACAGTATTGCACATGTGGATGACAGTTTTGCACATGGATATGACAGTATTGCACATGGAAAAGTCAGTATTGCACATGGGTATGACTGTATTGCACATGGGAATGTCAGTATTGCACATGGGTATGACAGTATTGCACATGTGTGTGACAGTATTGCACAGGGGTAGGACAGTATTGCAGATGGGTATATCGGTATTGCACATGTGTATGTCAGTATTATACATGGGTATGACAGTATTGCACATGCTTATAGCAATATTGCACATGGTATGACAGTACTTCACAGGGGTATGTCAGTACTGCACATGGGTATGACAGTATTGCACAGGGGTATGACAGTTTTGCACATAGATATGTCAGTATTGCAATTGAGTATGTCAGTATTGCACATGTATTGCACAGGGGTGTGTCAGTATTGCAATTGGGTATGTCAGTATTGCACATGGGTATGACAGTATTGCACATGGGTATGTCAGTATTGCACATGGGTTGACAGTATTGCACATGGGTATGACAGTATTGCACAGGGATACGTCAGTATTGCACATGGGTATGACAGTATTGCACATGGGTATGACAGTATTGCACAGGGGTTGGACAGTATTGCACATGGGTATATCGTTATTGCACATGTGTATGTCAGTATTATACATGGGTATGACCGTATGGCACATGGGTATAGCAGTATTGCACATGGCATGACAGTACTTCACAGGGGTATGTCAGTACTGCACATGGGTATGACAGTATTGCACATGTGTATGTCAGTATTGCACATGTGTACGTCAGTATTGCACATGGGTATGACAGTATTACATAAGGGTATTTCAGTATTGCAAATGGGTATGTCAGTTTTGCACATGGGTATGTCAGTATTGCACATGTGTATGTCAGTATTGCACATGTGTACGTCAGTATTGCACATGGGTATGACAGTATTACATAAGGGTATTTCAGTATTGCAAATGGGTATGTCAGTTTTGCACATGGGTATGTCAGTATTGCACATGGATATGACAGTATTGCACAGGGATATGTCAGTATTGCACATGGGTATGTCAGTATTGCACATGGGTATGACAGTATTGCACATGGGTATGTCAGTATTGCACATGGGTAAGACAGTATTGCACATGGGTATGACAGTATTGCATATAGATATGTCAGTATTGCACACGTGTATGTCACTATTGCACACGTATTGCACACGGGTATGTCAGTCTTGCACAGGGGTATGACAGTATTGCACATGGGTATGACAGTTTTGCACATGGGTATGACAGTATTGCAAAGGGGCATGTCAGTATTGCACATGGGTTTGATAGTATTGCACATGGGTATTTCATTATTGCACATGGGTATGTCAGTATTGCACATGGATATGACAGTATTGCACATGGGTTTGTCAGTATTGCACATGGGTATGACTGTATTGCACATGGGTATGAAAGTATTGCACATGGGCATGACAGTATTGCACATGGGTATGACAGTATTGCACATGGGTATGTCAGTATTGCACATGGGTATGACAGTATTGCACATGGGTATGACAGTATTGCATACAGATATGTCAGTATTGCACATGTGTATGTCACTATTGCACACGTATTGCACAGGGGTATGTCTGTCTTGCACAGGGGTATGACAGTATTGCACATGGGTATGACAGTTTTGCACATGGGTATGACAGTATTGCACATGGGTATGTCAGTATTGCAGATGGGTATGTCAGTATTGCACATGGGTATGAAAGTATTGCAAATGGGTATGACAGTATTGCACATGGTATGAAAGTATTGCACATGGTATGACAGTATTGCACACAGGTATGACAGTATTGAACATTGGTATGACAGTATTGCACATGGGTATGACAGGATTGCACATGGGTATGACAGTATTGCACATGGGTATGTCAGTATTGCACATGGGTATGAAAGTATTGCACATGGGTATGACAGTATTGCACAGGGATATGTCAGTATTGCACATGGGTATGACAGTATTGCACAGGGTATGGCAGTATTGCACAGGGATACGTCAGTATTGCACATGGGTATGACAGTATTGCACATGGGTTTGTCAGTATTGCACATGGGTATGACTGTATTGCACATGGGTATGAAAGTATTGCACATGGGTATGAAAGTATTATACACAGGTATGACAGTATTGCACATGGGTATGAAAGTATTGCACACAGGTATGACAGTATTGCACATGGGTATGACAGTATTGCACATGGTATGAAAGTATTATACACAGGTATGACAGTATTGCACATGGGTATGAAAGTATTGCACACAGGTATGACAGTATTGCACATGGGTATGACAGTATTGCACATGGTATGTCAGTATTGCACATGGTATTACAGTATTTCATAAGGGTATGTCAGTATTGCACATAGATATGTCAGTATTGCACATGTGTATGTCACTATTGCACATGTATTGCACAGGGGTTTGTCAGTCTTGCACATGGGTATGACAGTATTGCACATGGGTATGACAGTTTTGCACATGGGTATGACAGTATTGCACATGGGTATGTCAGTATTGCACATGGGTATCACAGTATTGCACATGGATATGTCAGTATTGCACATGGGTATGACAGTATTGCACATGGGTATGACAGTATTGCACAGGGGTAGGACAGTATTGCACATGGGTATATCGTTATTGCACATGTGTATGTCAGTATTATAAATTGGTATGACCCTATTGTACATGGGTATAGGAGTATTGCACATGGCATGACAGTACTTCACAGGGGTATGTCAGTACTGCACATGGGTATGACAGTATTGCAAATGTGTACGACAGTATTGCACATGGTGATGACAGTATTGCACATGGGTATGACAGTATTGCACATGGGTATGTCAGTATTGCACATGGGTATATCAGTATTCCACATGGGTATGACAGTATTGCACATGTGGATGACAGTTTTGCACATGGATATGACAGTATTGCACATGGAAAAGTCAGTATTGCACATGGGTATGACTGTATTGCACATGGGAATGTCAGTATTGCACATGGGTATGACAGTATTGCACATGTGTGTGACAGTATTGCACAGGGGTAGGACAGTATTGCAGATGGGTATATCGGTATTGCACATGTGTATGTCAGTATTATACATGGGTATGACAGTATTGCACATGCTTATAGCAATATTGCACATGGTATGACAGTACTTCACAGGGGTATGTCAGTACTGCACATGGGTATGACAGTATTGCACAGGGGTATGACAGTTTTGCACATAGATATGTCAGTATTGCAATTGAGTATGTCAGTATTGCACATGTATTGCACAGGGGTGTGTCAGTATTGCAATTGGGTATGTCAGTATTGCACATGGGTATGACAGTATTGCACATGGGTATGTCAGTATTGCACATGGGTTGACAGTATTGCACATGGGTATGACAGTATTGCACAGGGATACGTCAGTATTGCACATGGGTATGACAGTATTGCACATGGGTATGACAGTATTGCACAGGGGTTGGACAGTATTGCACATGGGTATATCGTTATTGCACATGTGTATGTCAGTATTATACATGGGTATGACCGTATGGCACATGGGTATAGCAGTATTGCACATGGCATGACAGTACTTCACAGGGGTATGTCAGTACTGCACATGGGTATGACAGTATTGCACATGTGTATGTCAGTATTGCACATGTGTACGTCAGTATTGCACATGGGTATGACAGTATTACATAAGGGTATTTCAGTATTGCAAATGGGTATGTCAGTTTTGCACATGGGTATGTCAGTATTGCACATGTGTATGTCAGTATTGCACATGTGTACGTCAGTATTGCACATGGGTATGACAGTATTACATAAGGGTATTTCAGTATTGCAAATGGGTATGTCAGTTTTGCACATGGGTATGTCAGTATTGCACATGGATATGACAGTATTGCACAGGGATATGTCAGTATTGCACATGGGTATGTCAGTATTGCACATGGGTATGACAGTATTGCACATGGGTATGTCAGTATTGCACATGGGTAAGACAGTATTGCACATGGGTATGACAGTATTGCATATAGATATGTCAGTATTGCACACGTGTATGTCACTATTGCACACGTATTGCACACGGGTATGTCAGTCTTGCACAGGGGTATGACAGTATTGCACATGGGTATGACAGTTTTGCACATGGGTATGACAGTATTGCACATGGGTATGTCAGTATTGCAGATGGGTATGTCAGTATTGCACATGGGTTTGACAGTATTGCACATGGGTATGACAGTATTGCAAAGGGGCATGTCAGTATTGCACATGGGTTTGATAGTATTGCACATGGGTATTTCAGTATTGCACATGGGTATGTCAGTATTGCACATGGGTATTTCAGTATTGCACATGGGTATGTCAGTATTGCACATGGATATGACAGTATTGCACATGGGTTTGTCAGTATTGCACATGGGTATGACTGTATTGCACATGGGTATGAAAGTATTGCACATGGGCATGACAGTATTGCACATGGGTATGACAGTATTGCACATGGGTATGTCAGTATTGCACATGGGTATGACAGTATTGCACATGGGTATGACAGTATTGCATACAGATATGTCAGTATTGCACATGTGTATGTCACTATTGCACACGTATTGCACAGGGGTATGTCTGTCTTGCACAGGGGTATGACAGTATTGCACATGGGTATGACAGTTTTGCACATGGGTATGACAGTATTGCACATGGGTATGAAAGTATTGCACATGGTATGACAGTATTGCACACAGGTATGACAGTATTGAACATTGGTATGACAGTATTGCACATGGGTATGACAGGATTGCACATGGGTATGACAGTAATGCACATGGGTATGTCAGTATTGCACATGGGTATGAAAGTATTGCACATGGGTATGACAGTATTGCACAGGGATATGTCAGTATTGCACATGGGTATGACAGTATTGCACATGGGTATGACAGTATTGTACATGGGTATGACAGTATTGCACAGGGATACGTCAGTCTTGCACATGGGTATGACAGTATTGCACATGGGTATGACAGTTTTGCACATGGGTATGACAGTATTGCATATGGGTGTGTCAGTATTTCACATGGGTATGACTGTATTGCACATGGGCATGACAGTATTGCACATGGGTATGTCAGTATTGCACATGGGTATGACAGTTTTGCACATGTGTATGACAGTATTGCACATGGGTATGTCAGTATTTCACATGGGTATGACAGTATTGCACATGGGTTTGTCAGTATTGCACATGGGTATGACTGTATTGCACATGGGTATGAAAGTATTGCACATGGGTATGAAAGTATTATACACAGGTATGACAGTATTGCACATGGGTATGAAAGTATTGCACACAGGTATGACAGTATTGCACATGGGTATGACAGTATTGCACATGGTATGAAAGTATTATACACAGGTATGACAGTATTGCACATGGGTATGAAAGTATTGCACACAGGTATGACAGTATTGCACATGGGCATGACAGTATTGCACATGGGTATGACAGTATTGCACATGGGTATGTCAGTATTGCACATGGGTATGACAGTATTGCACATGGGTATGACAGTATTGCATACAGATATGTCAGTATTGCACATGTGTATGTCACTATTGCACACGTATTGCACAGGGGTATGTCTGTCTTGCACAGGGGTATGACAGTATTGCACATGGGTATGACAGTTTTGCACATGGGTATGACAGTATTGCACATGGGTATGAAAGTATTGCACATGGTATGACAGTATTGCACACAGGTATGACAGTATTGAACATTGGTATGACAGTATTGCACATGGGTATGACAGGATTGCACATGGGTATGACAGTATTGCACATGGGTATGTCAGTATTGCACATGGGTATGAAAGTATTGCACATGGGTATGACAGTATTGCACAGGGATATGTCAGTATTGCACATGGGTATGACAGTATTGCACATGGGTATGACAGTATTGTACATGGGTATGACAGTATTGCACAGGGATACGTCAGTCTTGCACATGGGTATGACAGTATTGCACATGGGTATGACAGTTTTGCACATGGGTATGACAGTATTGCATATGGGTGTGTCAGTATTTCACATGGGTATGACTGTATTGCACATGGGCATGACAGTATTGCACATGGGTATGTCAGTATTGCACATGGGTATGACAGTATTGCACAAGGGTATGACAGTATTGCACATGTGTATGACAGTATTGCACATGGGTATGTCAGTATTTCACATGGGTATGACAGTATTGCACATGGGTTTGTCAGTATTGCACATGGGTATGACTGTATTGCACATGGGTATGAAAGTATTGCACATGGGTATGAAAGTATTATACACAGGTATGACAGTATTGCACATGGGTATGAAAGTATTGCACACAGGTATGACAGTATTGCACATGGGTATGACAGTATTGCACATGGTATGAAAGTATTATACACAGGTATGACAGTATTGCACATGGGTATGAAAGTATTGCACACAGGTATGACAGTATTGCACATGGGTATGACAGTATTGCACATGGTATGTCAGTATTGCACATGGTATGACAGTATTGCATAAGGGTATGTCAGTATTGCACATAGATATGTCAGTATTGCACATGTGTATGTCACTATTGCACATGTATTGCACAGGGGTTTGTCAGTCTTGCACATGGGTATGACAGTATTGCACATGGGTATGTCAGTATTGCACATGGGTATGAAAGTATTGCACATGGGTATGACAGTATTGCACAGGGATATGTCAGTATTGCACATGGGTATGACAGTATTGCACAGGGTATGGCAGTATTGCACAGGGATACGTCAGTATTGCACATGGGTATGACAGTATTGCACAGGGATATGTCAGTATTGCACATGGGTATGACAGTATTGCACATGGGTATGACAGTATTGTACATGGGTATGACAGTATTGCACAGGGATACGTCAGTCTTGCACATGGGTATGACAGTATTGCACATGGGTATGACAGTTTTGCACATGGGTATGACAGTATTGCATATGGGTGTGTCAGTATTTCACATGGGTATGACTGTATTGTACATGGGCATGACAGTATTGCACATGGGTATGTCAGTATTGCACATGGGTATGACAGTATTGCACAAGGGTATGACAGTATTGCACATGTGTATGACAGTATTGCACATGGGTATGTCAGTATTTCACATGGGTATGACAGTATTGCACATGGGTTTGTCAGTATTGCACATGGGTATGACTGTATTGCACATGGGTATGAAAGTATTGCACATGGGTATGAAAGTATTATACACAGGTATGACAGTATTGCACATGGGTATGAAAGTATTGCACACAGGTATGACAGTATTGCACATGGGTATGACAGTATTGCACATGGTATGAAAGTATTATACACAGGTATGACAGTATTGCACATGGGTATGAAAGTATTGCACACAGGTATGACAGTATTGCACATGGGTATGACAGTATTGCACATGGTATGTCAGTATTGCACATGGTATGACAGTATTGCATAAGGGTATGTCAGTATTGCACATAGATATGTCAGTATTGCACATGTGTATGTCACTATTGCACATGTATTGCACAGGGGTTTGTCAGTCTTGCACATGGGTATGACAGTATTGCACATGGGTATGACAGTTTTGCACATGGGTATGACAGTATTGCACATGGGTATGTCAGTATTGCACATGGGTATCACAGTATTGCACATGGATATGTCAGTATTGCACATGGGTATGACAGTATTGCACATGGGTATGGCAGTATTGCACAGGGGTAGGACAGTATTGCACATGGGTATATCGTTATTGCACATGTGTATGTCAGTATTATAAATTGGTATGACCCTATTGTACATGGGTATAGGAGTATTGCACATGGCATGACAGTACTTCACAGGGGTATGTCAGTACTGCACATGGGTATGACAGTATTGCAAATGTGTACGACAGTATTGCACATGGTGATTACAATATTGCACATGGGTATGACATTATTGCACATGGGTATGTCAGTATTGCACATGGGTATATCAGTATTCCACATGGGTATGACAGTATTGCACATGTGGATGACAGTTTTGCACATGGATATGACAGTATTGCACATGGAAAAGTCAGTATTGCACATGGGTATGACTGTATTGCACATGGGAATGTCAGTATTGCACATGGGTATGACAGTATTGCACATGTGTGTGACAGTATTGCACAGGGGTAGGACAGTATTGCAGATGGGTATATCGGTATTGCACATGTGTATGTCAGTATTGCACATGGATATGACAGTATTGCACAGGGGTATGTCAGTATTGCACATGGGTATGTCAGTATTGCACATGGGTATGACAGTATTGCACATGGGTATGTCAGTATTGCACATGGGTAAGACAGTATTGCACATTGGTATGACAGTATTGCATATAGATATGTCAGTATTGCACACGTGTATGTCACTATTGCACACGTATTGCACACGGGTATGTCAGTCTTGCACAGGGGTATGACAGTATTGCACATGGGTATGACAGTTTTGCACATGGGTATGACAGTATTGCACATGGGTATGTCAGTATTGCAGATGGGTATGTCAGTATTGCACATGGGTTTGACAGTATTGCACATGGGTATGACAGTATTGCAAAGGGGCATGTCAGTATTGCACATGGGTTTGATAGTATTGCACATGGGTATTTCAGTATTGCACATGGGTATGTCAGTATTACACATGGATATGACAGTATTGCACATGGGTTTGTCAGTATTGCACATGGGTATGACTGTATTGCACATGGGTATGAAAGTATTGCACATGGGCATGACAGTATTGCACATGGGTATGACAGTATTGCACATGGGTATGTCAGTATTGCACATGGGTATGACAGTATTGCACATGGGTATGACAGTATTGCATACAGATATGTCAGTATTGCACATGTGTATGTCACTATTGCACACGTATTGCACAGGGGTATGTCTGTCTTGCACAGGGGTATGACAGTATTGCACATGGGTATGACAATTTTCTCACATGGGTATGACAGTATTGCACATGGGTATGTCAGTATTGCAGATGGGTATGTCAGTATTGCACATGGGTATGAAAGTATTGCAAATGGGTATGACAGTATTGCACATGGTATGAAAGTATTGCACATGGTATGACAGTATTGCACACAGGTATGACAGTATTGAACATTGGTATGACAGTATTGCACATGGGTATGACAGGATTGCACATGGGTATGACAGTATTGCACATGGGTATGTCAGTATTGCACATGGGTATGAAAGTATTGCACATGGGTATGACAGTATTGCACAGGGATATGTCAGTATTGCACATGGGTATGACAGTATTGCACAGGGTATGGCAGTATTGCACAGGGATACGTCAGTATTGCACATGGGTATGACAGTATTGCACATGGGTATGTCAGTATTGCACATGGGTATGACAGTATTGCACATGGGTATGACAGTATTGTACATGGGTATGACAGTATTGCACAGGGATACGTCAGTCTTGCACATGGGTATGACAGTATTGCACATGGGTATGACAGTTTGCACATGGGTATGACAGTATTGCATATGGGTGTGTCAGTATTGCACATGGGTATGACTGTATTGCACATGGGCATGACAGTATTGCACATGGGTATGTCAGTATTGCACATGGGTATGACAGTATTGCACAAGGGTATGACAGTATTGCACATGTGTATGACAGTATTGCACATGGGTATGTCAGTATTTCACATGGGTATGACAGTATTGCACATGGGTTTGTCAGTATTGCACATGGGTATGACTGTATTGCACATGGGTATGAAAGTATTGCACATGGGTATGAAAGTATTATACACAGGTATGACAGTATTGCACATGGGTATGAAAGTATTGCACACAGGTATGACAGTATTGCACATGGTATGACAGTATTGCATAAGGGTTTGTCAGTATTGCACATAGATATGTCAGTATTGCACATGTGTATGTCACTATTGCACATGTATTGCACAGGGGTTTGTCAGTCTTGCACATGGGTATGACAGTATTGCACATGGGTATGACAGTTTTGCACATGGGTATGACAGTATTGCACATGGGTATGTCAGTATTGCACATGGGTATCACAGTATTGCACATGGATATGTCAGTATTGCACATGGGTATGACAGTATTGCACATGGGTATGACAGTATTGCACAGGGGTAGGACAGTATTGCACATGGGTATATCGTTATTGCACATGTGTATGTCAGTATTATAAATTGGTATGACCCTATTGTACATGGGTATAGGAGTATTGCACATGGCATGACAGTACTTCACAGGGGTATGTCAGTACTGCACATGGGTATGACAGTATTGCAAATGTGTACGACAGTATTGCACATGGTGATGACAGTATTGCACATGGGTATGACAGTATTGCACATGGGTATGTCAGTATTGCACATGGGTATATCAGTATTCCACATGGGTATGACAGTATTGCACATGTGGATGACAGTTTTGCACATGGATATGACAGTATTGCACATGGAAAAGTCAGTATTGCACATGGGTATGACTGTATTGCACATGGGAATGTCAGTATTGCACATGGGTATGACAGTATTGCACATGTGTGTGACAGTATTGCACAGGGGTAGGACAGTATTGCAGATGGGTATATCGGTATTGCACATGTGTATGTCAGTATTGCACATGGGTATGACATTATTGCACATGGGTATGTCAGTATTGCACATGGGTATATCAGTATTCCACATGGGTATGACAGTATTGCACATGTGGATGACAGTTTTGCACATGGATATGACAGTATTGCACATGGAAAAGTCAGTATTGCACATGGGTATGACTGTATTGCACATGGGAATGTCAGTATTGCACATGGGTATGACAGTATTGCACATGTGTGTGACAGTATTGCACAGGGGTAGGACAGTATTGCAGATGGGTATATCGGTATTGCACATGTGTATGTCAGTATTGCACATGGATATGACAGTATTGCACAGGGGTATGTCAGTATTGCACATGGGTATGTCAGTATTGCACATGGGTATGACAGTATTGCACATGGGTATGTCAGTATTGCACATGGGTAAGACAGTATTGCACATTGGTATGACAGTATTGCATATAGATATGTCAGTATTGCACACGTGTATGTCACTATTGCACACGTATTGCACACGGGTATGTCAGTCTTGCACAGGGGTATGACAGTATTGCACATGGGTATGACAGTTTTGCACATGGGTATGACAGTATTGCACATGGGTATGTCAGTATTGCAGATGGGTATGTCAGTATTGCACATGGGTTTGACAGTATTGCACATGGGTATGACAGTATTGCAAAGGGGCATGTCAGTATTGCACATGGGTTTGATAGTATTGCACATGGGTATTTCAGTATTGCACATGGGTATGTCAGTATTACACATGGATATGACAGTATTGCACATGGGTTTGTCAGTATTGCACATGGGTATGACTGTATTGCACATGGGTATGAAAGTATTGCACATGGGCATGACAGTATTGCACATGGGTATGACAGTATTGCACATGGGTATGTCAGTATTGCACAGGGGTATGACAGTATTGCACATGGGTATGACAATTTTCTCACATGGGTATGACAGTATTGCACATGGGTATGTCAGTATTGCAGATGGGTATGTCAGTATTGCACATGGGTATGAAAGTATTGCAAATGGGTATGACAGTATTGCACATGGTATGAAAGTATTGCACATGGTATGACAGTATTGCACACAGGTATGACAGTATTGAACATTGGTATGACAGTATTGCACATGGGTATGACAGGATTGCACATGGGTATGACAGTATTGCACATGGGTATGTCAGTATTGCACATGGGTATGAAAGTATTGCACATGGGTATGACAGTATTGCACAGGGATATGTCAGTATTGCACATGGGTATGACAGTATTGCACAGGGTATGGCAGTATTGCACAGGGATACGTCAGTATTGCACATGGGTATGACAGTATTGCACATGGGTATGTCAGTATTGCACATGGGTATGACAGTATTGCACATGGGTATGACAGTATTGTACATGGGTATGACAGTATTGCACAGGGATACGTCAGTCTTGCACATGGGTATGACAGTATTGCACATGGGTATGACAGTTTGCACATGGGTATGACAGTATTGCATATGGGTGTGTCAGTATTGCACATGGGTATGACTGTATTGCACATGGGCATGACAGTATTGCACATGGGTATGTCAGTATTGCACATGGGTATGACAGTATTGCACAAGGGTATGACAGTATTGCACATGTGTATGACAGTATTGCACATGGGTATGTCAGTATTTCACATGGGTATGACAGTATTGCACATGGGTTTGTCAGTATTGCACATGGGTATGACTGTATTGCACATGGGTATGAAAGTATTGCACATGGGTATGAAAGTATTATACACAGGTATGACAGTATTGCACATGGGTATGAAAGTATTGCACACAGGTATGACAGTATTGCACATGGTATGACAGTATTGCATAAGGGTTTGTCAGTATTGCACATAGATATGTCAGTATTGCACATGTGTATGTCACTATTGCACATGTATTGCACAGGGGTTTGTCAGTCTTGCACATGGGTATGACAGTATTGCACATGGGTATGACAGTTTTGCACATGGGTATGACAGTATTGCACATGGGTATGTCAGTATTGCACATGGGTATCACAGTATTGCACATGGATATGTCAGTATTGCACATGGGTATGACAGTATTGCACATGGGTATGACAGTATTGCACAGGGGTAGGACAGTATTGCACATGGGTATATCGTTATTGCACATGTGTATGTCAGTATTATAAATTGGTATGACCCTATTGTACATGGGTATAGGAGTATTGCACATGGCATGACAGTACTTCACAGGGGTATGTCAGTACTGCACATGGGTATGACAGTATTGCAAATGTGTACGACAGTATTGCACATGGTGATGACAGTATTGCACATGGGTATGACAGTATTGCACATGGGTATGTCAGTATTGCACATGGGTATATCAGTATTCCACATGGGTATGACAGTATTGCACATGTGGATGACAGTTTTGCACATGGATATGACAGTATTGCACATGGAAAAGTCAGTATTGCACATGGGTATGACTGTATTGCACATGGGAATGTCAGTATTGCACATGGGTATGACAGTATTGCACATGTGTGTGACAGTATTGCACAGGGGTAGGACAGTATTGCAGATGGGTATATCGGTATTGCACATGTGTATGTCAGTATTATACATGGGTATGACAGTATTGCACATGCTTATAGCAATATTGCACATGGTATGACAGTACTTCACAGGGGTATGTCAGTACTGCACATGGGTACGACAGTATTGCACATGGGTATGACAGTATTGCACAGGGATACGTCAGTATTGCACATGGGTATGACAGTATTGCACATGGGTATGACAGTATTGCACAGGGGTAGGACAGTATTGCACATGGGTATATCGTTATTGCACATGTGTATGTCAGTATTATACATGGGTATGACCGTATGGCACATGGGTATAGCAGTATTGCACATGGCATGACAGTACTTCACAGGGGTATGTCAGTACTGCACATGGGTATGACAGTATTGCACATGGGTACGACAGTATTGCACATGGTGATGAAAGTATTGCACATGTGTATGTCAGTATTGCACATGTTTTTGTCAGTATTGCACATGGGTATGACAGTATTACATAAGGGTATTTCAGTATTGCACATGGGTATGTCAGTATTGCACATGGGTATGAAAGTATTGCAAATGGGTATGAAAGTATTGCACATGGTATGAAAGTATTGCACATGGTATGACAGTATTGCAGACAGGTATGACAGTATTGAACATTGGTATAACAGTATTGCACATGGGTATGACAGTATTGCACATGGGTATGACAGTATTGCACAGGGATATGTCAGTATTGCACATGGGTATGACAGTATTGCACATGGGTATGGCAGTATTGCACAGGGATACGTCAGTATTGCACATGGGTATGACAGTATTGCACATGGGTATGTCAGTATTGCACATGGGTATGACAGTATTGCACATGGGTATGACAGTATTGTGCATGGGTATGACAGTATTGCACAGGGATACGTCAGTATTGCACATGGGTATGACAGTATTGCACATGGGTATGACAATATTGCACAGGGGTAGGACAGTATTGCACATGGGTATATCGTTATTGCACATGTGTATGTCAGTATTATACATGGGTATGACCGTATTGCACATGGGTATAGCAGTATTGCACATGGCATGACAGTACTTCACAGGGGTATGTCAGTATTGCACATGGGTATGACAGTATTGCACATGGGTATGTCAGTATTGCACATGGGTTGACAGTATTGCACATGAGTATGACAGTATTGCACAGGGATACGTCAGTATTGCACATGGGTATGACAGTATTGCACATGGGTATGACAGTATTGCACAGGGGTAGGACAGTATTGCACATGGTGATGACAGTATTGCACATGTGTATGTCAGTATTGCACATGTGTTTGTCAGTATTGCACATGGGTATGTCAGTATTGCACATGGGTATGTCAGTATTGCATATGCGTATGACTGTATTGCACATGGGCATGACAGTATTGCAAATGGGTTTGTCAGTATTGCATATGCGTATGACTGTATTGCACATGGGCATGACAGTATTGCACATGGGTTTGTCAGTATTGCACATGGATATGACAGTATTACATAAGGGCATTTCAGTATTGCACATGGGTATGACAGTATTGCACATGTGTATGACAGTACTGCACATGGGTATGACAGTATTGCACATGGGTATGTCAGTATTGCACATGGGTATGACAGTATTGCACATGGGTATGACAGTATTGCACATGGAAAAGTCAGTATTGCACATGGGTATGACTGTATTGCACATGGGCATGACAGTACTGCACATGGGTATGTCAGTATTGCATATGGGAATGTCAGTATTGCACATGGGTATGACAGTATTGCACATGTGTGTGACAGTATTGCACATGGGTATGACAGTATTGCACAGGGGTAGGACAGTATTGCAGATGGGTATATCGGTATTGCACATGTGTATGTCAGTATTATACATGGGTATGACAGTATTGCACATGCTTATAGCAATATTGCACATGGTATGACAGTACTTCACAGGGGTATGTCAGTACTGCACATGGGTATGACAGTATTGCACAGGGGTATGACAGTGTTGCACATAGATATGTCAGTATTGCAATTGAGTATGACAGTATTGCACATGTATTGCACAGGGGTGTGTCAGTATTGCAATTGGGTATGTAAGTATTGCACATGGATATGACAGTATTGCACATGGGGATGTCAGTATTGCACATGGGTTGACAGTATTGCACATGAGTATGACAGTATTGCACAGGGATACGTCAGTATTGCACATGGGTATGACAGTATTGCACATGGGTATGACAGTATTGCACAGGGGTAGGACAGTATTGCACATGGGTATATCGTTATTGCACATGTGTATGTCAGTATTATACATGGGTATGACCGTATTGCACATGGGTATAGCAGTATTGCACATGGCATGACAGTACTTCACAGGGGTATGTCAGTACTGCACATGGGTATGACAGTATTGCACATGGGTACGACAGTATTGCACATGGTGATGACAGTATTGCACATGTGTATGTCAGTATTGCACATGTGTTTGTCAGTATTGCACATGGGTATGACAGTATTACATAAGGGTATTTCAGTATTGCACATGGGTATGTCAGTATTGCACATGGGTATGTCAGTATTGCATATGCGTATGACTCTATTGCACATGGGCATGACAGTATTGCACATGGGTTTGTCAGTATTGCATATGCGTATGACTGTATTGCACATGGGCATGACAGTATTGCACATGGGTTTGTCAGTATTGCACATGGATATGACAGTATTACATAAGGGCATTTCAGTATTGCACATGGGTATGACAGTATTGCACATGTGTATGTCAGTATTGCACATGTGTACGTCAGTATTGCACATGGGTATGACAGTATTACATAAGGGTATTTCAGTATTGCAAATGGGTATGTCAGTTTTGCACATGGGTATGTCAGTATTGCACATGGATATGACAGTATTGCACAGGGGTATGTCAGTATTGCACATGGGTATGTCAGTATTGCACATGGGTATGACAGTATTGCACATGGGTATGTCAGTATTGCACATGGGTATGACAGTATTGCACATGGGTATGACAGTATTGCATATAGATATGTCAGTATTGCACATGGGTATATCGTTATTGCACATGTGTATGTCAGTATTATAAATTGGTATGACCCTATTGTACATGGGTATAGGAGTATTGCACATGGCATGACAGTACTTCACAGGGGTATGTCAGTACTGCACATGGGTATGACAGTATTGCAAATGTGTACGACAGTATTGCACATGGTGATGACAGTATTGCACATGGAATGACAGTATTGTACATGGGTATGTCAGTTTTGCACATGGGTATATCAGTATTCCAAATGGGTATGACAGTATTGCACATGTGGATGACAGTTTTGCACATGGATATGACAGTATTGCACATGGAAAAGTCAGTATTGCACATGGGTATGACTGTATTGCATATGGGAATGTCAGTATTGCACATGGGTATGACAGTATTGCACATGTGTGTGACAGTATTGCACAGGGGTAGGACAGTATTGCAGATGGGTATATCGGTATTGCACATGTGTATGTCAGTATTATACATGGGTATGACAGTATTGCACATGCTTATAGCAATATTGCACATGGTATGACAGTACTTCACAGGGGTATGTCAGTACTGCACATGGGTATGACAGTATTGCACAGGGGTATGACAGTGTTGCACATAGATATGTCAGTATTGCAATTGAGTATGTCAGTATTGCACATGTATTGCACAGGGTTGTGTCAGTATTGCAATTGGGTATGTCAGTATTGCACATGGGTATGACAGTATTGCACATGGGTATGTCAGTATTGCACATGGGTTGACAGTATTGCACATGGGTATGACAGTATTGCACAGGGATACGTCAGTATTGCACAGGGGTAGGACAGTATTGCACATGGGTATATCGTTATTGCACATGTGTATGTCAGTATTATACAAGGGTATGACCGTATGGCACATGGGTATAGCAGTATTGCACATGGCATGACAGTACTTCACAGGGGTATGTCAGTACTGCACATGGGTATGACAGTATTGCACATGGGTACGACAGTATTGCACATGGTGATGAAAGTATTGCACATGTGTATGTCAGTATTGCACATGTTTTTGTCAGTATTGCACATGGGTATGACAGTATTACATAAGGGTATTTCAGTATTGCACATGGGTATGTCAGTATTGCACATGGGTATGAAAGTATTGCAAATGGGTATGAAAGTATTGCACATGGTATGAAAGTATTGCACATGGTATGAAAGTATTGCACATGGGCATGACAGTATTGCACATGGGTTTGTCAGTATTGCACATGGATATGACAGTATTACATAAGGGCATTTCAGTATTGCACATGGGTATGACAGTATTGCACATGTGTATGTCAGTATTGCACATGTGTACGTCAGTTTTGCACATGGGTATGTCAGTATTGCACATGGATATGACAGTATTGCACAGGGGTATGTCAGTATTGCACATGGGTATGTCAGTATTGCACATGGGTATGACAGTATTGCACATGGGTATGTCAGTATTGCACATGGGTAAGACAGTATTGCACATGGGTATGACAGTATTGCATATAGATATGTCAGTATTGCACACGTGTATGTCACTATTGCACACGTATTGCACACGGGTATGTCAGTCTTGCACAGGGGTATGACAGTATTGCACATGGGTATGACAGTTTTGCACATGGGTATGACAGTATTGCACATGGGTATGTCAGTATTGCAGATGGGTATGTCAGTATTGCACATGGGTTTGACAGTATTGCACATGGGTATGACAGTATTGCAAAGGGGCATGTCAGTATTGCACATGGGTTTGATAGTATTGCACATGGGTATTTCAGTATTGCACATGGGTATGTCAGTATTGCACATGGATATGACAGTATTGCACATGGGTTTGTCAGTATTGCACATGGGTATGACTGTATTGCACATGGGTATGAAAGTATTGCACATGGGCATGACAGTATTGCACATGGGTATGACAGTATTGCACATGGGTATGTCAGTATTGCACATGGGTATGACAGTATTGCACATGGGTATGACAGTATTGCATACAGATATGTCAGTATTGCACATGTGTATGTCACTATTGCACACGTATTGCACAGGGGTATGTCTGTCTTGCACAGGGGTATGACAGTATTGCACATGGGTATGACAGTTTTGCACATGGGTATGACAGTATTGCACATGGGTATGTCAGTATTGCAGATGGGTATGTCAGTATTGCACATGGGTATGAAAGTATTGCAAATGGGTATGACAGTATTGCACATGGTATGAAAGTATTGCACATGGTATGACAGTATTGCACACAGGTATGACAGTATTGAACATTGGTATGACAGTATTGCACATGGGTATGACAGGATTGCACATGGGTATGACAGTATTGCACATGGGTATGTCAGTATTGCACATGGGTATGAAAGTATTGCACATGGGTATGACAGTATTGCACAGGGATATGTCAGTATTGCACATGGGTATGACAGTATTGCACAGGGTATGGCAGTATTGCACAGGGATACGTCAGTATTGCACATGGGTATGACAGTATTGCACATGGGTATGTCAGTATTGCACATGGGTATGACAGTATTGTACATGGGTATGACAGTATTGCACAGGGATACGTCAGTCTTGCACATGGGTATGACAGTATTGCACATGGGTATGACAGTTTTGCACATGGGTATGACAGTATTGCATATGGGTGTGTCAGTATTTCACATGGGTATGACTGTATTGCACATGGGCATGACAGTATTGCACATGGGTATGTCAGTATTGCACATGGGTATGACAGTATTGCACAAGGGTATGACAGTATTGCACATGTGTATGACAGTATTGCACATGGGTATGTCAGTATTTCACATGGGTATGACAGTATTGCACATGGGTTTGTCAGTATTGCACATGGGTATGACTGTATTGCACATGGGTATGAAAGTATTGCACATGGGTATGAAAGTATTATACACAGGTATGACAGTATTGCACATGGGTATGAAAGTATTGCACACAGGTATGACAGTATTGCACATGGGTATGACAGTATTGCACATGGTATGAAAGTATTATACACAGGTATGACAGTATTGCACATGGGTATGAAAGTATTGCACACAGGTATGACAGTATTGCACATGGGTATGACAGTATTGCACATGGTATGTCAGTATTGCACATGGTATTACAGTATTTCATAAGGGTATGTCAGTATTGCACATAGATATGTCAGTATTGCACATGTGTATGTCACTATTGCACATGTATTGCACAGGGGTTTGTCAGTCTTGCACATGGGTATGACAGTATTGCACATGGGTATGACAGTTTTGCACATGGGTATGACAGTATTGCACATGGGTATGTCAGTATTGCACATGGGTATCACAGTATTGCACATGGATATGTCAGTATTGCACATGGGTATGACAGTATTGCACATGGGTATGACAGTATTGCACAGGGGTAGGACAGTATTGCACATGGGTATATCGTTATTGCACATGTGTATGTCAGTATTATAAATTGGTATGACCCTATTGTACATGGGTATAGGAGTATTGCACATGGCATGACAGTACTTCACAGGGGTATGTCAGTACTGCACATGGGTATGACAGTATTGCAAATGTGTACGACAGTATTGCACATGGTGATGACAGTATTGCACATGGGTATGACAGTATTGCACATGGGTATGTCAGTATTGCACATGGGTATATCAGTATTCCACATGGGTATGACAGTATTGCACATGTGGATGACAGTTTTGCACATGGATATGACAGTATTGCACATGGAAAAGTCAGTATTGCACATGGGTATGACTGTATTGCACATGGGAATGTCAGTATTGCACATGGGTATGACAGTGTTGCACATAGATATGTCAGTATTGCAATTGAGTATGTCAGTATTGCACATGTATTGCACAGGGTTGTGTCAGTATTGCAATTGGGTATGTCAGTATTGCACATGGGTATGACAGTATTGCACATGGGTATGTCAGTATTGCACATGGGTTGACAGTATTGCACATGGGTATGACAGTATTGCACAGGGATACGTCAGTATTGCACAGGGGTAGGACAGTATTGCACATGGGTATATCGTTATTGCACATGTGTATGTCAGTATTATACAAGGGTATGACCGTATGGCACATGGGTATAGCAGTATTGCACATGGCATGACAGTACTTCACAGGGGTATGTCAGTACTGCACATGGGTATGACAGTATTGCACATGGGTACGACAGTATTGCACATGGTGATGAAAGTATTGCACATGTGTATGTCAGTATTGCACATGTTTTTGTCAGTATTGCACATGGGTATGACAGTATTACATAAGGGTATTTCAGTATTGCACATGGGTATGTCAGTATTGCACATGGGTATGAAAGTATTGCAAATGGGTATGAAAGTATTGCACATGGTATGAAAGTATTGCACATGGTATGAAAGTATTGCACATGGGCATGACAGTATTGCACATGGGTTTGTCAGTATTGCACATGGATATGACAGTATTACATAAGGGCATTTCAGTATTGCACATGGGTATGACAGTATTGCACATGTGTATGTCAGTATTGCACATGTGTACGTCAGTTTTGCACATGGGTATGTCAGTATTGCACATGGATATGACAGTATTGCACAGGGGTATGTCAGTATTGCACATGGGTATGTCAGTATTGCACATGGGTATGACAGTATTGCACATGGGTATGTCAGTATTGCACATGGGTAAGACAGTATTGCACATGGGTATGACAGTATTGCATATAGATATGTCAGTATTGCACACGTGTATGTCACTATTGCACACGTATTGCACACGGGTATGTCAGTCTTGCACAGGGGTATGACAGTATTGCACATGGGTATGACAGTTTTGCACATGGGTATGACAGTATTGCACATGGGTATGTCAGTATTGCAGATGGGTATGTCAGTATTGCACATGGGTTTGACAGTATTGCACATGGGTATGACAGTATTGCAAAGGGGCATGTCAGTATTGCACATGGGTTTGATAGTATTGCACATGGGTATTTCAGTATTGCACATGGGTATGTCAGTATTGCACATGGATATGACAGTATTGCACATGGGTTTGTCAGTATTGCACATGGGTATGACTGTATTGCACATGGGTATGAAAGTATTGCACATGGGCATGACAGTATTGCACATGGGTATGACAGTATTGCACATGGGTATGTCAGTATTGCACATGGGTATGACAGTATTGCACATGGGTATGACAGTATTGCATACAGATATGTCAGTATTGCACATGTGTATGTCACTATTGCACACGTATTGCACAGGGGTATGTCTGTCTTGCACAGGGGTATGACAGTATTGCACATGGGTATGACAGTTTTGCACATGGGTATGACAGTATTGCACATGGGTATGTCAGTATTGCAGATGGGTATGTCAGTATTGCACATGGGTATGAAAGTATTGCAAATGGGTATGACAGTATTGCACATGGTATGAAAGTATTGCACATGGTATGACAGTATTGCACACAGGTATGACAGTATTGAACATTGGTATGACAGTATTGCACATGGGTATGACAGGATTGCACATGGGTATGACAGTATTGCACATGGGTATGTCAGTATTGCACATGGGTATGAAAGTATTGCACATGGGTATGACAGTATTGCACAGGGATATGTCAGTATTGCACATGGGTATGACAGTATTGCACAGGGTATGGCAGTATTGCACAGGGATACGTCAGTATTGCACATGGGTATGACAGTATTGCACATGGGTATGTCAGTATTGCACATGGGTATGACAGTATTGTACATGGGTATGACAGTATTGCACAGGGATACGTCAGTCTTGCACATGGGTATGACAGTATTGCACATGGGTATGACAGTTTTGCACATGGGTATGACAGTATTGCATATGGGTGTGTCAGTATTTCACATGGGTATGACTGTATTGCACATGGGCATGACAGTATTGCACATGGGTATGTCAGTATTGCACATGGGTATGACAGTATTGCACAAGGGTATGACAGTATTGCACATGTGTATGACAGTATTGCACATGGGTATGTCAGTATTTCACATGGGTATGACAGTATTGCACATGGGTTTGTCAGTATTGCACATGGGTATGACTGTATTGCACATGGGTATGAAAGTATTGCACATGGGTATGAAAGTATTATACACAGGTATGACAGTATTGCACATGGGTATGAAAGTATTGCACACAGGTATGACAGTATTGCACATGGGTATGACAGTATTGCACATGGTATGAAAGTATTATACACAGGTATGACAGTATTGCACATGGGTATGAAAGTATTGCACACAGGTATGACAGTATTGCACATGGGTATGACAGTATTGCACATGGTATGTCAGTATTGCACATGGTATTACAGTATTTCATAAGGGTATGTCAGTATTGCACATAGATATGTCAGTATTGCACATGTGTATGTCACTATTGCACATGTATTGCACAGGGGTTTGTCAGTCTTGCACATGGGTATGACAGTATTGCACATGGGTATGACAGTTTTGCACATGGGTATGACAGTATTGCACATGGGTATGTCAGTATTGCACATGGGTATCACAGTATTGCACATGGATATGTCAGTATTGCACATGGGTATGACAGTATTGCACATGGGTATGACAGTATTGCACAGGGGTAGGACAGTATTGCACATGGGTATATCGTTATTGCACATGTGTATGTCAGTATTATAAATTGGTATGACCCTATTGTACATGGGTATAGGAGTATTGCACATGGCATGACAGTACTTCACAGGGGTATGTCAGTACTGCACATGGGTATGACAGTATTGCAAATGTGTACGACAGTATTGCACATGGTGATGACAGTATTGCACATGGGTATGACAGTATTGCACATGGGTATGTCAGTATTGCACATGGGTATATCAGTATTCCACATGGGTATGACAGTATTGCACATGTGGATGACAGTTTTGCACATGGATATGACAGTATTGCACATGGAAAAGTCAGTATTGCACATGGGTATGACTGTATTGCACATGGGAATGTCAGTATTGCACATGGGTATGACAGTATTGCACATGTGTGTGACAGTATTGCACAGGGGTAGGACAGTATTGCAGATGGGTATATCGGTATTGCACATGTGTATGTCAGTATTATACATGGGTATGACAGTATTGCACATGCTTATAGCAATATTGCACATGGTATGACAGTACTTCACAGGGGTATGTCAGTACTGCACATGGGTATGACAGTATTGCACAGGGGTATGACAGTTTTGCACATAGATATGTCAGTATTGCAATTGAGTATGTCAGTATTGCACATGTATTGCACAGGGGTGTGTCAGTATTGCAATTGGGTATGTCAGTATTGCACATGGGTATGTCAGTATTGCACATGGGTATGACAGTATTGCACATGGGTATGTCAGTATTGCACATGGGTAAGACAGTATTGCACATGGGTATGACAGTATTGCATATAGATATGTCAGTATTGCACACGTGTATGTCACTATTGCACACGTATTGCACACGGGTATGTCAGTCTTGCACAGGGGTATGACAGTATTGCACATGGGTATGACAGTTTTGCACATGGGTATGACAGTATTGCACATGGGTATGTCAGTATTGCAGATGGGTATGTCAGTATTGCACATGGGTTTGACAGTATTGCACATGGGTATGACAGTATTGCAAAGGGGCATGTCAGTATTGCACATGGGTTTGATAGTATTGCACATGGGTATTTCAGTATTGCACATGGGTATGTCAGTATTGCACATGGATATGACAGTATTGCACATGGGTTTGTCAGTATTGCACATGGGTATGACTGTATTGCACATGGGTATGAAAGTATTGCACATGGGCATGACAGTATTGCACATGGGTATGACAGTATTGCACATGGGTATGTCAGTATTGCACATGGGTATGACAGTATTGCACATGGGTATGACAGTATTGCATACAGATATGTCAGTATTGCACATGTGTATGTCACTATTGCACACGTATTGCACAGGGGTATGTCTGTCTTGCACAGGGGTATGACAGTATTGCACATGGGTATGACAGTTTTGCACATGGGTATGACAGTATTGCACATGGGTATGAAAGTATTGCACATGGTATGACAGTATTGCACACAGGTATGACAGTATTGAACATTGGTATGACAGTATTGCACATGGGTATGACAGGATTGCACATGTTTTTGTCAGTATTGCACATGGGTATGACAGTATTACATAAGGGTATTTCAGTATTGCACATGGGTATGTCAGTATTGCACATGGGTATGAAAGTATTGCAAATGGGTATGAAAGTATTGCACATGGTATGAAAGTATTGCTCATGGTATGAAAGTATTGCACATGGGCATGACAGTATTGCACATGGGTTTGTCAGTATTGCACATGGATATGACAGTATTACATAAGGGCATTTCAGTATTGCACATGGGTATGACAGTATTGCACATGTGTATGTCAGTATTGCACATGTGTACGTCAGTATTGCACATGGGTATGACAGTATTACATAAGGGTATTTCAGTATTGCAAATGGGTATGTCAGTTTTGCACATGGGTATGTCAGTATTGCACATGGATATGACAGTATTGCACAGGGGTATGTCAGTATTGCACATGGGTATGTCAGTATTGCACATGGGTATGACAGTATTGCACATGGGTATGTCAGTATTGCACATGGGTAAGACAGTATTGCACATGGGTATGACAGTATTGCATATAGATATGTCAGTATTGCACACGTGTATGTCACTATTGCACACGTATTGCACACGGGTATGTCAGTCTTGCACAGGGGTATGACAGTATTGCACATGGGTATGACAGTTTTGCACATGGGTATGACAGTATTGCACATGGGTATGTCAGTATTGCAGATGGGTATGTCAGTATTGCACATGGGTTTGACAGTATTGCACATGGGTATGACAGTATTGCAAAGGGGCATGTCAGTATTGCACATGGGTTTGATAGTATTGCACATGGGTATTTCAGTATTGCACATGGGTATGTCAGTATTGCACATGGATATGACAGTATTGCACATGGGTTTGTCAGTATTGCACATGGGTATGACTGTATTGCACATGGGTATGAAAGTATTGCACATGGGCATGACAGTATTGCACATGGGTATGACAGTTTTGCACATGGGTATGTCAGTATTGCACATGGGTATGACAGTATTGCACATGGGTATGACAGTATTGCATACAGATATGTCAGTATTGCACATGTGTATGTCACTATTGCACACGTATTGCACAGGGGTATGTCTGTCTTGCACAGGGGTATGACAGTATTGCACATGGGTATGACAGTTTTGCACATGGGTATGACAGTATTGCACATGGGTATGTCAGTATTGCAGATGGGTATGTCAGTATTGCACATGGGTATGAAAGTATTGCAAATGGGTATGACAGTATTGCACATGGTATGAAAGTATTGCACATGGTATGACAGTATTGCACACAGGTATGACAGTATTGAACATTGGTATGACAGTATTGCACATGGGTATGACAGGATTGCACATGGGTATGACAGTATTGCACATGGGTATGTCAGTATTGCACATGGGTATGAAAGTATTGCACATGGGTATGACAGTATTGCACAGGGATATGTCAGTATTGCACATGGATATGACAGTATTGCACAGGGTATGGCAGTATTGCACAGGGATACGTCAGTATTGCACATGGGTATGACAGTATTGCACATGGGTATGTCAGTATTGCACATGGGTATGACAGTATTGTACATGGGTATGACAGTATTGCACAGGGATACGTCAGTCTTGCACATGGGTATGACAGTATTGCACATGGGTATGACAGTTTTGCACATGGGTATGACAGTATTGCATATGGGTGTGTCAGTATTTCACATGGGTATGACTGTATTGCACATGGGCATGACAGTATTGCACATGGGTATGTCAGTATTGCACATGGGTATGACAGTATTGCACAAGGGTATGACAGTATTGCACATGTGTATGACAGTATTGCACATGGGTATGTCAGTATTTCACATGGGTATGACAGTATTGCACATGGGTTTGTCAGTATTGCACATGGGTATGACTGTATTGCACATGGGTATGAAAGTATTGCACATGGGTATGAAAGTATTATACACAGGTATGACAGTATTGCACATGGGTATGAAAGTATTGCACACAGGTATGACAGTATTGCACATGGGTATGACAGTATTGCACATGGTATGAAAGTATTATACACAGGTATGACAGTATTGCACATGGGTATGAAAGTATTGCACACAGGTATGACAGTATTGCACATGGGTATGACAGTATTGCACATGGTATGTCAGTATTGCACATGGTATTACAGTATTTCATAAGGGTATGTCAGTATTGCACATAGATATGTCAGTATTGCACATGTGTATGTCACTATTGCACATGTATTGCACAGGGGTTTGTCAGTCTTGCACATGGGTATGACAGTATTGCACATGGGTATGACAGTTTTGCACATGGGTATGACAGTATTGCACATGGGTATGTCAGTATTGCACATGGGTATCACAGTATTGCACATGGATATGTCAGTATTGCACATGGGTATGACAGTATTGCACATGGGTATGACAGTATTGCACAGGGGTAGGACAGTATTGCACATGGGTATATCGTTATTGCACATGTGTATGTCAGTATTATAAATTGGTATGACCCTATTGTACATGGGTATAGGAGTATTGCACATGGCATGACAGTACTTCACAGGGGTATGTCAGTACTGCACATGGGTATGACAGTATTGCAAATGTGTACGACAGTATTGCACATGGTGATGACAGTATTGCACATGGGTATGACAGTATTGCACATGGGTATGTCAGTATTGCACATGGGTATATCAGTATTCCACATGGGTATGACAGTATTGCACATGTGGATGACAGTTTTGCACATGGATATGACAGTATTGCACATGGAAAAGTCAGTATTGCACATGGGTATGACTGTATTGCACATGGGAATGTCAGTATTGCACATGGGTATGACAGTATTGCACATGTGTGTGACAGTATTGCACAGGGGTAGGACAGTATTGCAGATGGGTATATCGGTATTGCACATGTGTATGTCAGTATTATACATGGGTATGACAGTATTGCACATGCTTATAGCAATATTGCACATGGTATGACAGTACTTCACAGGGGTATGTCAGTACTGCACATGGGTATGACAGTATTGCACAGGGGTATGACAGTTTTGCACATAGATATGTCAGTATTGCAATTGAGTATGTCAGTATTGCACATGTATTGCACAGGGGTGTGTCAGTATTGCAATTGGGTATGTCAGTATTGCACATGGGTATGACAGTATTGCACATGGGTATGTCAGTATTGCACATGGGTTGACAGTATTGCACATGGGTATGACAGTATTGCACAGGGATACGTCAGTATTGCACATGGGTATGACAGTATTGCACATGGGTATGACAGTATTGCACAGGGGTTGGACAGTATTGCACATGGGTATATCGTTATTGCACATGTGTATGTCAGTATTATACATGGGTATGACCGTATGGCACATGGGTATAGCAGTATTGCACATGGCATGACAGTACTTCACAGGGGTATGTCAGTACTGCACATGGGTATGACAGTATTGCACATGTGTATGTCAGTATTGCACATGTGTACGTCAGTATTGCACATGGGTATGACAGTATTACATAAGGGTATTTCAGTATTGCAAATGGGTATGTCAGTTTTGCACATGGGTATGTCAGTATTGCACATGTGTATGTCAGTATTGCACATGTGTACGTCAGTATTGCACATGGGTATGACAGTATTACATAAGGGTATTTCAGTATTGCAAATGGGTATGTCAGTTTTGCACATGGGTATGTCAGTATTGCACATGGATATGACAGTATTGCACAGGGATATGTCAGTATTGCACATGGGTATGTCAGTATTGCACATGGGTATGACAGTATTGCACATGGGTATGTCAGTATTGCACATGGGTAAGACAGTATTGCACATGGGTATGACAGTATTGCATATAGATATGTCAGTATTGCACACGTGTATGTCACTATTGCACACGTATTGCACACGGGTATGTCAGTCTTGCACAGGGGTATGACAGTATTGCACATGGGTATGACAGTTTTGCACATGGGTATGACAGTATTGCACATGGGTATGTCAGTATTGCAGATGGGTATGTCAGTATTGCACATGGGTTTGACAGTATTGCACATGGGTATGACAGTATTGCAAAGGGGCATGTCAGTATTGCACATGGGTTTGATAGTATTGCACATGGGTATTTCAGTATTGCACATGGGTATGTCAGTATTGCACATGGATATGACAGTATTGCACATGGGTTTGTCAGTATTGCACATGGGTATGACTGTATTGCACATGGGTATGAAAGTATTGCACATGGGCATGACAGTATTGCACATGGGTATGACAGTATTGCACATGGGTATGTCAGTATTGCACATGGGTATGACAGTATTGCACATGGGTATGACAGTATTGCATACAGATATGTCAGTATTGCACATGTGTATGTCACTATTGCACACGTATTGCACAGGGGTATGTCTGTCTTGCACAGGGGTATGACAGTATTGCACATGGGTATGACAGTTTTGCACATGGGTATGACAGTATTGCACATGGGTATGAAAGTATTGCACATGGTATGACAGTATTGCACACAGGTATGACAGTATTGAACATTGGTATGACAGTATTGCACATGGGTATGACAGGATTGCACATGGGTATGACAGTATTGCACATGGGTATGTCAGTATTGCACATGGGTATGAAAGTATTGCACATGGGTATGACAGTATTGCACAGGGATATGTCAGTATTGCACATGGGTATGACAGTATTGCACATGGGTATGACAGTATTGTACATGGGTATGACAGTATTGCACAGGGATACGTCAGTCTTGCACATGGGTATGACAGTATTGCACATGGGTATGACAGTTTTGCACATGGGTATGACAGTATTGCATATGGGTGTGTCAGTATTTCACATGGGTATGACTGTATTGCACATGGGCATGACAGTATTGCACATGGGTATGTCAGTATTGCACATGGGTATGACAGTATTGCACAAGGGTATGACAGTATTGCACATGTGTATGACAGTATTGCACATGGGTATGTCAGTATTTCACATGGGTATGACAGTATTGCACATGGGTTTGTCAGTATTGCACATGGGTATGACTGTATTGCACATGGGTATGAAAGTATTGCACATGGGTATGAAAGTATTATACACAGGTATGACAGTATTGCACATGGGTATGAAAGTATTGCACACAGGTATGACAGTATTGCACATGGGTATGACAGTATTGCACATGGTATGAAAGTATTATACACAGGTATGACAGTATTGCACATGGGTATGAAAGTATTGCACACAGGTATGACAGTATTGCACATGGGTATGACAGTATTGCACATGGTATGTCAGTATTGCACATGGTATGACAGTATTGCATAAGGGTATGTCAGTATTGCACATAGATATGTCAGTATTGCACATGTGTATGTCACTATTGCACATGTATTGCACAGGGGTTTGTCAGTCTTGCACATGGGTATGACAGTATTGCACATGGGTATGTCAGTATTGCACATGGGTATGAAAGTATTGCACATGGGTATGACAGTATTGCACAGGGATATGTCAGTATTGCACATGGGTATGACAGTATTGCACAGGGTATGGCAGTATTGCACAGGGATACGTCAGTATTGCACATGGGTATGACAGTATTGCACAGGGATATGTCAGTATTGCACATGGGTATGACAGTATTGCACATGGGTATGACAGTATTGTACATGGGTATGACAGTATTGCACAGGGATACGTCAGTCTTGCACATGGGTA
This sequence comes from Eucyclogobius newberryi, assembly GCF_026437365.1. NCBI lineage: Eukaryota > Metazoa > Chordata > Actinopteri > Gobiiformes > Gobiidae > Eucyclogobius > Eucyclogobius newberryi. The sequence goes on from NW_027316539.1 coordinate 184,777, forward strand.
TGACAGTATTGCACATGGGTATGACAGTTTTGCACATGGGTATGACAGTATTGCATATGGGTGTGTCAGTATTTCACATGGGTATGACTGTATTGCACATGGGCATGACAGTATTGCACATGGGTATGTCAGTATTGCACATGGGTATGACAGTATTGCACAAGGGTATGACAGTATTGCACATGTGTATGACAGTATTGCACATGGGTATGTCAGTATTTCACATGGGTATGACAGTATTGCACATGGGTTTGTCAGTATTGCACATGGGTATGACTGTATTGCACATGGGTATGAAAGTATTGCACATGGGTATGAAAGTATTATACACAGGTATGACAGTATTGCACATGGGTATGAAAGTATTGCACACAGGTATGACAGTATTGCACATGGGTATGACAGTATTGCACATGGTATGAAAGTATTATACACAGGTATGACAGTATTGCACATGGGTATGAAAGTATTGCACACAGGTATGACAGTATTGCACATGGGTATGACAGTATTGCACATGGTATGTCAGTATTGCACATGGTATGACAGTATTGCATAAGGGTATGTCAGTATTGCACATAGATATGTCAGTATTGCACATGTGTATGTCACTATTGCACATGTATTGCACAGGGGTTTGTCAGTCTTGCACATGGGTATGACAGTATTGCACATGGGTATGACAGTTTTGCACATGGGTATGACAGTATTGCACATGGGTATGTCAGTATTGCACATGGGTATCACAGTATTGCACATGGATATGTCAGTATTGCACATGGGTATGACAGTATTGCACATGGGTATGACAGTATTGCACAGGGGTAGGACAGTATTGCACATGGGTATATCGTTATTGCACATGTGTATGTCAGTATTATAAATTGGTATGACCCTATTGTACATGGGTATAGGAGTATTGCACATGGCATGACAGTACTTCACAGGGGTATGTCAGTACTGCACATGGGTATGACAGTATTGCAAATGTGTACGACAGTATTGCACATGGTGATTACAATATTGCACATGGGTATGACATTATTGCACATGGGTATGTCAGTATTGCACATGGGTATATCAGTATTCCACATGGGTATGACAGTATTGCACATGTGGATGACAGTTTTGCACATGGATATGACAGTATTGCACATGGAAAAGTCAGTATTGCACATGGGTATGACTGTATTGCACATGGGAATGTCAGTATTGCACATGGGTATGACAGTATTGCACATGTGTGTGACAGTATTGCACAGGGGTAGGACAGTATTGCAGATGGGTATATCGGTATTGCACATGTGTATGTCAGTATTATACATGGGTATGACAGTATTGCACATGCTTATAGCAATATTGCACATGGTATGACAGTACTTCACAGGGGTATGTCAGTACTGCACATGGGTATGACAGTATTGCACAGGGGTATGACAGTGTTGCACATAGATATGTCAGTATTGCAATTGAGTATGTCAGTATTGCACATGTATTGCACAGGGGTGTGTCAGTATTGCAATTGGGTATGTCAGTATTGCACATGGGTATGACAGTATTGCACATGGGTATGTCAGTATTGCACATGGGTTGACAGTATTGCACATGGGTATGACAGTATTGCACAGGGATACGTCAGTATTGCACATGGGTATGACAGTATTGCACATGGGTATGACAGTATTGCACAGGGGTAGGACAGTATTGCACATGGGTATATCGTTATTGCACATGTGTATGTCAGTATTATACATGGGTATGACCGTATGGCACATGGGTATAGCAGTATTGCACATGGCATGACAGTACTTCACAGGGGTATGTCAGTACTGCACATGGGTATGACAGTATTGCACATGGGTACGACAGTATTGCACATGGTGATGAAAGTATTGCACATGTGTATGTCAGTATTGCACATGTTTTTGTCAGTATTGCACATGGGTATGACAGTATTACATAAGGGTATTTCAGTATTGCACATGGGTATGTCAGTATTGCACATGGGTATGAAAGTATTGCAAATGGGTATGAAAGTATTGCACATGGTATGAAAGTATTGCACATGGTATGACAGTATTGCAGACAGGTATGACAGTATTGAACATTGGTATAACAGTATTGCACATGGGTATGACAGTATTGCACATGGGTATGACAGTATTGCACAGGGATATGTCAGTATTGCACATGGGTATGACAGTATTGCACATGGGTATGGCAGTATTGCACAGGGATACGTCAGTATTGCACATGGGTATGACAGTATTGCACATGGGTATGTCAGTATTGCACATGGGTATGACAGTATTGCACATGGGTATGACAGTATTGTGCATGGGTATGACAGTATTGCACAGGGATACGTCAGTATTGCACATGGGTATGACAGTATTGCACATGGGTATGACAATATTGCACAGGGGTAGGACAGTATTGCACATGGGTATATCGTTATTGCACATGTGTATGTCAGTATTATACATGGGTATGACCGTATTGCACATGGGTATAGCAGTATTGCACATGGCATGACAGTACTTCACAGGGGTATGTCAGTATTGCACATGGGTATGACAGTATTGCACATGGGTATGTCAGTATTGCACATGGGTTGACAGTATTGCACATGAGTATGACAGTATTGCACAGGGATACGTCAGTATTGCACATGGGTATGACAGTATTGCACATGGGTATGACAGTATTGCACAGGGGTAGGACAGTATTGCACATGGGTATATCGTTATTGCACATGTGTATGTCAGTATTATACATGGGTATGACCGTATTGCACATGGGTATAGCAGTATTGCACATGGCATGACAGTACTTCACAGGGGTATGTCAGTACTGCACATGGGTATGACAGTATTGCACATGGGTACGACAGTATTGCACATGGTGATGACAGTATTGCACATGTGTATGTCAGTATTGCACATGTGTTTGTCAGTATTGCACATGGGTATGTCAGTATTGCACATGGGTATGTCAGTATTGCATATGCGTATGACTGTATTGCACATGGGCATGACAGTATTGCACATGGGTTTGTCAGTATTGCATATGCGTATGACTGTATTGCACATGGGCATGACAGTATTGCACATGGGTTTGTCAGTATTGCACATGGATATGACAGTATTACATAAGGGTATTTCAGTATTGCACATGGGTATGTCAGTATTGCACATGGGTATGAAAGTATTGCAAATGGGTATGAAAGTATTGCACATGGTATGAAAGTATTGCACATGGTATGAAAGTATTGCACATGGGCATGACAGTATTGCACATGGGTTTGTCAGTATTGCACATGGATATGACAGTATTACATAAGGGCATTTCAGTATTGCACATGGGTATGACAGTATTGCACATGTGTATGTCAGTATTGCACATGTGTACGTCAGTATTGCACATGGGTATGACAGTATTACATAAGGGTATTTCAGTATTGCAAATGGGTATGTCAGTTTTGCACATGGGTATGTCAGTATTGCACATGGATATGACAGTATTGCACAGGGGTATGTCAGTATTGCACATGGGTATGTCAGTATTGCACATGGGTATGACAGTATTGCACATGGGTATGTCAGTATTGCACATGGGTAAGACAGTATTGCACATGGGTATGACAGTATTGCATATAGATATGTCAGTATTGCACACGTGTATGTCACTATTGCACACGTATTGCACACGGGTATGTCAGTCTTGCACAGGGGTATGACAGTATTGCACATGGGTATGACAGTTTTGCACATGGGTATGACAGTATTGCACATGGGTATGTCAGTATTGCAGATGGGTATGTCAGTATTGCACATGGGTTTGACAGTATTGCACATGGGTATGACAGTATTGCAAAGGGGCATGTCAGTATTGCACATGGGTTTGATAGTATTGCACATGGGTATTTCAGTATTGCACATGGGTATGTCAGTATTGCACATGGATATGACAGTATTGCACATGGGTTTGTCAGTATTGCACATGGGTATGACTGTATTGCACATGGGTATGAAAGTATTGCACATGGGCATGACAGTATTGCACATGGGTATGACAGTATTGCACATGGGTATGTCAGTATTGCACATGGGTATGACAGTATTGCACATGGGTATGACAGTATTGCATACAGATATGTCAGTATTGCACATGTGTATGTCACTATTGCACACGTATTGCACAGGGGTATGTCTGTCTTGCACAGGGGTATGACAGTATTGCACATGGGTATGACAGTTTTGCACATGGGTATGACAGTATTGCACATGGGTATGTCAGTATTGCAGATGGGTATGTCAGTATTGCACATGGGTATGAAAGTATTGCAAATGGGTATGACAGTATTGCACATGGTATGAAAGTATTGCACATGGTATGACAGTATTGCACACAGGTATGACAGTATTGAACATTGGTATGACAGTATTGGACATGGGTATGACAGGATTGCACATGGGTATGACAGTATTGCACATGGGTATGTCAGTATTGCACATGGGTATGAAAGTATTGCACATGGGTATGACAGTATTGCACAGGGATATGTCAGTATTGCACATGGGTATGACAGTATTGCACAGGAAATGGCAGTATTGCACAGGGATACGTCAGTATTGCACATGGGTATGACAGTATTGAACATGGGTATGTCAGTATTGCACATGGGTATGACAGTATTGCACATGGGTATGACAGTATTGTACATGGGTATGACAGTATTGCACAGGGATACGTCAGTCTTGCACATGGGTATGACAGTATTGCACATGGGTATGACAGTTTTGCACATGGGTATGACAGTATTGCATATGGGTGTGTCAGTATTTCACATGGGTATGACTGTATTGCACATGGGCATGACAGTATTGCACATGGGTATGTCAGTATTGCACATGGGTATGACAGTATTGCACAAGTGTATGACAGTATTGCACATGTGTATGACAGTATTGCACATGGGTATGTCAGTATTTCACATGGGTATGACAGTATTGCACATGGGTTTGTCAGTATTGCACATGGGTATGACTGTATTGCACATGGGTATGAAAGTATTGCACATGGGTATGAAAGTATTATACACAGGTATGACAGTATTGCACATGGGTATGAAAGTATTGCACACAGGTATGACAGTATTGCACATGGGTATGACAGTATTGCACATGGTATGAAAGTATTATACACAGGTATGACAGTATTGCACATGGGTATGAAAGTATTGCACACAGGTATGACAGTATTGCACATGGGTATGACAGTATTGCACATGGTATGTCAGTATTGCACATGGTATGACAGTATTTCATAAGGGTATGACAGTATTGCACATGGTATGTCAGTATTGCACATGGTATGACAGTATTTCATAAGGGTATGTCAGTATTGCACATAGATATGTCAGTATTGCACATGTGTATGTCACTATTGCACATGTATTGCACAGGGGTTTGTCAGTCTTGCACATGGGTATGACAGTATTGCACATGGGTATGACAGTTTTGCACATGGGTATGACAGTATTGCACATGGGTATGTCAGTATTGCACATGGGTATCACAGTATTGCACATGGATATGTCAGTATTGCACATGGGTATGACAGTATTGCACATGGGTATGACAGTATTGCACAGGGGTAGGACAGTATTGCACATGGGTATATCGTTATTGCACATGTGTATGTCAGTATTATAAATTGGTATGACCCTATTGTACATGGGTATAGGAGTATTGCACATGGCATGACAGTACTTCACAGGGGTATGTCAGTACTGCACATGGGTATGACAGTATTGCAAATGTGTACGACAGTATTGCACATGGTGATGACAGTATTGCACATGGGTATGACAGTATTGCACATGGGTATGTCAGTATTGCACATGGGTATATCAGTATTCCACATGGGTATGACAGTATTGCACATGTGGATGACAGTTTTGCACATGGATATGACAGTATTGCACATGGAAAAGTCAGTATTGCACATGGGTATGACTGTATTGCACATGGGAATGTCAGTATTGCACATGGGTATGACAGTATTGCACATGTGTGTGACAGTATTGCACAGGGGTAGGACAGTATTGCAGATGGGTATATCGGTATTGCACATGTGTATGTCAGTATTATACATGGGTATGACAGTATTGCACATGCTTATAGCAATATTGCACATGGTATGACAGTACTTCACAGGGGTATGTCAGTACTGCACATGGGTATGACAGTATTGCACAGGGGTATGACAGTGTTGCACATAGATATGTCAGTATTGCAATTGAGTATGTCAGTATTGCACATGTATTGCACAGGGGTGTGTCAGTATTGCAATTGGGTATGTCAGTATTGCACATGGGTATGACAGTATTGCACATGGGTATGTCAGTATTGCACATGGGTTGACAGTATTGCACATGGGTATGACAGTATTGCACAGGGATACGTCAGTATTGCACATGGGTATGACAGTATTGCACATGGGTATGACAGTATTGCACAGGGGTAGGACAGTATTGCACATGGGTATATCGTTATTGCACATGTGTATGTCAGTATTATACATGGGTATGACCGTATGGCACATGGGTATAGCAGTATTGCACATGGCATGACAGTACTTCACAGGGGTATGTCAGTACTGCACATGGGTATGACAGTATTGCACATGTGTATGTCAGTATTGCACATGTGTACGTCAGTATTGCACATGGGTATGACAGTATTACATAAGGGTATTTCAGTATTGCAAATGGGTATGTCAGTTTTGCACATGGGTATGTCAGTATTGCACATGTGTATGTCAGTATTGCACATGTGTACGTCAGTATTGCACATGGGTATGACAGTATTACATAAGGGTATTTCAGTATTGCAAATGGGTATGTCAGTTTTGCACATGGGTATGTCAGTATTGCACATGGATATGACAGTATTGCACAGGGGTATGTCAGTATTGCACATGGGTATGTCAGTATTGCACATGGGTATGACAGTATTGCACATGGGTATGTCAGTATTGCACATGGGTAAGACAGTATTGCACATGGGTATGACAGTATTGCATATAGATATGTCAGTATTGCACACGTGTATGTCACTATTGCACACGTATTGCACACGGGTATGTCAGTCTTGCACAGGGGTATGACAGTATTGCACATGGGTATGACAGTTTTGCACATGGGTATGACAGTATTGCACATGGGTATGTCAGTATTGCAGATGGGTATGTCAGTATTGCACATGGGTTTGACAGTATTGCACATGGGTATGACAGTATTGCAAAGGGGCATGTCAGTATTGCACATGGGTTTGATAGTATTGCACATGGGTATTTCAGTATTGCACATGGGTATGTCAGTATTGCACATGGATATGACAGTATTGCACATGGGTTTGTCAGTATTGCACATGGGTATGACTGTATTGCACATGGGTATGAAAGTATTGCACATGGGCATGACAGTATTGCACATGGGTATGACAGTATTGCACATGGGTATGTCAGTATTGCACATGGGTATGACAGTATTGCACATGGGTATGACAGTATTGCATACAGATATGTCAGTATTGCACATGTGTATGTCACTATTGCACACGTATTGCACAGGGGTATGTCTGTCTTGCACAGGGGTATGACAGTATTGCACATGGGTATGACAGTTTTGCACATGGGTATGACAGTATTGCACATGGGTATGAAAGTATTGCACATGGTATGACAGTATTGCACACAGGTATGACAGTATTGAACATTGGTATGACAGTATTGCACATGGGTATGACAGGATTGCACATGGGTATGACAGTATTGCACATGGGTATGTCAGTATTGCACATGGGTATGAAAGTATTGCACATGGGTATGACAGTATTGCACAGGGATATGTCAGTATTGCACATGGGTATGACAGTATTGCACATGGGTATGACAGTATTGTACATGGGTATGACAGTATTGCACAGGGATACGTCAGTCTTGCACATGGGTATGACAGTATTGCACATGGGTATGACAGTTTTGCACATGGGTATGACAGTATTGCATATGGGTGTGTCAGTATTTCACATGGGTATGACTGTATTGCACATGGGCATGACAGTATTGCACATGGGTATGTCAGTATTGCACATGGGTATGACAGTATTGCACAAGGGTATGACAGTATTGCACATGTGTATGACAGTATTGCACATGGGTATGTCAGTATTTCACATGGGTATGACAGTATTGCACATGGGTTTGTCAGTATTGCACATGGGTATGACTGTATTGCACATGGGTATGAAAGTATTGCACATGGGTATGAAAGTATTATACACAGGTATGACAGTATTGCACATGGGTATGAAAGTATTGCACACAGGTATGACAGTATTGCACATGGGTATGACAGTATTGCACATGGTATGAAAGTATTATACACAGGTATGACAGTATTGCACATGGGTATGAAAGTATTGCACACAGGTATGACAGTATTGCACATGGGTATGACAGTATTGCACATGGTATGTCAGTATTGCACATGGTATGACAGTATTGCATAAGGGTATGTCAGTATTGCACATAGATATGTCAGTATTGCACATGTGTATGTCACTATTGCACATGTATTGCACAGGGGTTTGTCAGTCTTGCACATGGGTATGACAGTATTGCACATGGGTATGTCAGTATTGCACATGGGTATGAAAGTATTGCACATGGGTATGACAGTATTGCACAGGGATATGTCAGTATTGCACATGGGTATGACAGTATTGCACAGGGTATGGCAGTATTGCACAGGGATACGTCAGTATTGCACATGGGTATGACAGTATTGCACAGGGATATGTCAGTATTGCACATGGGTATGACAGTATTGCACATGGGTATGACAGTATTGTACATGGGTATGACAGTATTGCACAGGGATACGTCAGTCTTGCACATGGGTATGACAGTATTGCACATGGGTATGACAGTTTTGCACATGGGTATGACAGTATTGCATATGGGTGTGTCAGTATTTCACATGGGTATGACTGTATTGCACATGGGCATGACAGTATTGCACATGGGTATGTCAGTATTGCACATGGGTATGACAGTATTGCACAAGGGTATGACAGTATTGCACATGTGTATGACAGTATTGCACATGGGTATGTCAGTATTTCACATGGGTATGACAGTATTGCACATGGGTTTGTCAGTATTGCACATGGGTATGACTGTATTGCACATGGGTATGAAAGTATTGCACATGGGTATGAAAGTATTATACACAGGTATGACAGTATTGCACATGGGTATGAAAGTATTGCACACAGGTATGACAGTATTGCACATGGGTATGACAGTATTGCACATGGTATGAAAGTATTATACACAGGTATGACAGTATTGCACATGGGTATGAAAGTATTGCACACAGGTATGACAGTATTGCACATGGGTATGACAGTATTGCACATGGTATGTCAGTATTGCACATGGTATGACAGTATTGCATAAGGGTATGTCAGTATTGCACATAGATATGTCAGTATTGCACATGTGTATGTCACTATTGCACATGTATTGCACAGGGGTTTGTCAGTCTTGCACATGGGTATGACAGTATTGCACATGGGTATGACAGTTTTGCACATGGGTATGACAGTATTGCACATGGGTATGTCAGTATTGCACATGGGTATCACAGTATTGCACATGGATATGTCAGTATTGCACATGGGTATGACAGTATTGCACATGGGTATGACAGTATTGCACAGGGGTAGGACAGTATTGCACATGGGTATATCGTTATTGCACATGTGTATGTCAGTATTATAAATTGGTATGACCCTATTGTACATGGGTATAGGAGTATTGCACATGGCATGACAGTACTTCACAGGGGTATGTCAGTACTGCACATGGGTATGACAGTATTGCAAATGTGTACGACAGTATTGCACATGGTGATTACAATATTGCACATGGGTATGACATTATTGCACATGGGTATGTCAGTATTGCACATGGGTATATCAGTATTCCACATGGGTATGACAGTATTGCACATGTGGATGACAGTTTTGCACATGGATATGACAGTATTGCACATGGAAAAGTCAGTATTGCACATGGGTATGACTGTATTGCACATGGGAATGTCAGTATTGCACATGGGTATGACAGTATTGCACATGTGTGTGACAGTATTGCACAGGGGTAGGACAGTATTGCAGATGGGTATATCGGTATTGCACATGTGTATGTCAGTATTATACATGGGTATGACAGTATTGCACATGCTTATAGCAATATTGCACATGGTATGACAGTACTTCACAGGGGTATGTCAGTACTGCACATGGGTATGACAGTATTGCACAGGGGTATGACAGTGTTGCACATAGATATGTCAGTATTGCAATTGAGTATGTCAGTATTGCACATGTATTGCACAGGGGTGTGTCAGTATTGCAATTGGGTATGTCAGTATTGCACATGGGTATGACAGTATTGCACATGGGTATGTCAGTATTGCACATGGGTTGACAGTATTGCACATGGGTATGACAGTATTGCACAGGGATACGTCAGTATTGCACATGGGTATGACAGTATTGCACATGGGTATGACAGTATTGCACAGGGGTAGGACAGTATTGCACATGGGTATATCGTTATTGCACATGTGTATGTCAGTATTATACATGGGTATGACCGTATGGCACATGGGTATAGCAGTATTGCACATGGCATGACAGTACTTCACAGGGGTATGTCAGTACTGCACATGGGTATGACAGTATTGCACATGGGTACGACAGTATTGCACATGGTGATGAAAGTATTGCACATGTGTATGTCAGTATTGCACATGTTTTTGTCAGTATTGCACATGGGTATGACAGTATTACATAAGGGTATTTCAGTATTGCACATGGGTATGTCAGTATTGCACATGGGTATGAAAGTATTGCAAATGGGTATGAAAGTATTGCACATGGTATGAAAGTATTGCACATGGTATGACAGTATTGCAGACAGGTATGACAGTATTGAACATTGGTATAACAGTATTGCACATGGGTATGACAGTATTGCACATGGGTATGACAGTATTGCACAGGGATATGTCAGTATTGCACATGGGTATGACAGTATTGCACATGGGTATGGCAGTATTGCACAGGGATACGTCAGTATTGCACATGGGTATGACAGTATTGCACATGGGTATGTCAGTATTGCACATGGGTATGACAGTATTGCACATGGGTATGACAGTATTGTGCATGGGTATGACAGTATTGCACAGGGATACGTCAGTATTGCACATGGGTATGACAGTATTGCACATGGGTATGACAATATTGCACAGGGGTAGGACAGTATTGCACATGGGTATATCGTTATTGCACATGTGTATGTCAGTATTATACATGGGTATGACCGTATTGCACATGGGTATAGCAGTATTGCACATGGCATGACAGTACTTCACAGGGGTATGTCAGTATTGCACATGGGTATGACAGTATTGCACATGGGTATGTCAGTATTGCACATGGGTTGACAGTATTGCACATGAGTATGACAGTATTGCACAGGGATACGTCAGTATTGCACATGGGTATGACAGTATTGCACATGGGTATGACAGTATTGCACAGGGGTAGGACAGTATTGCACATGGGTATATCGTTATTGCACATGTGTATGTCAGTATTATACATGGGTATGACCGTATTGCACATGGGTATAGCAGTATTGCACATGGCATGACAGTACTTCACAGGGGTATGTCAGTACTGCACATGGGTATGACAGTATTGCACATGGGTACGACAGTATTGCACATGGTGATGACAGTATTGCACATGTGTATGTCAGTATTGCACATGTGTTTGTCAGTATTGCACATGGGTATGTCAGTATTGCACATGGGTATGTCAGTATTGCATATGCGTATGACTGTATTGCACATGGGCATGACAGTATTGCACATGGGTTTGTCAGTATTGCATATGCGTATGACTGTATTGCACATGGGCATGACAGTATTGCACATGGGTTTGTCAGTATTGCACATGGATATGACAGTATTACATAAGGGTATTTCAGTATTGCACATGGGTATGTCAGTATTGCACATGGGTATGAAAGTATTGCAAATGGGTATGAAAGTATTGCACATGGTATGAAAGTATTGCACATGGTATGAAAGTATTGCACATGGGCATGACAGTATTGCACATGGGTTTGTCAGTATTGCACATGGATATGACAGTATTACATAAGGGCATTTCAGTATTGCACATGGGTATGACAGTATTGCACATGTGTATGTCAGTATTGCACATGTGTACGTCAGTATTGCACATGGGTATGACAGTATTACATAAGGGTATTTCAGTATTGCAAATGGGTATGTCAGTTTTGCACATGGGTATGTCAGTATTGCACATGGATATGACAGTATTGCACAGGGGTATGTCAGTATTGCACATGGGTATGTCAGTATTGCACATGGGTATGACAGTATTGCACATGGGTATGTCAGTATTGCACATGGGTAAGACAGTATTGCACATGGGTATGACAGTATTGCATATAGATATGTCAGTATTGCACACGTGTATGTCACTATTGCACACGTATTGCACACGGGTATGTCAGTCTTGCACAGGGGTATGACAGTATTGCACATGGGTATGACAGTTTTGCACATGGGTATGACAGTATTGCACATGGGTATGTCAGTATTGCAGATGGGTATGTCAGTATTGCACATGGGTTTGACAGTATTGCACATGGGTATGACAGTATTGCAAAGGGGCATGTCAGTATTGCACATGGGTTTGATAGTATTGCACATGGGTATTTCAGTATTGCACATGGGTATGTCAGTATTGCACATGGATATGACAGTATTGCACATGGGTTTGTCAGTATTGCACATGGGTATGACTGTATTGCACATGGGTATGAAAGTATTGCACATGGGCATGACAGTATTGCACATGGGTATGACAGTATTGCACATGGGTATGTCAGTATTGCACATGGGTATGACAGTATTGCACATGGGTATGACAGTATTGCATACAGATATGTCAGTATTGCACATGTGTATGTCACTATTGCACACGTATTGCACAGGGGTATGTCTGTCTTGCACAGGGGTATGACAGTATTGCACATGGGTATGACAGTTTTGCACATGGGTATGACAGTATTGCACATGGGTATGTCAGTATTGCAGATGGGTATGTCAGTATTGCACATGGGTATGAAAGTATTGCAAATGGGTATGACAGTATTGCACATGGTATGAAAGTATTGCACATGGTATGACAGTATTGCACACAGGTATGACAGTATTGAACATTGGTATGACAGTATTGGACATGGGTATGACAGGATTGCACATGGGTATGACAGTATTGCACATGGGTATGTCAGTATTGCACATGGGTATGAAAGTATTGCACATGGGTATGACAGTATTGCACAGGGATATGTCAGTATTGCACATGGGTATGACAGTATTGCACAGGAAATGGCAGTATTGCACAGGGATACGTCAGTATTGCACATGGGTATGACAGTATTGAACATGGGTATGTCAGTATTGCACATGGGTATGACAGTATTGCACATGGGTATGACAGTATTGTACATGGGTATGACAGTATTGCACAGGGATACGTCAGTCTTGCACATGGGTATGACAGTATTGCACATGGGTATGACAGTTTTGCACATGGGTATGACAGTATTGCATATGGGTGTGTCAGTATTTCACATGGGTATGACTGTATTGCACATGGGCATGACAGTATTGCACATGGGTATGTCAGTATTGCACATGGGTATGACAGTATTGCACAAGGGTATGACAGTATTGCACATGTGTATGACAGTATTGCACATGGGTATGTCAGTATTTCACATGGGTATGACAGTATTGCACATGGGTTTGTCAGTATTGCACATGGGTATGACTGTATTGCACATGGGTATGAAAGTATTGCACATGGGTATGAAAGTATTATACACAGGTATGACAGTATTGCACATGGGTATGAAAGTATTGCACACAGGTATGACAGTATTGCACATGGGTATGACAGTATTGCACATGGTATGAAAGTATTATACACAGGTATGACAGTATTGCACATGGGTATGAAAGTATTGCACACAGGTATGACAGTATTGCACATGGGTATGACAGTATTGCACATGGTATGTCAGTATTGCACATGGTATGACAGTATTTCATAAGGGTATGACAGTATTGCACATGGTATGTCAGTATTGCACATGGTATGACAGTATTTCATAAGGGTATGTCAGTATTGCACATAGATATGTCAGTATTGCACATGTATTGCACAGGGGTTTGTCAGTCTTGCACATGGGTATGACAGTATTGCACATGGGTATGACAGTTTTGCACATGGGTATGACAGTATTGCACATGGGTATGTCAGTATTGCACATGGGTATCACAGTATTGCACATGGATATGTCAGTATTGCACATGGGTATGACAGTATTGCACATGGGTATGACAGTATTGCACAGGGGTAGGACAGTATTGCACATGGGTATATCGTTATTGCACATGTGTATGTCAGTATTATAAATTGGTATGACCCTATTGTACATGGGTATAGGAGTATTGCACATGGCATGACAGTACTTCACAGGGGTATGTCAGTACTGCACATGGGTATGACAGTATTGCAAATGTGTACGACAGTATTGCACATGGTGATGACAGTATTGCACATGGGTATGACAGTATTGCACATGGGTATGTCAGTATTGCACATGGGTATATCAGTATTCCACATGGGTATGACAGTATTGCACATGTGGATGACAGTTTTGCACATGGATATGACAGTATTGCACATGGAAAAGTCAGTATTGCACATGGGTATGACTGTATTGCACATGGGAATGTCAGTATTGCACATGGGTATGACAGTATTGCACATGTGTGTGACAGTATTGCACAGGGGTAGGACAGTATTGCAGATGGGTATATCGGTATTGCACATGTGTATGTCAGTATTATACATGGGTATGACAGTATTGCACATGCTTATAGCAATATTGCACATGGTATGACAGTACTTCACAGGGGTATGTCAGTACTGCACATGGGTATGACAGTATTGCACAGGGGTATGACAGTGTTGCACATAGATATGTCAGTATTGCAATTGAGTATGTCAGTATTGCACATGTATTGCACAGGGGTGTGTCAGTATTGCAATTGGGTATGTCAGTATTGCACATGGGTATGACAGTATTGCACATGGGTATGTCAGTATTGCACATGGGTTGACAGTATTGCACATGGGTATGACAGTATTGCACAGGGATACGTCAGTATTGCACATGGGTATGACAGTATTGCACATGGGTATGACAGTATTGCACAGGGGTAGGACAGTATTGCACATGGGTATATCGTTATTGCACATGTGTATGTCAGTATTATACATGGGTATGACCGTATGGCACATGGGTATAGCAGTATTGCACATGGCATGACAGTACTTCACAGGGGTATGTCAGTACTGCACATGGGTATGACAGTATTGCACATGTGTATGTCAGTATTGCACATGTGTACGTCAGTATTGCACATGGGTATGACAGTATTACATAAGGGTATTTCAGTATTGCAAATGGGTATGTCAGTTTTGCACATGGGTATGTCAGTATTGCACATGTGTATGTCAGTATTGCACATGTGTACGTCAGTATTGCACATGGGTATGACAGTATTACATAAGGGTATTTCAGTATTGCAAATGGGTATGTCAGTTTTGCACATGGGTATGTCAGTATTGCACATGGATATGACAGTATTGCACAGGGGTATGTCAGTATTGCACATGGGTATGTCAGTATTGCACATGGGTATGACAGTATTGCACATGGGTATGTCAGTATTGCACATGGGTAAGACAGTATTGCACATGGGTATGACAGTATTGCATATAGATATGTCAGTATTGCACACGTGTATGTCACTATTGCACACGTATTGCACACGGGTATGTCAGTCTTGCACAGGGGTATGACAGTATTGCACATGGGTATGACAGTTTTGCACATGGGTATGACAGTATTGCACATGGGTATGTCAGTATTGCAGATGGGTATGTCAGTATTGCACATGGGTTTGACAGTATTGCACATGGGTATGACAGTATTGCAAAGGGGCATGTCAGTATTGCACATGGGTTTGATAGTATTGCACATGGGTATTTCAGTATTGCACATGGGTATGTCAGTATTGCACATGGATATGACAGTATTGCACATGGGTTTGTCAGTATTGCACATGGGTATGACTGTATTGCACATGGGTATGAAAGTATTGCACATGGGCATGACAGTATTGCACATGGGTATGACAGTATTGCACATGGGTATGTCAGTATTGCACATGGGTATGACAGTATTGCACATGGGTATGACAGTATTGCATACAGATATGTCAGTATTGCACATGTGTATGTCACTATTGCACACGTATTGCACAGGGGTATGTCTGTCTTGCACAGGGGTATGACAGTATTGCACATGGGTATGACAGTTTTGCACATGGGTATGAAAGTATTGCACATGGGTATGTCAGTATTGCAGATGGGTATGTCAGTATTGCACATGGGTATGAAAGTATTGCAAATGGGTATGACAGTATTGCACATGGTATGAAAGTATTGCACATGGTATGACAGTATTGCACACAGGTATGACAGTATTGAACATTGGTATGACAGTATTGCACATGGGTATGACAGGATTGCACATGGGTATGACAGTATTGCACATGGGTATGTCAGTATTGCACATGGGTATGACAGTATTGCACAGGGGTATGACAGTGTTGCACATAGATATGTCAGTATTGCAATTGAGTATGTCAGTATTGCACATGTATTGCACAGGGGTGTGTCAGTATTGCAATTGGGTATGTCAGTATTGCACATGGGTATGACAGTATTGCACATGGGTATGTCAGTATTGCACATGGGTTGACAGTATTGCACATGGGTATGACAGTATTGCACAGGGATACGTCAGTATTGCACATGGGTATGACAGTATTGCACATGGGTATGACAGTATTGCACAGGGGTAGGACAGTATTGCACATGGGTATATCGTTATTGCACATGTGTATGTCAGTATTATACATGGGTATGACCGTATGGCACATGGGTATAGCAGTATTGCACATGGCATGACAGTACTTCACAGGGGTATGTCAGTACTGCACATGGGTATGACAGTATTGCACATTGGTACGACAGTATTGCACATGGTGATGAAAGTATTGCACATGTGTATGTCAGTATTGCACATGTTTTTGTCAGTATTGCACATGGGTATGACAGTATTACATAAGGGTATTTCAGTATTGCACATGGGTATGTCAGTATTGCACATGGGTATGAAAGTATTGCAAATGGGTATGAAAGTATTGCACATGGTATGAAAGTATTGCACATGGTATGACAGTATTGCAGACAGGTATGACAGTATTGAACATTGGTATAACAGTATTGCACATGGGTATGACAGTATTGCACATGGGTATGACAGTATTGCACAGGGATATGTCAGTATTGCACATGGGTATGACAGTATTGCACATGGGTATGGCAGTATTGCACAGGGATACGTCAGTATTGCACATGGGTATGACAGTATTGCACATGGGTATGTCAGTATTGCACATGGGTATGACAGTATTGCACATGGGTATGACAGTATTGTGCATGGGTATGACAGTATTGCACAGGGATACGTCAGTATTGCACATGGGTATGACAGTATTGCACATGGGTATGACAATATTGCACAGGGGTAGGACAGTATTGCACATGGGTATATTGTTATTGCACATGTGTATGTCAGTATTATACATTGGTATGACCGTATTGCACATGGGTATAGCAGTATTGCACATGGCATGACAGTACTTCACAGGGGTATGTCAGTATTGCACATGGGTATGACAGTATTGCACATGGGTATGTCAGTATTGCACATGGGTTGACAGTATTGCACATGAGTATGACAGTATTGCACAGGGATACGTCAGTATTGCACATGGGTATGACAGTATTGCACATGGGTATGACAGTATTGCACAGGGGTAGGACAGTATTGCACATGGGTATATCGTTATTGCACATGTGTATGTCAGTATTATACATGGGTATGACCGTATTGCACATGGGTATAGCAGTATTGCACATGGCATGACAGTACTTCACAGGGGTATGTCAGTACTGCACATGGGTATGACAGTATTGCACATGGGTACGACAGTATTGCACATGGTGATGACAGTATTGCACATGTGTATGTCAGTATTGCACATGTGTTTGTCAGTATTGCACATGGGTATGTCAGTATTGCACATGGGTATGTCAGTATTGCATATGCGTATGACTGTATTGCACATGGGCATGACAGTATTGCACATGGGTTTGTCAGTATTGCATATGCGTATGACTGTATTGCACATGGGCATGACAGTATTGCACATGGGTTTGTCAGTATTGCACATGGATATGACAGTATTACATAAGGGTATTTCAGTATTGCACATGGGTATGTCAGTATTGCACATGGGTATGAAAGTATTGCAAATGGGTATGAAAGTATTGCACATGGTATGAAAGTATTGCACATGGTATGAAAGTATTGCACATGGGCATGACAGTATTGCACATGGGTTTGTCAGTATTGCACATGGATATGACAGTATTACATAAGGGCATTTCAGTATTGCACATGGGTATGACAGTATTGCACATGTGTATGTCAGTATTGCACATGTGTACGTCAGTATTGCACATGGGTATGACAGTATTACATAAGGGTATTTCAGTATTGCAAATGGGTATGTCAGTTTTGCACATGGGTATGTCAGTATTGCACATGGATATGACAGTATTGCACAGGGGTATGTCAGTATTGCACATGGGTATGTCAGTATTGCACATGGGTATGACAGTATTGCACATGGGTATGTCAGTATTGCACATGGGTAAGACAGTATTGCACATGGGTATGACAGTATTGCATATAGATATGTCAGTATTGCACACGTGTATGTCACTATTGCACACGTATTGCACACGGGTATGTCAGTCTTGCACAGGGGTATGACAGTATTGCACATGGGTATGACAGTTTTGCACATGGGTATGACAGTATTGCACATGGGTATGTCAGTATTGCAGATGGGTATGTCAGTATTGCACATGGGTTTGACAGTATTGCACATGGGTATGACAGTATTGCAAAGGGGCATGTCAGTATTGCACATGGGTTTGATAGTATTGCACATGGGTATTTCAGTATTGCACATGGGTATGACTGTATTGCACATGGGTATGAAAGTATTGCACATGGGCATGACAGTATTGCACATGGGTATGACAGTATTGCACATGGGTATGTCAGTATTGCACATGGGTATGACAGTATTGCACATGGGTATGACAGTATTGCATACAGATATGTCAGTATTGCACATGTGTATGTCACTATTGCACACGTATTGCACAGGGGTATGTCTGTCTTGCACAGGGGTATGACAGTATTGCACATGGGTATGACAGTTTTGCACATGGGTATGACAGTATTGCACATGGGTATGTCAGTATTGCAGATGGGTATGTCAGTATTGCACATGGGTATGAAAGTATTGCAAATGGGTATGACAGTATTGCACATGGTATGAAAGTATTGCACATGGTATGACAGTATTGCACACAGGTATGACAGTATTGAACATTGGTATGACAGTATTGCACATGGGTATGACAGTATTGCACATGGGTATGTAAGTATTGCACATGGGTATGAAAGTATTGCACATGGGTATGACAGTATTGCACAGGGATATGTCAGTATTGCACATGGGTATGACAGTATTGCACAGGGTATGGCAGTATTGCACAGGGATACGTCAGTATTGCACATGGGTATGACAGTATTGCACATGGGTATGTCAGTATTGCACATGGGTATGACAGTATTGCACATGGGTATGACAGTATTGTACATGGGTATGACAGTATTGCACAGGGATACGTCAGTCTTGCACATGGGTATGACAGTATTGCACATGGGTATGACAGTTTTGCACATGGGTATGACAGTATTGCATATGGGTGTGTCAGTATTTCACATGGGTATGACTGTATTGCACATGGGCATGACAGTATTGCACATGGGTATGTCAGTATTGCACATGGGTATGACAGTATTGCACAAGGGTATGACAGTATTGCACATGTGTATGACAGTATTGCACATGGGTATGTCAGTATTTCACATGGGTATGACAGTATTGCACATGGGTTTGTCAGTATTGCACATGGGTATGACTGTATTGCACATGGGTATGAAAGTATTGCACATGGGTATGAAAGTATTATACACAGGTATGACAGTATTGCACATGGGTATGAAAGTATTGCACACAGGTATGACAGTATTGCACATGGGTATGACAGTATTGCACATGGTATGAAAGTATTATACACAGGTATGACAGTATTGCACATGGGTATGAAAGTATTGCACACAGGTATGACAGTATTGCACATGGGTATGACAGTATTGCACATGGTATGTCAGTATTGCACATGGTATGACAGTATTTCATAAGGGTATGTCAGTACTTCACAGGGGTATGTCAGTACTGCACATGGGTATGACAGTATTGCACATTGGTACGACAGTATTGCACATGGTGATGAAAGTATTGCACATGTGTATGTCAGTATTGCACATGTTTTTGTCAGTATTGCACATGGGTATGACAGTATTACATAAGGGTATTTCAGTATTGCACATGGGTATGTCAGTATTGCACATGGGTATGAAAGTATTGCAAATGGGTATGAAAGTATTGCACATGGTATGAAAGTATTGCACATGGTATGACAGTATTGCAGACAGGTATGACAGTATTGAACATTGGTATAACAGTATTGCACATGGGTATGACAGTATTGCACATGGGTATGACAGTATTGCACAGGGATATGTCAGTATTGCACATGGGTATGACAGTATTGCACATGGGTATGGCAGTATTGCACAGGGATACGTCAGTATTGCACATGGGTATGACAGTATTGCACATGGGTATGTCAGTATTGCACATGGGTATGACAGTATTGCACATGGGTATGACAGTATTGTGCATGGGTATGACAGTATTGCACAGGGATACGTCAGTATTGCACATGGGTATGACAGTATTGCACATGGGTATGACAATATTGCACAGGGGTAGGACAGTATTGCACATGGGTATATTGTTATTGCACATGTGTATGTCAGTATTATACATTGGTATGACCGTATTGCACATGGGTATAGCAGTATTGCACATGGCATGACAGTACTTCACAGGGGTATGTCAGTATTGCACATGGGTATGACAGTATTGCACATGGGTATGTCAGTATTGCACATGGGTTGACAGTATTGCACATGAGTATGACAGTATTGCACAGGGATACGTCAGTATTGCACATGGGTATGACAGTATTGCACATGGGTATGACAGTATTGCACAGGGGTAGGACAGTATTGCACATGGGTATATCGTTATTGCACATGTGTATGTCAGTATTATACATGGGTATGACCGTATTGCACATGGGTATAGCAGTATTGCACATGGCATGACAGTACTTCACAGGGGTATGTCAGTACTGCACATGGGTATGACAGTATTGCACATGGGTACGACAGTATTGCACATGGTGATGACAGTATTGCACATGTGTATGTCAGTATTGCACATGTGTTTGTCAGTATTGCACATGGGTATGTCAGTATTGCACATGGGTATGTCAGTATTGCATATGCGTATGACTGTATTGCACATGGGCATGACAGTATTGCACATGGGTTTGTCAGTATTGCATATGCGTATGACTGTATTGCACATGGGCATGACAGTATTGCACATGGGTTTGTCAGTATTGCACATGGATATGACAGTATTACATAAGGGTATTTCAGTATTGCACATGGGTATGTCAGTATTGCACATGGGTATGAAAGTATTGCAAATGGGTATGAAAGTATTGCACATGGTATGAAAGTATTGCACATGGTATGAAAGTATTGCACATGGGCATGACAGTATTGCACATGGGTTTGTCAGTATTGCACATGGATATGACAGTATTACATAAGGGCATTTCAGTATTGCACATGGGTATGACAGTATTGCACATGTGTATGTCAGTATTGCACATGTGTACGTCAGTATTGCACATGGGTATGACAGTATTACATAAGGGTATTTCAGTATTGCAAATGGGTATGTCAGTTTTGCACATGGGTATGTCAGTATTGCACATGGATATGACAGTATTGCACAGGGGTATGTCAGTATTGCACATGGGTATGTCAGTATTGCACATGGGTATGACAGTATTGCACATGGGTATGTCAGTATTGCACATGGGTAAGACAGTATTGCACATGGGTATGACAGTATTGCATATAGATATGTCAGTATTGCACACGTGTATGTCACTATTGCACACGTATTGCACACGGGTATGTCAGTCTTGCACAGGGGTATGACAGTATTGCACATGGGTATGACAGTTTTGCACATGGGTATGACAGTATTGCACATGGGTATGTCAGTATTGCAGATGGGTATGTCAGTATTGCACATGGGTTTGACAGTATTGCACATGGGTATGACAGTATTGCAAAGGGGCATGTCAGTATTGCACATGGGTTTGATAGTATTGCACATGGGTATTTCAGTATTGCACATGGGTATGTCAGTATTGCACATGGATATGACAGTATTGCACATGGGTTTGTCAGTATTGCACATGGGTATGACTGTATTGCACATGGGTATGACTGTATTGCACATGGGTATGAAAGTATTGCACACAGGTATGACAGTATTGCACATGGGTATGACAGTATTGCACATGGTATGTCAGTATTGCACATGGTATGACAGTATTTCATAAGGGTATGACAGTATTGCACATGGTATGTCAGTATTGCACATGGTATGACAGTATTTCATAAGGGTATGTCAGTATTGCACATAGATATGTCAGTATTGCACATGTGTATGTCACTATTGCACATGTATTGCACAGGGGTTTGTCAGTCTTGCACATGGGTATGACAGTATTGCACATGGGTATGACAGTTTTGCACATGGGTATGACAGTATTGCACATGGGTATGTCAGTATTGCACATGGGTATCACAGTATTGCACATGGATATGTCAGTATTGCACATGGGTATGACAGTATTGCACATGGGTATGACAGTATTGCACAGGGGTAGGACAGTATTGCACATGGGTATATCGTTATTGCACATGTGTATGTCAGTATTATAAATTGGTATGACCCTATTGTACATGGGTATAGGAGTATTGCACATGGCATGACAGTACTTCACAGGGGTATGTCAGTACTGCACATGGGTATGACAGTATTGCAAATGTGTACGACAGTATTGCACATGGTGATGACAGTATTGCACATGGGTATGACAGTATTGCACATGGGTATGTCAGTATTGCACATGGGTATATCAGTATTCCACATGGGTATGACAGTATTGCACATGTGGATGACAGTTTTGCACATGGATATGACAGTATTGCACATGGAAAAGTCAGTATTGCACATGGGTATGACTGTATTGCACATGGGAATGTCAGTATTGCACATGGGTATGACAGTATTGCACATGTGTGTGACAGTATTGCACAGGGGTAGGACAGTATTGCAGATGGGTATATCGGTATTGCACATGTGTATGTCAGTATTATACATGGGTATGACAGTATTGCACATGCTTATAGCAATATTGCACATGGTATGACAGTACTTCACAGGGGTATGTCAGTACTGCACATGGGTATGACAGTATTGCACAGGGGTATGACAGTGTTGCACATAGATATGTCAGTATTGCAATTGAGTATGTCAGTATTGCACATGTATTGCACAGGGGTGTGTCAGTATTGCAATTGGGTATGTCAGTATTGCACATGGGTATGACAGTATTGCACATGGGTATGTCAGTATTGCACATGGGTTGACAGTATTGCACATGGGTATGACAGTATTGCACAGGGATACGTCAGTATTGCACATGGGTATGACAGTATTGCACATGGGTATGACAGTATTGCACAGGGGTAGGACAGTATTGCACATGGGTATATCGTTATTGCACATGTGTATGTCAGTATTATACATGGGTATGACCGTATGGCACATGGGTATAGCAGTATTGCACATGGCATGACAGTACTTCACAGGGGTATGTCAGTACTGCACATGGGTATGACAGTATTGCACATGTGTATGTCAGTATTGCACATGTGTACGTCAGTATTGCACATGGGTATGACAGTATTACATAAGGGTATTTCAGTATTGCAAATGGGTATGTCAGTTTTGCACATGGGTATGTCAGTATTGCACATGTGTATGTCAGTATTGCACATGTGTACGTCAGTATTGCACATGGGTATGACAGTATTACATAAGGGTATTTCAGTATTGCAAATGGGTATGTCAGTTTTGCACATGGGTATGTCAGTATTGCACATGGATATGACAGTATTGCACAGGGGTATGTCAGTATTGCACATGGGTATGTCAGTATTGCACATGGGTATGACAGTATTGCACATGGGTATGTCAGTATTGCACATGGGTAAGACAGTATTGCACATGGGTATGACAGTATTGCATATAGATATGTCAGTATTGCACACGTGTATGTCACTATTGCACACGTATTGCACACGGGTATGTCAGTCTTGCACAGGGGTATGACAGTATTGCACATGGGTATGACAGTTTTGCACATGGGTATGACAGTATTGCACATGGGTATGTCAGTATTGCAGATGGGTATGTCAGTATTGCACATGGGTTTGACAGTATTGCACATGGGTATGACAGTATTGCAAAGGGGCATGTCAGTATTGCACATGGGTTTGATAGTATTGCACATGGGTATTTCAGTATTGCACATGGGTATGTCAGTATTGCACATGGATATGACAGTATTGCACATGGGTTTGTCAGTATTGCACATGGGTATGACTGTATTGCACATGGGTATGAAAGTATTGCACATGGGCATGACAGTATTGCACATGGGTATGACAGTATTGCACATGGGTATGTCAGTATTGCACATGGGTATGACAGTATTGCACATGGGTATGACAGTATTGCATACAGATATGTCAGTATTGCACATGTGTATGTCACTATTGCACACGTATTGCACAGGGGTATGTCTGTCTTGCACAGGGGTATGACAGTATTGCACATGGGTATGACAGTTTTGCACATGGGTATGACAGTATTGCACATGGGTATGAAAGTATTGCACATGGTATGACAGTATTGCACACAGGTATGACAGTATTGAACATTGGTATGACAGTATTGCACATGGGTATGACAGGATTGCACATGGGTATGACAGTATTGCACATGGGTATGTCAGTATTGCACATGGGTATGAAAGTATTGCACATGGGTATGACAGTATTGCACAGGGATATGTCAGTATTGCACATGGGTATGACAGTATTGCACATGGGTATGACAGTATTGTACATGGGTATGACAGTATTGCACAGGGATACGTCAGTCTTGCACATGGGTATGACAGTATTGCACATGGGTATGACAGTTTTGCACATGGGTATGACAGTATTGCATATGGGTGTGTCAGTATTTCACATGGGTATGACTGTATTGCACATGGGCATGACAGTATTGCACATGGGTATGTCAGTATTGCACATGGGTATGACAGTATTGCACAAGGGTATGACAGTATTGCACATGTGTATGACAGTATTGCACATGGGTATGTCAGTATTTCACATGGGTATGACAGTATTGCACATGGGTTTGTCAGTATTGCACATGGGTATGACTGTATTGCACATGGGTATGAAAGTATTGCACATGGGTATGAAAGTATTATACACAGGTATGACAGTATTGCACATGGGTATGAAAGTATTGCACACAGGTATGACAGTATTGCACATGGGTATGACAGTATTGCACATGGTATGAAAGTATTATACACAGGTATGACAGTATTGCACATGGGTATGAAAGTATTGCACACAGGTATGACAGTATTGCACATGGGTATGACAGTATTGCACATGGTATGTCAGTATTGCACATGGTATGACAGTATTGCATAAGGGTATGTCAGTATTGCACATAGATATGTCAGTATTGCACATGTGTATGTCACTATTGCACATGTATTGCACAGGGGTTTGTCAGTCTTGCACATGGGTATGACAGTATTGCACATGGGTATGTCAGTATTGCACATGGGTATGAAAGTATTGCACATGGGTATGACAGTATTGCACAGGGATATGTCAGTATTGCACATGGGTATGACAGTATTGCACAGGGTATGGCAGTATTGCACAGGGATACGTCAGTATTGCACATGGGTATGACAGTATTGCACAGGGATATGTCAGTATTGCACATGGGTATGACAGTATTGCACATGGGTATGACAGTATTGTACATGGGTATGACAGTATTGCACAGGGATACGTCAGTCTTGCACATGGGTATGACAGTATTGCACATGGGTATGACAGTTTTGCACATGGGTATGACAGTATTGCATATGGGTGTGTCAGTATTTCACATGGGTATGACTGTATTGCACATGGGCATGACAGTATTGCACATGGGTATGTCAGTATTGCACATGGGTATGACAGTATTGCACAAGGGTATGACAGTATTGCACATGTGTATGACAGTATTGCACATGGGTATGTCAGTATTTCACATGGGTATGACAGTATTGCACATGGGTTTGTCAGTATTGCACATGGGTATGACTGTATTGCACATGGGTATGAAAGTATTGCACATGGGTATGAAAGTATTATACACAGGTATGACAGTATTGCACATGGGTATGAAAGTATTGCACACAGGTATGACAGTATTGCACATGGGTATGACAGTATTGCACATGGTATGAAAGTATTATACACAGGTATGACAGTATTGCACATGGGTATGAAAGTATTGCACACAGGTATGACAGTATTGCACATGGGTATGACAGTATTGCACATGGTATGTCAGTATTGCACATGGTATGACAGTATTGCATAAGGGTATGTCAGTATTGCACATAGATATGTCAGTATTGCACATGTGTATGTCACTATTGCACATGTATTGCACAGGGGTTTGTCAGTCTTGCACATGGGTATGACAGTATTGCACATGGGTATGACAGTTTTGCACATGGGTATGACAGTATTGCACATGGGTATGTCAGTATTGCACATGGGTATCACAGTATTGCACATGGATATGTCAGTATTGCACATGGGTATGACAGTATTGCACATGGGTATGACAGTATTGCACAGGGGTAGGACAGTATTGCACATGGGTATATCGTTATTGCACATGTGTATGTCAGTATTATAAATTGGTATGACCCTATTGTACATGGGTATAGGAGTATTGCACATGGCATGACAGTACTTCACAGGGGTATGTCAGTACTGCACATGGGTATGACAGTATTGCAAATGTGTACGACAGTATTGCACATGGTGATTACAATATTGCACATGGGTATGACATTATTGCACATGGGTATGTCAGTATTGCACATGGGTATATCAGTATTCCACATGGGTATGACAGTATTGCACATGTGGATGACAGTTTTGCACATGGATATGACAGTATTGCACATGGAAAAGTCAGTATTGCACATGGGTATGACTGTATTGCACATGGGAATGTCAGTATTGCACATGGGTATGACAGTATTGCACATGTGTGTGACAGTATTGCACAGGGGTAGGACAGTATTGCAGATGGGTATATCGGTATTGCACATGTGTATGTCAGTATTATACATGGGTATGACAGTATTGCACATGCTTATAGCAATATTGCACATGGTATGACAGTACTTCACAGGGGTATGTCAGTACTGCACATGGGTATGACAGTATTGCACAGGGGTATGACAGTGTTGCACATAGATATGTCAGTATTGCAATTGAGTATGTCAGTATTGCACATGTATTGCACAGGGGTGTGTCAGTATTGCAATTGGGTATGTCAGTATTGCACATGGGTATGACAGTATTGCACATGGGTATGTCAGTATTGCACATGGGTTGACAGTATTGCACATGGGTATGACAGTATTGCACAGGGATACGTCAGTATTGCACATGGGTATGACAGTATTGCACATGGGTATGACAGTATTGCACAGGGGTAGGACAGTATTGCACATGGGTATATCGTTATTGCACATGTGTATGTCAGTATTATACATGGGTATGACCGTATGGCACATGGGTATAGCAGTATTGCACATGGCATGACAGTACTTCACAGGGGTATGTCAGTACTGCACATGGGTATGACAGTATTGCACATGGGTACGACAGTATTGCACATGGTGATGAAAGTATTGCACATGTGTATGTCAGTATTGCACATGTTTTTGTCAGTATTGCACATGGGTATGACAGTATTACATAAGGGTATTTCAGTATTGCACATGGGTATGTCAGTATTGCACATGGGTATGAAAGTATTGCAAATGGGTATGAAAGTATTGCACATGGTATGAAAGTATTGCACATGGTATGACAGTATTGCAGACAGGTATGACAGTATTGAACATTGGTATAACAGTATTGCACATGGGTATGACAGTATTGCACATGGGTATGACAGTATTGCACAGGGATATGTCAGTATTGCACATGGGTATGACAGTATTGCACATGGGTATGGCAGTATTGCACAGGGATACGTCAGTATTGCACATGGGTATGACAGTATTGCACATGGGTATGTCAGTATTGCACATGGGTATGACAGTATTGCACATGGGTATGACAGTATTGTGCATGGGTATGACAGTATTGCACAGGGATACGTCAGTATTGCACATGGGTATGACAGTATTGCACATGGGTATGACAATATTGCACAGGGGTAGGACAGTATTGCACATGGGTATATCGTTATTGCACATGTGTATGTCAGTATTATACATGGGTATGACCGTATTGCACATGGGTATAGCAGTATTGCACATGGCATGACAGTACTTCACAGGGGTATGTCAGTATTGCACATGGGTATGACAGTATTGCACATGGGTATGTCAGTATTGCACATGGGTTGACAGTATTGCACATGAGTATGACAGTATTGCACAGGGATACGTCAGTATTGCACATGGGTATGACAGTATTGCACATGGGTATGACAGTATTGCACAGGGGTAGGACAGTATTGCACATGGGTATATCGTTATTGCACATGTGTATGTCAGTATTATACATGGGTATGACCGTATTGCACATGGGTATAGCAGTATTGCACATGGCATGACAGTACTTCACAGGGGTATGTCAGTACTGCACATGGGTATGACAGTATTGCACATGGGTACGACAGTATTGCACATGGTGATGACAGTATTGCACATGTGTATGTCAGTATTGCACATGTGTTTGTCAGTATTGCACATGGGTATGTCAGTATTGCACATGGGTATGTCAGTATTGCATATGCGTATGACTGTATTGCACATGGGCATGACAGTATTGCACATGGGTTTGTCAGTATTGCATATGCGTATGACTGTATTGCACATGGGCATGACAGTATTGCACATGGGTTTGTCAGTATTGCACATGGATATGACAGTATTACATAAGGGTATTTCAGTATTGCACATGGGTATGTCAGTATTGCACATGGGTATGAAAGTATTGCAAATGGGTATGAAAGTATTGCACATGGTATGAAAGTATTGCACATGGTATGAAAGTATTGCACATGGGCATGACAGTATTGCACATGGGTTTGTCAGTATTGCACATGGATATGACAGTATTACATAAGGGCATTTCAGTATTGCACATGGGTATGACAGTATTGCACATGTGTATGTCAGTATTGCACATGTGTACGTCAGTATTGCACATGGGTATGACAGTATTACATAAGGGTATTTCAGTATTGCAAATGGGTATGTCAGTTTTGCACATGGGTATGTCAGTATTGCACATGGATATGACAGTATTGCACAGGGGTATGTCAGTATTGCACATGGGTATGTCAGTATTGCACATGGGTATGACAGTATTGCACATGGGTATGTCAGTATTGCACATGGGTAAGACAGTATTGCACATGGGTATGACAGTATTGCATATAGATATGTCAGTATTGCACACGTGTATGTCACTATTGCACACGTATTGCACACGGGTATGTCAGTCTTGCACAGGGGTATGACAGTATTGCACATGGGTATGACAGTTTTGCACATGGGTATGACAGTATTGCACATGGGTATGTCAGTATTGCAGATGGGTATGTCAGTATTGCACATGGGTTTGACAGTATTGCACATGGGTATGACAGTATTGCAAAGGGGCATGTCAGTATTGCACATGGGTTTGATAGTATTGCACATGGGTATTTCAGTATTGCACATGGGTATGTCAGTATTGCACATGGATATGACAGTATTGCACATGGGTTTGTCAGTATTGCACATGGGTATGACTGTATTGCACATGGGTATGAAAGTATTGCACATGGGCATGACAGTATTGCACATGGGTATGACAGTATTGCACATGGGTATGTCAGTATTGCACATGGGTATGACAGTATTGCACATGGGTATGACAGTATTGCATACAGATATGTCAGTATTGCACATGTGTATGTCACTATTGCACACGTATTGCACAGGGGTATGTCTGTCTTGCACAGGGGTATGACAGTATTGCACATGGGTATGACAGTTTTGCACATGGGTATGACAGTATTGCACATGGGTATGTCAGTATTGCAGATGGGTATGTCAGTATTGCACATGGGTATGAAAGTATTGCAAATGGGTATGACAGTATTGCACATGGTATGAAAGTATTGCACATGGTATGACAGTATTGCACACAGGTATGACAGTATTGAACATTGGTATGACAGTATTGGACATGGGTATGACAGGATTGCACATGGGTATGACAGTATTGCACATGGGTATGTCAGTATTGCACATGGGTATGAAAGTATTGCACATGGGTATGACAGTATTGCACAGGGATATGTCAGTATTGCACATGGGTATGACAGTATTGCACAGGAAATGGCAGTATTGCACAGGGATACGTCAGTATTGCACATGGGTATGACAGTATTGAACATGGGTATGTCAGTATTGCACATGGGTATGACAGTATTGCACATGGGTATGACAGTATTGTACATGGGTATGACAGTATTGCACAGGGATACGTCAGTCTTGCACATGGGTATGACAGTATTGCACATGGGTATGACAGTTTTGCACATGGGTATGACAGTATTGCATATGGGTGTGTCAGTATTTCACATGGGTATGACTGTATTGCACATGGGCATGACAGTATTGCACATGGGTATGTCAGTATTGCACATGGGTATGACAGTATTGCACAAGGGTATGACAGTATTGCACATGTGTATGACAGTATTGCACATGGGTATGTCAGTATTTCACATGGGTATGACAGTATTGCACATGGGTTTGTCAGTATTGCACATGGGTATGACTGTATTGCACATGGGTATGAAAGTATTGCACATGGGTATGAAAGTATTATACACAGGTATGACAGTATTGCACATGGGTATGAAAGTATTGCACACAGGTATGACAGTATTGCACATGGGTATGACAGTATTGCACATGGTATGAAAGTATTATACACAGGTATGACAGTATTGCACATGGGTATGAAAGTATTGCACACAGGTATGACAGTATTGCACATGGGTATGACAGTATTGCACATGGTATGTCAGTATTGCACATGGTATGACAGTATTTCATAAGGGTATGACAGTATTGCACATGGTATGTCAGTATTGCACATGGTATGACAGTATTTCATAAGGGTATGTCAGTATTGCACATAGATATGTCAGTATTGCACATGTATTGCACAGGGGTTTGTCAGTCTTGCACATGGGTATGACAGTATTGCACATGGGTATGACAGTTTTGCACATGGGTATGACAGTATTGCACATGGGTATGTCAGTATTGCACATGGGTATCACAGTATTGCACATGGATATGTCAGTATTGCACATGGGTATGACAGTATTGCACATGGGTATGACAGTATTGCACAGGGGTAGGACAGTATTGCACATGGGTATATCGTTATTGCACATGTGTATGTCAGTATTATAAATTGGTATGACCCTATTGTACATGGGTATAGGAGTATTGCACATGGCATGACAGTACTTCACAGGGGTATGTCAGTACTGCACATGGGTATGACAGTATTGCAAATGTGTACGACAGTATTGCACATGGTGATGACAGTATTGCACATGGGTATGACAGTATTGCACATGGGTATGTCAGTATTGCACATGGGTATATCAGTATTCCACATGGGTATGACAGTATTGCACATGTGGATGACAGTTTTGCACATGGATATGACAGTATTGCACATGGAAAAGTCAGTATTGCACATGGGTATGACTGTATTGCACATGGGAATGTCAGTATTGCACATGGGTATGACAGTATTGCACATGTGTGTGACAGTATTGCACAGGGGTAGGACAGTATTGCAGATGGGTATATCGGTATTGCACATGTGTATGTCAGTATTATACATGGGTATGACAGTATTGCACATGCTTATAGCAATATTGCACATGGTATGACAGTACTTCACAGGGGTATGTCAGTACTGCACATGGGTATGACAGTATTGCACAGGGGTATGACAGTGTTGCACATAGATATGTCAGTATTGCAATTGAGTATGTCAGTATTGCACATGTATTGCACAGGGGTGTGTCAGTATTGCAATTGGGTATGTCAGTATTGCACATGGGTATGACAGTATTGCACATGGGTATGTCAGTATTGCACATGGGTTGACAGTATTGCACATGGGTATGACAGTATTGCACAGGGATACGTCAGTATTGCACATGGGTATGACAGTATTGCACATGGGTATGACAGTATTGCACAGGGGTAGGACAGTATTGCACATGGGTATATCGTTATTGCACATGTGTATGTCAGTATTATACATGGGTATGACCGTATGGCACATGGGTATAGCAGTATTGCACATGGCATGACAGTACTTCACAGGGGTATGTCAGTACTGCACATGGGTATGACAGTATTGCACATGTGTATGTCAGTATTGCACATGTGTACGTCAGTATTGCACATGGGTATGACAGTATTACATAAGGGTATTTCAGTATTGCAAATGGGTATGTCAGTTTTGCACATGGGTATGTCAGTATTGCACATGTGTATGTCAGTATTGCACATGTGTACGTCAGTATTGCACATGGGTATGACAGTATTACATAAGGGTATTTCAGTATTGCAAATGGGTATGTCAGTTTTGCACATGGGTATGTCAGTATTGCACATGGATATGACAGTATTGCACAGGGGTATGTCAGTATTGCACATGGGTATGTCAGTATTGCACATGGGTATGACAGTATTGCACATGGGTATGTCAGTATTGCACATGGGTAAGACAGTATTGCACATGGGTATGACAGTATTGCATATAGATATGTCAGTATTGCACACGTGTATGTCACTATTGCACACGTATTGCACACGGGTATGTCAGTCTTGCACAGGGGTATGACAGTATTGCACATGGGTATGACAGTTTTGCACATGGGTATGACAGTATTGCACATGGGTATGTCAGTATTGCAGATGGGTATGTCAGTATTGCACATGGGTTTGACAGTATTGCACATGGGTATGACAGTATTGCAAAGGGGCATGTCAGTATTGCACATGGGTTTGATAGTATTGCACATGGGTATTTCAGTATTGCACATGGGTATGTCAGTATTGCACATGGATATGACAGTATTGCACATGGGTTTGTCAGTATTGCACATGGGTATGACTGTATTGCACATGGGTATGAAAGTATTGCACATGGGCATGACAGTATTGCACATGGGTATGACAGTATTGCACATGGGTATGTCAGTATTGCACATGGGTATGACAGTATTGCACATGGGTATGACAGTATTGCATACAGATATGTCAGTATTGCACATGTGTATGTCACTATTGCACACGTATTGCACAGGGGTATGTCTGTCTTGCACAGGGGTATGACAGTATTGCACATGGGTATGACAGTTTTGCACATGGGTATGAAAGTATTGCACATGGGTATGTCAGTATTGCAGATGGGTATGTCAGTATTGCACATGGGTATGAAAGTATTGCAAATGGGTATGACAGTATTGCACATGGTATGAAAGTATTGCACATGGTATGACAGTATTGCACACAGGTATGACAGTATTGAACATTGGTATGACAGTATTGCACATGGGTATGACAGGATTGCACATGGGTATGACAGTATTGCACATGGGTATGTCAGTATTGCACATGGGTATGACAGTATTGCACAGGGGTATGACAGTGTTGCACATAGATATGTCAGTATTGCAATTGAGTATGTCAGTATTGCACATGTATTGCACAGGGGTGTGTCAGTATTGCAATTGGGTATGTCAGTATTGCACATGGGTATGACAGTATTGCACATGGGTATGTCAGTATTGCACATGGGTTGACAGTATTGCACATGGGTATGACAGTATTGCACAGGGATACGTCAGTATTGCACATGGGTATGACAGTATTGCACATGGGTATGACAGTATTGCACAGGGGTAGGACAGTATTGCACATGGGTATATCGTTATTGCACATGTGTATGTCAGTATTATACATGGGTATGACCGTATGGCACATGGGTATAGCAGTATTGCACATGGCATGACAGTACTTCACAGGGGTATGTCAGTACTGCACATGGGTATGACAGTATTGCACATTGGTACGACAGTATTGCACATGGTGATGAAAGTATTGCACATGTGTATGTCAGTATTGCACATGTTTTTGTCAGTATTGCACATGGGTATGACAGTATTACATAAGGGTATTTCAGTATTGCACATGGGTATGTCAGTATTGCACATGGGTATGAAAGTATTGCAAATGGGTATGAAAGTATTGCACATGGTATGAAAGTATTGCACATGGTATGACAGTATTGCAGACAGGTATGACAGTATTGAACATTGGTATAACAGTATTGCACATGGGTATGACAGTATTGCACATGGGTATGACAGTATTGCACAGGGATATGTCAGTATTGCACATGGGTATGACAGTATTGCACATGGGTATGGCAGTATTGCACAGGGATACGTCAGTATTGCACATGGGTATGACAGTATTGCACATGGGTATGTCAGTATTGCACATGGGTATGACAGTATTGCACATGGGTATGACAGTATTGTGCATGGGTATGACAGTATTGCACAGGGATACGTCAGTATTGCACATGGGTATGACAGTATTGCACATGGGTATGACAATATTGCACAGGGGTAGGACAGTATTGCACATGGGTATATTGTTATTGCACATGTGTATGTCAGTATTATACATTGGTATGACCGTATTGCACATGGGTATAGCAGTATTGCACATGGCATGACAGTACTTCACAGGGGTATGTCAGTATTGCACATGGGTATGACAGTATTGCACATGGGTATGTCAGTATTGCACATGGGTTGACAGTATTGCACATGAGTATGACAGTATTGCACAGGGATACGTCAGTATTGCACATGGGTATGACAGTATTGCACATGGGTATGACAGTATTGCACAGGGGTAGGACAGTATTGCACATGGGTATATCGTTATTGCACATGTGTATGTCAGTATTATACATGGGTATGACCGTATTGCACATGGGTATAGCAGTATTGCACATGGCATGACAGTACTTCACAGGGGTATGTCAGTACTGCACATGGGTATGACAGTATTGCACATGGGTACGACAGTATTGCACATGGTGATGACAGTATTGCACATGTGTATGTCAGTATTGCACATGTGTTTGTCAGTATTGCACATGGGTATGTCAGTATTGCACATGGGTATGTCAGTATTGCATATGCGTATGACTGTATTGCACATGGGCATGACAGTATTGCACATGGGTTTGTCAGTATTGCATATGCGTATGACTGTATTGCACATGGGCATGACAGTATTGCACATGGGTTTGTCAGTATTGCACATGGATATGACAGTATTACATAAGGGTATTTCAGTATTGCACATGGGTATGTCAGTATTGCACATGGGTATGAAAGTATTGCAAATGGGTATGAAAGTATTGCACATGGTATGAAAGTATTGCACATGGTATGAAAGTATTGCACATGGGCATGACAGTATTGCACATGGGTTTGTCAGTATTGCACATGGATATGACAGTATTACATAAGGGCATTTCAGTATTGCACATGGGTATGACAGTATTGCACATGTGTATGTCAGTATTGCACATGTGTACGTCAGTATTGCACATGGGTATGACAGTATTACATAAGGGTATTTCAGTATTGCAAATGGGTATGTCAGTTTTGCACATGGGTATGTCAGTATTGCACATGGATATGACAGTATTGCACAGGGGTATGTCAGTATTGCACATGGGTATGTCAGTATTGCACATGGGTATGACAGTATTGCACATGGGTATGTCAGTATTGCACATGGGTAAGACAGTATTGCACATGGGTATGACAGTATTGCATATAGATATGTCAGTATTGCACACGTGTATGTCACTATTGCACACGTATTGCACACGGGTATGTCAGTCTTGCACAGGGGTATGACAGTATTGCACATGGGTATGACAGTTTTGCACATGGGTATGACAGTATTGCACATGGGTATGTCAGTATTGCAGATGGGTATGTCAGTATTGCACATGGGTTTGACAGTATTGCACATGGGTATGACAGTATTGCAAAGGGGCATGTCAGTATTGCACATGGGTTTGATAGTATTGCACATGGGTATTTCAGTATTGCACATGGGTATGACTGTATTGCACATGGGTATGAAAGTATTGCACATGGGCATGACAGTATTGCACATGGGTATGACAGTATTGCACATGGGTATGTCAGTATTGCACATGGGTATGACAGTATTGCACATGGGTATGACAGTATTGCATACAGATATGTCAGTATTGCACATGTGTATGTCACTATTGCACACGTATTGCACAGGGGTATGTCTGTCTTGCACAGGGGTATGACAGTATTGCACATGGGTATGACAGTTTTGCACATGGGTATGACAGTATTGCACATGGGTATGTCAGTATTGCAGATGGGTATGTCAGTATTGCACATGGGTATGAAAGTATTGCAAATGGGTATGACAGTATTGCACATGGTATGAAAGTATTGCACATGGTATGACAGTATTGCACACAGGTATGACAGTATTGAACATTGGTATGACAGTATTGCACATGGGTATGACAGTATTGCACATGGGTATGTAAGTATTGCACATGGGTATGAAAGTATTGCACATGGGTATGACAGTATTGCACAGGGATATGTCAGTATTGCACATGGGTATGACAGTATTGCACAGGGTATGGCAGTATTGCACAGGGATACGTCAGTATTGCACATGGGTATGACAGTATTGCACATGGGTATGTCAGTATTGCACATGGGTATGACAGTATTGCACATGGGTATGACAGTATTGTACATGGGTATGACAGTATTGCACAGGGATACGTCAGTCTTGCACATGGGTATGACAGTATTGCACATGGGTATGACAGTTTTGCACATGGGTATGACAGTATTGCATATGGGTGTGTCAGTATTTCACATGGGTATGACTGTATTGCACATGGGCATGACAGTATTGCACATGGGTATGTCAGTATTGCACATGGGTATGACAGTATTGCACAAGGGTATGACAGTATTGCACATGTGTATGACAGTATTGCACATGGGTATGTCAGTATTTCACATGGGTATGACAGTATTGCACATGGGTTTGTCAGTATTGCACATGGGTATGACTGTATTGCACATGGGTATGAAAGTATTGCACATGGGTATGAAAGTATTATACACAGGTATGACAGTATTGCACATGGGTATGAAAGTATTGCACACAGGTATGACAGTATTGCACATGGGTATGACAGTATTGCACATGGTATGAAAGTATTATACACAGGTATGACAGTATTGCACATGGGTATGAAAGTATTGCACACAGGTATGACAGTATTGCACATGGGTATGACAGTATTGCACATGGTATGTCAGTATTGCACATGGTATGACAGTATTTCATAAGGGTATGTCAGTACTTCACAGGGGTATGTCAGTACTGCACATGGGTATGACAGTATTGCACATTGGTACGACAGTATTGCACATGGTGATGAAAGTATTGCACATGTGTATGTCAGTATTGCACATGTTTTTGTCAGTATTGCACATGGGTATGACAGTATTACATAAGGGTATTTCAGTATTGCACATGGGTATGTCAGTATTGCACATGGGTATGAAAGTATTGCAAATGGGTATGAAAGTATTGCACATGGTATGAAAGTATTGCACATGGTATGACAGTATTGCAGACAGGTATGACAGTATTGAACATTGGTATAACAGTATTGCACATGGGTATGACAGTATTGCACATGGGTATGACAGTATTGCACAGGGATATGTCAGTATTGCACATGGGTATGACAGTATTGCACATGGGTATGGCAGTATTGCACAGGGATACGTCAGTATTGCACATGGGTATGACAGTATTGCACATGGGTATGTCAGTATTGCACATGGGTATGACAGTATTGCACATGGGTATGACAGTATTGTGCATGGGTATGACAGTATTGCACAGGGATACGTCAGTATTGCACATGGGTATGACAGTATTGCACATGGGTATGACAATATTGCACAGGGGTAGGACAGTATTGCACATGGGTATATTGTTATTGCACATGTGTATGTCAGTATTATACATTGGTATGACCGTATTGCACATGGGTATAGCAGTATTGCACATGGCATGACAGTACTTCACAGGGGTATGTCAGTATTGCACATGGGTATGACAGTATTGCACATGGGTATGTCAGTATTGCACATGGGTTGACAGTATTGCACATGAGTATGACAGTATTGCACAGGGATACGTCAGTATTGCACATGGGTATGACAGTATTGCACATGGGTATGACAGTATTGCACAGGGGTAGGACAGTATTGCACATGGGTATATCGTTATTGCACATGTGTATGTCAGTATTATACATGGGTATGACCGTATTGCACATGGGTATAGCAGTATTGCACATGGCATGACAGTACTTCACAGGGGTATGTCAGTACTGCACATGGGTATGACAGTATTGCACATGGGTACGACAGTATTGCACATGGTGATGACAGTATTGCACATGTGTATGTCAGTATTGCACATGTGTTTGTCAGTATTGCACATGGGTATGTCAGTATTGCACATGGGTATGTCAGTATTGCATATGCGTATGACTGTATTGCACATGGGCATGACAGTATTGCACATGGGTTTGTCAGTATTGCATATGCGTATGACTGTATTGCACATGGGCATGACAGTATTGCACATGGGTTTGTCAGTATTGCACATGGATATGACAGTATTACATAAGGGTATTTCAGTATTGCACATGGGTATGTCAGTATTGCACATGGGTATGAAAGTATTGCAAATGGGTATGAAAGTATTGCACATGGTATGAAAGTATTGCACATGGTATGAAAGTATTGCACATGGGCATGACAGTATTGCACATGGGTTTGTCAGTATTGCACATGGATATGACAGTATTACATAAGGGCATTTCAGTATTGCACATGGGTATGACAGTATTGCACATGTGTATGTCAGTATTGCACATGTGTACGTCAGTATTGCACATGGGTATGACAGTATTACATAAGGGTATTTCAGTATTGCAAATGGGTATGTCAGTTTTGCACATGGGTATGTCAGTATTGCACATGGATATGACAGTATTGCACAGGGGTATGTCAGTATTGCACATGGGTATGTCAGTATTGCACATGGGTATGACAGTATTGCACATGGGTATGTCAGTATTGCACATGGGTAAGACAGTATTGCACATGGGTATGACAGTATTGCATATAGATATGTCAGTATTGCACACGTGTATGTCACTATTGCACACGTATTGCACACGGGTATGTCAGTCTTGCACAGGGGTATGACAGTATTGCACATGGGTATGACAGTTTTGCACATGGGTATGACAGTATTGCACATGGGTATGTCAGTATTGCAGATGGGTATGTCAGTATTGCACATGGGTTTGACAGTATTGCACATGGGTATGACAGTATTGCAAAGGGGCATGTCAGTATTGCACATGGGTTTGATAGTATTGCACATGGGTATTTCAGTATTGCACATGGGTATGTCAGTATTGCACATGGATATGACAGTATTGCACATGGGTTTGTCAGTATTGCACATGGGTATGACTGTATTGCACATGGGTATGAAAGTATTGCACATGGGCATGACAGTATTGCACATGGGTATGACAGTATTGCACATGGGTATGTCAGTATTGCACATGGGTATGACAGTATTGCACATGGGTATGACAGTATTGCATACAGATATGTCAGTATTGCACATGTGTATGTCACTATTGCACACGTATTGCACAGGGGTATGTCTGTCTTGCACAGGGGTATGACAGTATTGCACATGGGTATGACAGTTTTGCACATGGGTATGACAGTATTGCACATGGGTATGTCAGTATTGCAGATGGGTATGTCAGTATTGCACATGGGTATGAAAGTATTGCAAATGGGTATGACAGTATTGCACATGGTATGAAAGTATTGCACATGGTATGACAGTATTGCACACAGGTATGACAGTATTGAACATTGGTATGACAGTATTGCACATGGGTATGACAGTATTGCACATGGGTATGTCAGTATTGCACATGGGTATGAAAGTATTGCACATGGGTATGACAGTATTGCACAGGGATATGTCAGTATTGCACATGGGTATGACAGTATTGCACAGGGTATGGCAGTATTGCACAGGGATACGTCAGTATTGCACATGGGTATGACAGTATTGCACATGGGTATGTCAGTATTGCACATGGGTATGACAGTATTGCACATGGGTATGACAGTATTGTACATGGGTATGACAGTATTGCACAGGGATACGTCAGTCTTGCACATGGGTATGACAGTATTGCACATGGGTATGACAGTTTTGCACATGGGTATGACAGTATTGCATATGGGTGTGTCAGTATTTCACATGGGTATGACTGTATTGCACATGGGCATGACAGTATTGCACATGGGTATGTCAGTATTGCACATGGGTATGACAGTATTGCACAAGGGTATGACAGTATTGCACATGTGTATGACAGTATTGCACATGGGTATGTCAGTATTTCACATGGGTATGACAGTATTGCACATGGGTTTGTCAGTATTGCACATGGGTATGACTGTATTGCACATGGGTATGAAAGTATTGCACATGGGTATGAAAGTATTATACACAGGTATGACAGTATTGCACATGGGTATGAAAGTATTGCACACAGGTATGACAGTATTGCACATGGGTATGACAGTATTGCACATGGTATGAAAGTATTATACACAGGTATGACAGTATTGCACATGGGTATGAAAGTATTGCACACAGGTATGACAGTATTGCACATGGGTATGACAGTATTGCACATGGTATGTCAGTATTGCACATGGTATGACAGTATTTCATAAGGGTATGTCAGTACTTCACAGGGGTATGTCAGTACTGCACATGGGTATGACAGTATTGCACATTGGTACGACAGTATTGCACATGGTGATGAAAGTATTGCACATGTGTATGTCAGTATTGCACATGTTTTTGTCAGTATTGCACATGGGTATGACAGTATTACATAAGGGTATTTCAGTATTGCACATGGGTATGTCAGTATTGCACATGGGTATGAAAGTATTGCAAATGGGTATGAAAGTATTGCACATGGTATGAAAGTATTGCACATGGTATGACAGTATTGCAGACAGGTATGACAGTATTGAACATTGGTATAACAGTATTGCACATGGGTATGACAGTATTGCACATGGGTATGACAGTATTGCACAGGGATATGTCAGTATTGCACATGGGTATGACAGTATTGCACATGGGTATGGCAGTATTGCACAGGGATACGTCAGTATTGCACATGGGTATGACAGTATTGCACATGGGTATGTCAGTATTGCACATGGGTATGACAGTATTGCACATGGGTATGACAGTATTGTGCATGGGTATGACAGTATTGCACAGGGATACGTCAGTATTGCACATGGGTATGACAGTATTGCACATGGGTATGACAATATTGCACAGGGGTAGGACAGTATTGCACATGGGTATATTGTTATTGCACATGTGTATGTCAGTATTATACATTGGTATGACCGTATTGCACATGGGTATAGCAGTATTGCACATGGCATGACAGTACTTCACAGGGGTATGTCAGTATTGCACATGGGTATGACAGTATTGCACATGGGTATGTCAGTATTGCACATGGGTTGACAGTATTGCACATGAGTATGACAGTATTGCACAGGGATACGTCAGTATTGCACATGGGTATGACAGTATTGCACATGGGTATGACAGTATTGCACAGGGGTAGGACAGTATTGCACATGGGTATATCGTTATTGCACATGTGTATGTCAGTATTATACATGGGTATGACCGTATTGCACATGGGTATAGCAGTATTGCACATGGCATGACAGTACTTCACAGGGGTATGTCAGTACTGCACATGGGTATGACAGTATTGCACATGGGTACGACAGTATTGCACATGGTGATGACAGTATTGCACATGTGTATGTCAGTATTGCACATGTGTTTGTCAGTATTGCACATGGGTATGTCAGTATTGCACATGGGTATGTCAGTATTGCATATGCGTATGACTGTATTGCACATGGGCATGACAGTATTGCACATGGGTTTGTCAGTATTGCATATGCGTATGACTGTATTGCACATGGGCATGACAGTATTGCACATGGGTTTGTCAGTATTGCACATGGATATGACAGTATTACATAAGGGTATTTCAGTATTGCACATGGGTATGTCAGTATTGCACATGGGTATGAAAGTATTGCAAATGGGTATGAAAGTATTGCACATGGTATGAAAGTATTGCACATGGTATGAAAGTATTGCACATGGGCATGACAGTATTGCACATGGGTTTGTCAGTATTGCACATGGATATGACAGTATTACATAAGGGCATTTCAGTATTGCACATGGGTATGACAGTATTGCACATGTGTATGTCAGTATTGCACATGTGTACGTCAGTATTGCACATGGGTATGACAGTATTACATAAGGGTATTTCAGTATTGCAAATGGGTATGTCAGTTTTGCACATGGGTATGTCAGTATTGCACATGGATATGACAGTATTGCACAGGGGTATGTCAGTATTGCACATGGGTATGTCAGTATTGCACATGGGTATGACAGTATTGCACATGGGTATGTCAGTATTGCACATGGGTAAGACAGTATTGCACATGGGTATGACAGTATTGCATATAGATATGTCAGTATTGCACACGTGTATGTCACTATTGCACACGTATTGCACACGGGTATGTCAGTCTTGCACAGGGGTATGACAGTATTGCACATGGGTATGACAGTTTTGCACATGGGTATGACAGTATTGCACATGGGTATGTCAGTATTGCAGATGGGTATGTCAGTATTGCACATGGGTTTGACAGTATTGCACATGGGTATGACAGTATTGCAAAGGGGCATGTCAGTATTGCACATGGGTTTGATAGTATTGCACATGGGTATTTCAGTATTGCACATGGGTATGTCAGTATTGCACATGGATATGACAGTATTGCACATGGGTTTGTCAGTATTGCACATGGGTATGACTGTATTGCACATGGGTATGAAAGTATTGCACATGGGCATGACAGTATTGCACATGGGTATGACAGTATTGCACATGGGTATGTCAGTATTGCACATGGGTATGACAGTATTGCACATGGGTATGACAGTATTGCACAGGGGTAGGACAGTATTGCACATGGGTATATCGTTATTGCACATGTGTATGTCAGTATTATACATGGGTATGACCGTATGGCACATGGGTATAGCAGTATTGCACATGGCATGACAGTACTTCACAGGGGTATGTCAGTACTGCACATGGGTATGACAGTATTGCACATGTGTATGTCAGTATTGCACATGTGTACGTCAGTATTGCACATGGGTATGACAGTATTACATAAGGGTATTTCAGTATTGCAAATGGGTATGTCAGTTTTGCACATGGGTATGTCAGTATTGCACATGTGTATGTCAGTATTGCACATGTGTACGTCAGTATTGCACATGGGTATGACAGTATTACATAAGGGTATTTCAGTATTGCAAA
Source organism: Eucyclogobius newberryi (assembly GCF_026437365.1). Classification (NCBI taxonomy): domain Eukaryota; kingdom Metazoa; phylum Chordata; class Actinopteri; order Gobiiformes; family Gobiidae; genus Eucyclogobius; species Eucyclogobius newberryi. The sequence goes on from NW_027316539.1 coordinate 229,531, forward strand.
TGGGTATGTCAGTTTTGCACATGGGTATGTCAGTATTGCACATGGATATGACAGTATTGCACAGGGGTATGTCAGTATTGCACATGGGTATGTCAGTATTGCACATGGGTATGACAGTATTGCACATGGGTATGTCAGTATTGCACATGGGTAAGACAGTATTGCACATGGGTATGACAGTATTGCATATAGATATGTCAGTATTGCACACGTGTATGTCACTATTGCACACGTATTGCACACGGGTATGTCAGTCTTGCACAGGGGTATGACAGTATTGCACATGGGTATGACAGTTTTGCACATGGGTATGACAGTATTGCACATGGGTATGTCAGTATTGCAGATGGGTATGTCAGTATTGCACATGGGTTTGACAGTATTGCACATGGGTATGACAGTATTGCAAAGGGGCATGTCAGTATTGCACATGGGTTTGATAGTATTGCACATGGGTATTTCAGTATTGCACATGGGTATGTCAGTATTGCACATGGATATGACAGTATTGCACATGGGTTTGTCAGTATTGCACATGGGTATGACTGTATTGCACATGGGTATGAAAGTATTGCACATGGGCATGACAGTATTGCACATGGGTATGACAGTATTGCACATGGGTATGTCAGTATTGCACATGGGTATGACAGTATTGCACATGGGTATGACAGTATTGCATACAGATATGTCAGTATTGCACATGTGTATGTCACTATTGCACACGTATTGCACAGGGGTATGTCTGTCTTGCACAGGGGTATGACAGTATTGCACATGGGTATGACAGTTTTGCACATGGGTATGACAGTATTGCACATGGGTATGTCAGTATTGCAGATGGGTATGTCAGTATTGCACATGGGTATGAAAGTATTGCAAATGGGTATGACAGTATTGCACATGGTATGAAAGTATTGCACATGGTATTGCACAGGGGTGTGTCAGTATTGCAATTGGGTATGTCAGTATTGCACATGGGTATGACAGTATTGCACATGGGTATGTCAGTATTGCACATGGGTATGTCAGTATTGCACATGGGTATGAAAGTATTGCAAATGGGTATGACAGTATTGCACATGGTATGAAAGTATTGCACATGTATTGCACAGGGGTGTGTCAGTATTGCAATTGGGTATGTCAGTATTGCACATGGGTATGACAGTATTGCACATGGGTATGTCAGTATTGCACATGGGTTGACAGTATTGCACATGGGTATGACAGTATTGCACAGGGATACGTCAGTATTGCACATGGGTATGACAGTATTGCACATGGGTATGACAGTATTGCACAGGGGTAGGACAGTATTGCACATGGGTATATCGTTATTGCACATGTGTATGTCAGTATTATACATGGGTATGACCGTATGGCACATGGGTATAGCAGTATTGCACATGGCATGACAGTACTTCACAGGGGTATGTCAGTACTGCACATGGGTATGACAGTATTGCACATGTGTATGTCAGTATTGCACATGTGTACGTCAGTATTGCACATGGGTATGACAGTATTACATAAGGGTATTTCAGTATTGCAAATGGGTATGTCAGTTTTGCACATGGGTATGTCAGTATTGCACATGTGTATGTCAGTATTGCACATGTGTACGTCAGTATTGCACATGGGTATGACAGTATTACATAAGGGTATTTCAGTATTGCAAATGGGTATGTCAGTTTTGCACATGGGTATGTCAGTATTGCACATGGATATGACAGTATTGCACAGGGGTATGTCAGTATTGCACATGGGTATGTCAGTATTGCACATGGGTATGACAGTATTGCACATGGGTATGTCAGTATTGCACATGGGTAAGACAGTATTGCACATGGGTATGACAGTATTGCATATAGATATGTCAGTATTGCACACGTGTATGTCACTATTGCACACGTATTGCACACGGGTATGTCAGTCTTGCACATGGGTTTGATAGTATTGCACATGGGTATTTCAGTATTGCACATGGGTATGTCAGTATTGCACATGGATATGACAGTATTGCACATGGGTTTGTCAGTATTGCACATGGGTATGACTGTATTGCACATGGGTATGAAAGTATTGCACATGGGCATGACAGTATTGCACATGGGTATGACAGTATTGCACATGGGTATGTCAGTATTGCACATGGGTATGACAGTATTGCACATGGGTATGACAGTATTGCATACAGATATGTCAGTATTGCACATGTGTATGTCACTATTGCACACGTATTGCACAGGGGTATGTCTGTCTTGCACAGGGGTATGACAGTATTGCACATGGGTATGACAGTTTTGCACATGGGTATGACAGTATTGCACATGGGTATGTCAGTATTGCAGATGGGTATGTCAGTATTGCACATGGGTATGAAAGTATTGCAAATGGGTATGACAGTATTGCACATGGTATGAAAGTATTGCACATGGTATGACAGTATTGCACACAGGTATGACAGTATTGAACATTGGTATGACAGTATTGCACATGGGTATGACAGGATTGCACATGGGTATGACAGTATTGCACATGGGTATGTCAGTATTGCACATGGGTATGACAGTATTGCACAGGGGTATGACAGTGTTGCACATAGATATGTCAGTATTGCAATTGAGTATGTCAGTATTGCACATGTATTGCACAGGGGTGTGTCAGTATTGCAATTGGGTATGTCAGTATTGCACATGGGTATGACAGTATTGCACATGGGTATGTCAGTATTGCACATGGGTTGACAGTATTGCACATGGGTATGACAGTATTGCACAGGGATACGTCAGTATTGCACATGGGTATGACAGTATTGCACATGGGTATGACAGTATTGCACAGGGGTAGGACAGTATTGCACATGGGTATATCGTTATTGCACATGTGTATGTCAGTATTATACATGGGTATGACCGTATGGCACATGGGTATAGCAGTATTGCACATGGCATGACAGTACTTCACAGGGGTATGTCAGTACTGCACATGGGTATGACAGTATTGCACATGTGTATGTCAGTATTGCACATGTGTACGTCAGTATTGCACATGGGTATGACAGTATTACATAAGGGTATTTCAGTATTGCAAATGGGTATGTCAGTTTTGCACATGGGTATGTCAGTATTGCACATGTGTATGTCAGTATTGCACATGTGTACGTCAGTATTGCACATGGGTATGACAGTATTACATAAGGGTATTTCAGTATTGCAAATGGGTATGTCAGTTTTGCACATGGGTATGTCAGTATTGCACATGGATATGACAGTATTGCACAGGGGTATGTCAGTATTGCACATGGGTATGTCAGTATTGCACATGGTATGACAGTATTGCACATGGGTATGTCAGTATTGCACATGGGTAAGACAGTATTGCACATGGGTATGAAAGTATTGCACATGGTATGAAAGTATTGCACATGGGCATGACAGTATTGCACATGGGTTTGTCAGTATTGCACATGGATATGACAGTATTACATAAGGGCATTTCAGTATTGCACATGGGTATGACAGTATTGCACATGTGTATGTCAGTATTGCACATGTGTACGTCAGTATTGCACATGGGTATGACAGTATTACATAAGGGTATTTCAGTATTGCAAATGGGTATGTCAGTTTTGCACATGGGTATGTCAGTATTGCACATGGATATGACAGTATTGCACAGGGGTATGTCAGTATTGCACATGGGTATGTCAGTATTGCACATGTGTATGTCAGTATTGCACATGTGTACGTCAGTATTGCACATGGGTATGACAGTATTACATAAGGGTATTTCAGTATTGCAAATGGGTATGTCAGTTTTGCACATGGGTATGTCAGTATTGCACATGGATATGACAGTATTGCACAGGGGTATGTCAGTATTGCACATGGGTATGTCAGTATTGCACATGGGTATGACAGTATTGCACATGGGTATGTCAGTATTGCACATGGGTAAGACAGTATTGCACATGGGTATGACAGTATTGCATATAGATATGTCAGTATTGCACACGTGTATGTCACTATTGCACACGTATTGCACACGGGTATGTCAGTCTTGCACAGGGGTATGACAGTATTGCACATGGGTATGACAGTTTTGCACATGGGTATGACAGTATTGCACATGGGTATGTCAGTATTGCAGATGGGTATGTCAGTATTGCACATGGGTTTGACAGTATTGCACATGGGTATGACAGTATTGCAAAGGGGCATGTCAGTATTGCACATGGGTTTGATAGTATTGCACATGGGTATTTCAGTATTGCACATGGGTATGTCAGTATTGCACATGGATATGACAGTATTGCACATGGGTTTGTCAGTATTGCACATGGGTATGACTGTATTGCACATGGGTATGAAAGTATTGCACATGGGCATGACAGTATTGCACATGGGTATGACAGTATTGCACATGGGTATGTCAGTATTGCACATGGGTATGACAGTATTGCATACAGATATGTCAGTATTGCACATGTGTATGTCACTATTGCACACGTATTGCACAGGGGTATGTCTGTCTTGCACAGGGGTATGACAGTATTGCACATGGGTATGACAGTTTTGCACATGGGTATGACAGTATTGCACATGGGTATGTCAGTATTGCAGATGGGTATGTCAGTATTGCACATGGGTATGAAAGTATTGCAAATGGGTATGACAGTATTGCACATGGTATGAAAGTATTGCACATGGTATGACAGTATTGCACACAGGTATGACAGTATTGAACATTGGTATGACAGTATTGCACATGGGTATGACAGTATTGCACATGGGTATGTCAGTATTGCACATGGGTATGAAAGTATTGCACATGGGTATGACAGTATTGCACAGGGATATGTCAGTATTGCACATGGGTATGACAGTATTGCACAGGGTATGGCAGTATTGCACAGGGATACGTCAGTATTGCACATGGGTATGACAGTATTGCACATGGGTATGTCAGTATTGCACATGGGTATGACAGTATTGCACATGGGTATGACAGTATTGTACATGGGTATGACAGTATTGCACAGGGATACGTCAGTCTTGCACATGGGTATGACAGTATTGCACATGGGTATGACAGTTTTGCACATGGGTATGACAGTATTGCATATGGGTGTGTCAGTATTTCACATGGGTATGACTGTATTGCACATGGGCATGACAGTATTGCACATGGGTATGTCAGTATTGCACATGGGTATGACAGTATTGCACAAGGGTATGACAGTATTGCACATGTGTATGACAGTATTGCACATGGGTATGTCAGTATTTCACATGGGTATGACAGTATTGCACATGGGTTTGTCAGTATTGCACATGGGTATGACTGTATTGCACATGGGTATGAAAGTATTGCACATGGGTATGAAAGTATTATACACAGGTATGACAGTATTGCACATGGGTATGAAAGTATTGCACACAGGTATGACAGTATTGCACATGGGTATGACAGTATTGCACATGGTATGAAAGTATTATACACAGGTATGACAGTATTGCACATGGGTATGAAAGTATTGCACACAGGTATGACAGTATTGCACATGGGTATGACAGTATTGCACATGGTATGTCAGTATTGCACATGGTATGACAGTATTTCATAAGGGTATGTCAGTATTGCACATAGATATGTCAGTATTGCACATGTGTATGTCACTATTGCACATGTATTGCACAGGGGTTTGTCAGTCTTGCACATGGGTATGACAGTATTGCACATGGGTATGACAGTTTTGCACATGGGTATGACAGTATTGCACATGGGTATGTCAGTATTGCACATGGGTATCACAGTATTGCACATGGATATGTCAGTATTGCACATGGGTATGACAGTATTGCACATGGGTATGACAGTATTGCACAGGGGTAGGACAGTATTGCACATGGGTATATCGTTATTGCACATGTGTATGTCAGTATTATAAATTGGTATGACCCTATTGTACATGGGTATAGGAGTATTGCACATGGCATGACAGTACTTCACAGGGGTATGTCAGTACTGCACATGGGTATGACAGTATTGCAAATGTGTACGACAGTATTGCACATGGTGATGACAGTATTGCACATGGGTATGACAGTATTGCACATGGGTATGTCAGTATTGCACATGGGTATATCAGTATTCCACATGGGTATGACAGTATTGCACATGTGGATGACAGTTTTGCACATGGATATGACAGTATTGCACATGGAAAAGTCAGTATTGCACATGGGTATGACTGTATTGCACATGGGAATGTCAGTATTGCACATGGGTATGACAGTATTGCACATGTGTGTGACAGTATTGCACAGGGGTAGGACAGTATTGCAGATGGGTATATCGGTATTGCACATGTGTATGTCAGTATTATACATGGGTATGACAGTATTGCACATGCTTATAGCAATATTGCACATGGTATGACAGTACTTCACAGGGGTATGTCAGTACTGCACATGGGTATGACAGTATTGCACAGGGGTATGACAGTGTTGCACATAGATATGTCAGTATTGCAATTGAGTATGTCAGTATTGCACATGTATTGCACAGGGGTGTGTCAGTATTGCAATTGGGTATGTCAGTATTGCACATGGGTATGACAGTATTGCACATGGGTATGTCAGTATTGCACATGGGTTGACAGTATTGCACATGGGTATGACAGTATTGCACAGGGATACGTCAGTATTGCACATGGGTATGACAGTATTGCACATGGGTATGACAGTATTGCACAGGGGTAGGACAGTATTGCACATGGGTATATCGTTATTGCACATGTGTATGTCAGTATTATACATGGGTATGACCGTATGGCACATGGGTATAGCAGTATTGCACATGGCATGACAGTACTTCACAGGGGTATGTCAGTACTGCACATGGGTATGACAGTATTGCACATGTGTATGTCAGTATTGCACATGTGTACGTCAGTATTGCACATGGGTATGACAGTATTACATAAGGGTATTTCAGTATTGCAAATGGGTATGTCAGTTTTGCACATGGGTATGTCAGTATTGCACATGTGTATGTCAGTATTGCACATGTGTACGTCAGTATTGCACATGGGTATGACAGTATTACATAAGGGTATTTCAGTATTGCAAATGGGTATGTCAGTTTTGCACATGGGTATGTCAGTATTGCACATGGATATGACAGTATTGCACAGGGGTATGTCAGTATTGCACATGGGTATGTCAGTATTGCACATGGGTATGACAGTATTGCACATGGGTATGTCAGTATTGCACATGGGTAAGACAGTATTGCACATGGGTATGACAGTATTGCATATAGATATGTCAGTATTGCACACGTGTATGTCACTATTGCACACGTATTGCACACGGGTATGTCAGTCTTGCACAGGGGTATGACAGTATTGCACATGGGTATGACAGTTTTGCACATGGGTATGACAGTATTGCACATGGGTATGTCAGTATTGCAGATGGGTATGTCAGTATTGCACATGGGTTTGACAGTATTGCACATGGGTATGACAGTATTGCAAAGGGGCATGTCAGTATTGCACATGGGTTTGATAGTATTGCACATGGGTATTTCAGTATTGCACATGGGTATGTCAGTATTGCACATGGATATGACAGTATTGCACATGGGTTTGTCAGTATTGCACATGGGTATGACTGTATTGCACATGGGTATGAAAGTATTGCACATGGGCATGACAGTATTGCACATGGGTATGACAGTATTGCACATGGGTATGTCAGTATTGCACATGGGTATGACAGTATTGCACATGGGTATGACAGTATTGCATACAGATATGTCAGTATTGCACATGTGTATGTCACTATTGCACACGTATTGCACAGGGGTATGTCTGTCTTGCACAGGGGTATGACAGTATTGCACATGGGTATGACAGTTTTGCACATGGGTATGACAGTATTGCACATGGGTATGTCAGTATTGCAGATGGGTATGTCAGTATTGCACATGGGTATGAAAGTATTGCAAATGGGTATGACAGTATTGCACATGGTATGAAAGTATTGCACATGGTATGACAGTATTGCACACAGGTATGACAGTATTGAACATTGGTATGACAGTATTGCACATGGGTATGACAGGATTGCACATGGGTATGACAGTATTGCACATGGGTATGTCAGTATTGCACATGGGTATGAAAGTATTGCACATGGGTATGACAGTATTGCACAGGGATATGTCAGTATTGCACATGGGTATGACAGTATTGCACAGGGTATGGCAGTATTGCACAGGGATACGTCAGTATTGCACATGGGTATGACAGTATTGCACATGGGTATGTCAGTATTGCACATGGGTATGACAGTATTGCACATGGGTATGACAGTATTGTACATGGGTATGACAGTATTGCACAGGGATACGTCAGTCTTGCACATGGGTATGACAGTATTGCACATGGGTATGACAGTTTTGCACATGGGTATGACAGTATTGCATATGGGTGTGTCAGTATTTCACATGGGTATGACTGTATTGCACATGGGCATGACAGTATTGCACATGGGTATGTCAGTATTGCACATGGGTATGACAGTATTGCACAAGGGTATGACAGTATTGCACATGTGTATGACAGTATTGCACATGGGTATGTCAGTATTTCACATGGGTATGACAGTATTGCACATGGGTTTGTCAGTATTGCACATGGGTATGACTGTATTGCACATGGGTATGAAAGTATTGCACATGGGTATGAAAGTATTATACACAGGTATGACAGTATTGCACATGGGTATGAAAGTATTGCACACAGGTATGACAGTATTGCACATGGGTATGACAGTATTGCACATGGTATGAAAGTATTATACACAGGTATGACAGTATTGCACATGGGTATGAAAGTATTGCACACAGGTATGACAGTATTGCACATGGGTATGACAGTATTGCACATGGTATGTCAGTATTGCACATGGTATGACAGTATTGCATAAGGGTATGTCAGTATTGCACATAGATATGTCAGTATTGCACATGTGTATGTCACTATTGCACATGTATTGCACAGGGGTTTGTCAGTCTTGCACATGGGTATGACAGTATTGCACATGGGTATGACAGTTTTGCACATGGGTATGACAGTATTGCACATGGGTATGTCAGTATTGCACATGGGTATCACAGTATTGCACATGGATATGTCAGTATTGCACATGGGTATGACAGTATTGCACATGGGTATGACAGTATTGCACAGGGGTAGGACAGTATTGCACATGGGTATATCGTTATTGCACATGTGTATGTCAGTATTATAAATTGGTATGACCCTATTGTACATGGGTATAGGAGTATTGCACATGGCATGAGAGTACTTCACAGGGGTATGTCAGTACTGCACATGGGTATGACAGTATTGCAAATGTGTACGACAGTATTGCGCATGGTGATGACAGTATTGCACATGGGTATGACAGTATTGCACATGGGTATGTCAGTATTGCACATGGGTATATCAGTATTCCACATGGGTATGACAGTATTGCACATGTGGATGACAGTTTTGCACATGGATATGACAGTATTGCACATGGAAAAGTCAGTATTGCACATGGGTATGACTGTATTGCACATGGGAATGTCAGTATTGCACATGGGTATGACAGTATTGCACATGTGTGTGACAGTATTGCACAGGGGTAGGACAGTATTGCAGATGGGTATATCGGTATTGCACATGTGTATGTCAGTATTATACATGGGTATGACAGTATTGCACATGCTTATAGCAATATTGCACATGGTATGACAGTACTTCACAGGGGTATGTCAGTACTGCACATGGGTATGACAGTATTGCACAGGGGTATGACAGTGTTGCACATAGATATGTCAGTATTGCAATTGAGTATGTCAGTATTGCACATGTATTGCACAGGGGTGTGTCAGTATTGCAATTGGGTATGTCAGTATTGCACATGGGTATGACAGTATTGCACATGGGTATGTCAGTATTGCACATGGGTTGACAGTATTGCACATGGGTATGACAGTATTGCACATGGGTATGACAGTATTGTACATGGGTATGACAGTATTGCACAGGGATACGTCAGTCTTGCACATGGGTATGACAGTATTGCACATGAGTATGACAGTTTTGCACATGGGTATGACAGTATTGCATATGGGTGTGTCAGTATTTCACATGGGTATGACTGTATTGCACATGGGCATGACAGTATTGCACATGGGTATGTCAGTATTGCACATGGGTATGACAGTATTGCACAAGGGTATGACAGTATTGCACATGTGTATGACAGTATTGCACATGGGTATGTCAGTATTTCACATGGGTATGACAGTATTGCACATGGGTTTGTCAGTATTGCACATGGGTATGACTGTATTGCACATGGGTATGAAAGTATTGCACATGGGTATGAAAGTATTATACACAGGTATGACAGTATTGCACATGGGTATGAAAGTATTGCACACAGGTATGACAGTATTGCACATGGGTATGACAGTATTGCACATGGTATGAAAGTATTATACACAGGTATGACAGTATTGCACATGGGTATGAAAGTATTGCACACAGGTATGACAGTATTGCACATGGGTATGACAGTATTGCACATGGTATGTCAGTATTGCACATGGTATGACAGTATTTCATAAGGGTATGTCAGTATTGCACATAGATATGTCAGTATTGCACATGTGTATGTCACTATTGCACATGTATTGCACAGGGGTTTGTCAGTCTTGCACATGGGTATGACAGTATTGCACATGGGTATGACAGTTTTGCACATGGGTATGACAGTATTGCACATGGGTATGTCAGTATTGCACATGGGTACCACAGTATTGCACATGGATATGTCAGTATTGCACATGGGTATGACAGTATTGCACATGGGTATGACAGTATTGCACAGGGGTAGGACAGTATTGCACATGGGTATATCGTTATTGCACATGTGTATGTCAGTATTATAAATTGGTATGACCCTATTGTACATGGGTATAGGAGTATTGCACATGGCATGACAGTACTTCACAGGGGTATGTCAGTACTGCACATGGGTATGACAGTATTGCAAATGTGTACGACAGTATTGCACATGGTGATGACAGTATTGCACATGGGTATGACAGTATTGCACATGGGTATGTCAGTATTGCACATGGGTATATCAGTATTCCACATGGGTATGACAGTATTGCACATGTGGATGACAGTTTTGCACATGGATATGACAGTATTGCACATGGAAAAGTCAGTATTGCACATGGGTATGACTGTATTGCACATGGGAATGTCAGTATTGCACATGGGTATGACAGTATTGCACATGTGTGTGACAGTATTGCACAGGGGTAGGACAGTATTGCAGATGGGTATATCGGTATTGCACATGTGTATGTCAGTATTATACATGGGTATGACAGTATTGCACATGCTTATAGCAATATTGCACATGGTATGACAGTACTTCACAGGGGTATGTCAGTACTGCACATGGGTATGACAGTATTGCACAGGGGTATGACAGTGTTGCACATAGATATGTCAGTATTGCAATTGAGTATGTCAGTATTGCACATGTATTGCACAGGGGTGTGTCAGTATTGCAATTGGGTATGTCAGTATTGCACATGGGTATGACAGTATTGCACATGGGTATGTCAGTATTGCACATGGGTTGACAGTATTGCACATGGGTATGACAGTATTGCACAGGGATACGTCAGTATTGCACATGGGTATGACAGTATTGCACATGGGTATGACAGTATTGCACAGGGGTAGGACAGTATTGCACATGGGTATATCGTTATTGCACATGTGTATGTCAGTATTATACATGGGTATGACCGTATGGCACATGGGTATAGCAGTATTGCACATGGCATGACAGTACTTCACAGGGGTATGTCAGTACTGCACATGGGTATGACAGTATTGCACATGTGTATGTCAGTATTGCACATGTGTACGTCAGTATTGCACATGGGTATGACAGTATTACATAAGGGTATTTCAGTATTGCAAATGGGTATGTCAGTTTTGCACATGGGTATGTCAGTATTGCACATGTGTATGTCAGTATTGCATATGTGTACGTCAGTATTGCACATGGGTATGACAGTATTACATAAGGGTATTTCAGTATTGCAAATGGGTATGTCAGTTTTGCACATGGGTATGTCAGTATTGCACATGGATATGACAGTATTGCACAGGGGTATGTCAGTATTGCACATGGGTATGTCAGTATTGCACATGGGTATGACAGTATTGCACATGGGTATGTCAGTATTGCACATGGGTAAGACAGTATTGCACATGGGTATGACAGTATTGCATATAGATATGTCAGTATTGCACACGTGTATGTCACTATTGCACACGTATTGCACACGGGTATGTCAGTCTTGCACAGGGGTATGACAGTATTGCACATGGGTATGACAGTTTTGCACATGGGTATGACAGTATTGCACATGGGTATGTCAGTATTGCAGATGGGTATGTCAGTATTGCACATGGGTTTGACAGTATTGCACATGGGTATGACAGTATTGCAAAGGGGCATGTCAGTATTGCACATGGGTTTGATAGTATTGCACATGGGTATTTCAGTATTGCACATGGGTATGTCAGTATTGCACATGGATATGACAGTATTGCACATGGGTTTGTCAGTATTGCACATGGGTATGACTGTATTGCACATGGGTATGAAAGTATTGCACATGGGCATGACAGTATTGCACATGGGTATGACAGTATTGCACATGGGTATGTCAGTATTGCACATGGGTATGACAGTATTGCACATGGGTATGTCAGTATTGCAGATGGGTATGTCAGTATTGCACATGGGTATGAAAGTATTGCAAATGGGTATGACAGTATTGCACATGGTATGAAAGTATTGCACATGGTATGACAGTATTGCACACAGGTATGACAGTATTGAACATTGGTATGACAGTATTGCACATGGGTATGACAGGATTGCACATGGGTATGACAGTATTGCACATGGGTATGTCAGTATTGCACATTGGTATGAAAGTATTGCACATGGGTATGACAGTATTGCACAGGGATATGTCAGTATTGCACATGGGTATGACAGTATTGCACAGGGTATGGCAGTATTGCACAGGGATACGTCAGTATTGCACATGGGTATGACAGTATTGCACATGGGTATGTCAGTATTGCACATGGGTATGACAGTATTGCACATGGGTATGACAGTATTGTACATGGGTATGACAGTATTGCACAGGGATACGTCAGTCTTGCACATGGGTATGACAGTATTGCACATGGGTATGACAGTTTTGCACATGGGTATGACAGTATTGCATATGGGTGTGTCAGTATTTCACATGGGTATGACTGTATTGCACATGGGCATGACAGTATTGCACATGGGTATGTCAGTATTGCACATGGGTATGACAGTATTGCACAAGGGTATGACAGTATTGCACATGTGTATGACAGTATTGCACATGGGTATGTCAGTATTTCACATGGGTATGACAGTATTGCACATGGGTTTGTCAGTATTGCACATGGGTATGACTGTATTGCACATGGGTATGAAAGTATTGCACATGGGTATGAAAGTATTATACACAGGTATGACAGTATTGCACATGGGTATGAAAGTATTGCACACAGGTATGACAGTATTGCACATGGGTATGACAGTATTGCACATGGTATGAAAGTATTATACACAGGTATGACAGTATTGCACATGGGTATGAAAGTATTGCACACAGGTATGACAGTATTGCACATGGGTATGACAGTATTGCACATGGTATGTCAGTATTGCACATGGTATGACAGTATTGCATAAGGGTATGTCAGTATTGCACATAGATATGTCAGTATTGCACATGTGTATGTCACTATTGCACATGTATTGCACAGGGGTTTGTCAGTCTTGCACATGGGTATGACAGTATTGCACATGGGTATGACAGTTTTGCACATGGGTATGACAGTATTGCACATGGGTATGTCAGTATTGCACATGGGTATCACAGTATTGCACATGGATATGTCAGTATTGCACATGGGTATGACAGTATTGCACATGGGTATGACAGTTTTGCACATAGATATGACAGTATTGCACATGGGTATGACAGTATTGCATATGGGTGTGTCAGTATTTCACATGGGTATGACTGTATTGCACATGGGCATGACAGTATTGCACATGGGTATGTCAGTATTGCACATGGGTATGACAGTATTGCACAAGGGTATGACAGTATTGCACATGTGTATGACAGTATTGCACATGGGTATGTCAGTATTTCACATGGGTATGACAGTATTGCACATGGGTTTGTCAGTATTGCACATGGGTATGACTGTATTGCACATGGGTATGAAAGTATTGCACATGGGTATGAAAGTATTATACACAGGTATGACAGTATTGCACATGGGTATGAAAGTATTGCACACAGGTATGACAGTATTGCACATGGGTATGACAGTATTGCACAGGGATACGTCAGTCTTGCACATGGGTATGACAGTTTTGCACATGGGTATGACAGTATTGCATATGGGTGTGTCAGTATTTCACATGGGTATGACTGTATTGCACATGGGCATGACAGTATTGCACATGGGTATGTCAGTATTGCACATGGGTATGACAGTATTGCACAAGGGTATGACAGTATTGCACATGTGTATGACAGTATTGCACATGGGTATGTCAGTATTTCACATGGGTATGACAGTATTGCACATGGGTTTGTCAGTATTGCACATGGGTATGACTGTATTGCACATGGGTATGAAAGTATTGCACATGGGTATGAAAGTATTATACACAGGTATGACAGTATTGCACATGGGTATGAAAGTATTGCACACAGGTATGACAGTATTGCACATGGGTATGACAGTATTGCACATGGTATGAAAGTATTATACACAGGTATGACAGTATTGCACATGGGTATGAAAGTATTGCACACAGGTATGACAGTATTGCACATGGGTATGACAGTATTGCACATGGTATGTCAGTATTGCACATGGTATGACAGTATTGCATAAGGGTATGTCAGTATTGCACATAGATATGTCAGTATTGCACATGTGTATGTCACTATTGCACATGTATTGCACAGGGGTTTGTCAGTCTTGCACATGGGTATGACAGTATTGCACATGGGTATGACAGTTTTGCACATGGGTATGACAGTATTGCACATGGGTATGTCAGTATTGCACATGGGTATCACAGTATTGCACATGGATATGTCAGTATTGCACATGGGTATGACAGTATTGCACATGGGTATGACAGTTTTGCACATAGATATGTCAGTATTGCACATGTGTATGTCACTATTGCACATGTATTGCACAGGGGTTTGTCAGTATTGCACATGGTGATGACAGTATTGCACATGGGTATGACAGTATTGCACATGGGTATGTCAGTATTGCACATGGGTATATCAGTATTCCACATGGGTATGACAGTATTGCACATGTGGATGACAGTTTTGCACATGGATATGACAGTATTGCACATGGAAAAGTCAGTATTGCACATGGGTATGACTGTATTGCACATGGGAATGTCAGTATTGCACATGGGTATGACAGTATTGCACATGTGTGTGACAGTATTGCACAGGGGTAGGACAGTATTGCAGATGGGTATATCGGTATTGCACATGTGTATGTCAGTATTATACATGGGTATGACAGTATTGCACATGCTTATAGCAATATTGCACATGGTATGACAGTACTTCACAGGGGTATGTCAGTACTGCACATGGGTATGACAGTATTGCACAGGGGTATGACAGTGTTGCACATAGATATGTCAGTATTGCAATTGAGTATGTCAGTATTGCACATGTATTGCACAGGGGTGTGTCAGTATTGCAATTGGGTATGTCAGTATTGCACATGGGTATGACAGTATTGCACATGGGTATGTCAGTATTGCACATGGGTTGACAGTATTGCACATGGGTATGACAGTATTGCACAGGGATACGTCAGTATTGCACATGGGTATGACAGTATTGCACATGGGTATGACAGTATTGCACAGGGGTAGGACAGTATTGCACATGGGTATATCGTTATTGCACATGTGTATGTCAGTATTATACATGGGTATGACCGTATGGCACATGGGTATAGCAGTATTGCACATGGCATGACAGTACTTCACAGGGGTATGTCAGTACTGCACATGGGTATGACAGTATTGCACATGGGTACGACAGTATTGCACATGGTGATGAAAGTATTGCACATGTGTATGTCAGTATTGCACATGTTTTTGTCAGTATTGCACATGGGTATGACAGTATTACATAAGGGTATTTCAGTATTGCACATGGGTATGTCAGTATTGCACATGGGTATGAAAGTATTGCAAATGGGTATGAAAGTATTGCACATGGTATGAAAGTATTGCACATGGTATGACAGTATTGCAGACAGGTATGACAGTATTGAACATTGGTATAACAGTATTGCACATGGGTATGACAGTATTGCACATGTGTATGACAGTATTGCACAGGGATATGTCAGTATTGCACATGGGTATGACAGTATTGCACATGGGTATGGCAGTATTGCACAGGGATACGTCAGTATTGCACATGGGTATGACAGTATTGCACATGGGTATGTCAGTATTGCACATGGGTATGACAGTATTGCACATGGGTATGACAGTATTGTGCATGGGTATGACAGTATTGCACAGGGATACGTCAGTATTGCACATGGGTATGACAGTATTGCACATGGGTATGACAATATTGCACAGGGGTAGGACAGTATTGCACATGGGTATATCGTTATTGCACATGTGTATGTCAGTATTATACATGGGTATGACCGTATTGCACATGGGTATAGCAGTATTGCACATGGCATGACAGTACTTCACAGGGGTATGTCAGTATTGCACATGGGTATGACAGTATTGCACATGGGTATGTCAGTATTGCACATGGGTTGACAGTATTGCACATGAGTATGACAGTATTGCACAGGGATACGTCAGTATTGCACATGGGTATGACAGTATTGCACATGGGTATGACAGTATTGCACAGGGGTAGGACAGTATTGCACATGGGTATATCGTTATTGCACATGTGTATGTCAGTATTATACATGGGTATGACCGTATTGCACATGGGTATAGCAGTATTGCACATGGCATGACAGTACTTCACAGGGGTATGTCAGTACTGCACATGGGTATGACAGTATTGCACATGGGTACGACAGTATTGCACATGGTGATGACAGTATTGCACATGTGTATGTCAGTATTGCACATGTGTTTGTCAGTATTGCACATGGGTATGTCAGTATTGCACATGGGTATGTCAGTATTGCATATGCGTATGACTGTATTGCACATGGACATGACAGTATTGCACATGGGTTTGTCAGTATTGCATATGCGTATGACTGTATTGCACATGGGCATGACAGTATTGCACATGGGTTTGTCAGTATTGCACATGGATATGACAGTATTACATAAGGGCATTTCAGTATTGCACATGGGTATGACAGTATTGCACATGTGTATGACAGTACTGCACATGGGTATGACAGTATTGCACATGGGTATGTCAGTATTGCACATGGGTATGACAGTATTGCACATGGGTATGACAGTATTGCACATGGAAAAGTCAGTATTGCACATGGGTATGACTGTATTGCACATGGGCATGACAGTACTGCACATGGGTATGTCAGTATTGCATATGGGAATGTCAGTATTGCACATGGGTATGACAGTATTGCACATGTGTGTGACAGTATTGCACATGGGTATGACAGTATTGCACAGGGGTAGGACAGTATTGCAGATGGGTATATCGGTATTGCACATGTGTATGTCAGTATTATACATGGGTATGACAGTATTGCACATGCTTATAGCAATATTGCACATGGTATGACAGTACTTCACAGGGGTATGTCAGTACTGCACATGGGTATGACAGTATTGCACAGGGGTATGACAGTGTTGCACATAGATATGTCAGTATTGCAATTGAGTATGTCAGTATTGCACATGTATTGCACAGGGGTGTGTCAGTATTGCAATTGGGTATGTCAGTATTGCACATGGGTATGACAGTATTGCACATGGGTATGTCAGTATTGCACATGGGTTGACAGTATTGCACATGAGTATGACAGTATTGCACAGGGATACGTCAGTATTGCACATGGGTATGACAGTATTGCACATGGGTATGACAGTATTGCACAGGGGTAGGACAGTATTGCACATGGGTATATCGTTATTGCACATGTGTATGTCAGTATTATACATGGGTATGACCGTATTGCACATGGGTATAGCAGTATTGCACATGGCATGACAGTACTTCACAGGGGTATGTCAGTACTGCACATGGGTATGACAGTATTGCACATGGGTACGACAGTATTGCACATGGTGATGACAGTATTGCACATGTGTATGTCAGTATTGCACATGTGTTTGTCAGTATTGCACATGGGTATGACAGTATTACATAAGGGTATTTCAGTATTGCACATGGGTATGTCAGTATTGCACATGGGTATGTCAGTATTGCATATGCGTATGACTCTATTGCACATGGGCATGACAGTATTGCACATGGGTTTGTCAGTATTGCATATGCGTATGACTGTATTGCACATGGGCATGACAGTATTGCACATGGGTTTGTCAGTATTGCACATGGATATGACAGTATTACATAAGGGCATTTCAGTATTGCACATGGGTATGACAGTATTGCACATGTGTATGTCAGTATTGCACATGTGTACGTCAGTATTGCACATGGGTATGACAGTATTACATAAGGGTATTTCAGTATTGCAAATGGGTATGTCAGTTTTGCACATGGGTATGTCAGTATTGCACATGGATATGACAGTATTGCACAGGGGTATGTCAGTATTGCACATGGGTATGTCAGTATTGCACATGGGTATGACAGTATTGCACATGGGTATGTCAGTATTGCACATGGGTATGACAGTATTGCACATGGGTATGACAGTATTGCATATAGATATGTCAGTATTGCACATGTGTATGTCACTATTGCACACGTATTGCACAGGGGTATGTCAGTCTTGCACAGGGGTATGACAGTATTGCACATGGGTATGGCAGTTTTTCACATGGGTATGACAGTATTGCACATGGGTATGTCAGTGTTGCAGATGGGTATGTCAGTATTGCACATGGGTATGAAAGTATTGCAAATGGGTATGACAGTATTGCACATGGTATGAAAGTATTGCACATGGTATGACAGTATTGCACACAGGTATGACAGTATTGAACATTGGTATGACAGTATTGCACATGGGTATGACAGTATTGCACATGGGTATGACAGTATTGCACATGGGTATGTCAGTATTGCACATGGGTATGACAGTATTGCACATGGGTACGACAGTATTGCACAGGGATATGTCAGTATTGCACATGGGTATGACAGTATTGCACATGGGTATGTCAGTATTGCACAAGGGTATGACAGTATTGCACATGGGTATGACAGTATTGTACATGGGTATGACAGTATTGCACAGGGATACGTCAGTATTGCACATGGGTATGACAGTATTGCACATGGGTATGACAGTATTGCACAGGGGTAGGACAGTATTGCACATGGGTATATCGTTATTGCAAATGTTTATGTCAGTATTATACATGGGTATGACCGTATTTCACATGGGTTTAGCAGTATTGCACATGGCATGACAGTACTTCACAGGGGTATGTCAGTATTGCACATGGGTATGACAGTATTGCACATGGGTATGTCAGTATTGCACATGGGTTGACAGTATTGCACATGAGTATGACAGTATTGCACAGGGATATGTCAGTATTGCACATGGGTATGACAGTATTGCACATGGGTATGACAGTATTGCACAGGGGTAGGACAGTATTGCACATGGGTATATCGTTATTGCACATGTGTATGTCAGTATTATACATAGGTATGATCGTATTGCACATGGGTATAGCAGTATTGCACATGGCATGACAGTACTTCACAGGGGTATGTCAGTACTGCACATGGGTATGAAAGTATTGCACATGGGTACGGCAGTATTGCACATGGTGATGACAGTATTGCACATGTGTATGTCAGTATTGCACATGTGTTTGTCAGTATTGCACATGGGTATGACAGTATTACATAAGGGTATTTCAGTATTGCACATGGGTATGTCAGTATTGCACATGGGTATGTCAGTATTGCATATGCGTATGACTGTATTGCACATGGGCATGACAGTATTGCACATGGGTTTGTCAGTATTGCATATGCGTATGACTGTATTGCACATGGGCATGACAGTATTGCACATGGGTTTGTCAGTATTGCACATGGATATGACAGTATTACATAAGGGCATTTCAGTATTGCACATGGGTATGAAAGTATTGCACATGGGTACGACAGTATTGCACATGGTGATGACAGTATTGCACATGTGTATGTCAGTATTGCACATGTGTTTGTCAGTATTGCACATGGGTATGACAGTATTACATAAGGGTATTTCAGTATTGCACATGGGTATGTCAGTATTGCACATGGGTATGTCAGTATTGCATATGCGTATGACTGTATTGCACATGGGCATGACAGTATTGCACATGGGTTTGTCAGTATTGCATATGCGTATGACTGTATTGCACATGGGCATGACAGTATTGCACATGGGTTTGTCAGTATTGCACATGGGTATGACAGTATTGCATACAGATATGTCAGTATTGCACATGTGTATGTCACTATTGCACACGTATTGCACAGGGGTATGTCTGTCTTGCACAGGGGTATGACAGTATTGCACATGGGTATGACAGTTTTGCACATGGGTATGACAGTATTGCACATGGGTATGTCAGTATTGCAGATGGGTATGTCAGTATTGCACATGGGTATGAAAGTATTGCAAATGGGTATGACAGTATTGCACATGGTATGAAAGTATTGCACATGGTATGACAGTATTGCACACAGGTATGACAGTATTGAACATTGGTATGACAGTATTGCACATGGGTATGACAGGATTGCACATGGGTATGACAGTATTGCACATGGGTATGTCAGTATTGCACATGGGTATGAAAGTATTGCACATGGGTATGTCAGTATTGCACAGGGATATGTCAGTATTGCACATGGGTATGACAGTATTGCACAGGGTATGGCAGTATTGCACAGGGATACGTCAGTATTGCAGATGGGTATGTCAGTATTGCACATGGGTATGAAAGTATTGCAAATGGGTATGACAGTATTGCACATGGTATGAAAGTATTGCACATGGTATGACAGTATTGCACACAGGTATGACAGTATTGAACATTGGTATGACAGTATTGCACATGGGTATGACAGTATTGCACATGGGTATGTCAGTATTGCACATGGGTATGACAGTATTGCACATGGGTATGACAGTATTGTACATGGGTATGACAGTATTGCACAGGGATACGTCAGTATTGCACATGGGTATGACAGTATTGCACATGGGTATGACAGTATTGCACAGGGGTAGGACAGTATTGCACATGGGTATATCGTTATTGCACATGTGTATGTCAGTATTATACATGGGTATGACCGTATTGCACATGGGTATAGCAGTATTGCACATGGCTTGACAGTACTTCACAGGGGTATGTCAGTATTGCACATGGGTATGACAGTATTGCACACGGGTATGTCAGTATTGCACATGGGTTGACATTATTGCACATGAGTATGACAGTATTGCACAGGGAAACGTCAGTATTGCACATGGGTATGACAGTATTGCACATGGGTATGACAGTATTGCACAGGGGTAGGACAGTATTGCACATGGGTATATCGTTATTGCACATGTGTATGTCAGTATTATACATGGGTATGACCGTATTGCACATGGGTATAGCAGTATTGCACATGGCATGACAGTACTTCACAGGGGTATGTCAGTACTGCACATGGGTATGACAGTATTGCACATGGGTACGACAGTATTGCACATGGTGATGACAGTATTGCACATGTGTATGTCAGTATTGCACATGTGTTTGTCAGTATTGCACATGGGTATGACAGTATTACATAAGGGTATTTCAGTATTGCACATGGGTATGTCAGTATTGCACATGGGTATGTCAGTATTGCATATGCGTATGACTGTATTGCACATGGGCATGACAGTATTGCACATGGGTTTGTCAGTATTGCACATGGGTATGACTGTATTGCACATGGGCATGACAGTACTGCACATGGGTATGTCAGTATTGCATATGGGAATGTCAGTATTGCACATGGGTATGACAGTATTGCACATGTGTGTGACAGTATTGCACATGGGTATGACAGTATTGCACAGGGGTAGGACAGTATTGCAGATGGGTATATCGGTATTGCACATGTGTATGTCAGTATTATACATGGGTATGACAGTATTGCACATGCTTATAGCAATATTGCACATGGTATGACAGTACTTCACAGGGGTATGTCAGTACTGCACATGGGTATGACAGTATTGCACAGGGGTATGACAGTGTTGCACATAGATATGTCAGTATTGCAATTGAGTATGTCAGTATTGCACATGTATTGCACAGGGGTGTGTCAGTATTGCAATTGGGTATGTCAGTATTGCACATGGGTATGACAGTATTGCACATGGGTATGTCAGTATTGCACATGGGTTGACAGTATTGCACATGAGTATGACAGTATTGCACAGGGATACGTCAGTATTGCACATGGGTATGACAGTATTGCACATGGGTATGACAGTATTGCACAGGGGTAGGACAGTATTGCACATGGGTATATCGTTATTGCACATGTGTATGTCAGTATTATACATGGGTATGACCGTATTGCACATGGGTATAGCAGTATTGCACATGGCATGACAGTACTTCACAGGGGTATGTCAGTACTGCACATGGGTATGACAGTATTGCACATGGGTACGACAGTATTGCACATGGTGATGACAGTATTGCACATGTGTATGTCAGTATTGCACATGTGTTTGTCAGTATTGCACATGGGTATGACAGTATTACATAAGGGTATTTCAGTATTGCACATGGGTATGTCAGTATTGCACATGGGTATGTCAGTATTGCACATGGGTTTGTCAGTATTGCATATGCGTATGACTGTATTGCACATGGGCATGACAGTATTGCACATGGGTTTGTCAGTATTGCACATGGATATGACAGTATTACATAAGGGCATTTCAGTATTGCACATGGGTATGACAGTATTGCACATGTGTATGTCAGTATTGCACATGTGTACGTCAGTATTGCACATGGGTATGACAGTATTACATAAGGGTATTTCAGTATTGCAAATGGGTATGTCAGTATTGCACATGGGTATGACAGTATTGCACATGGGTATGACAGTATTGCATATAGATATGTCAGTATTGCACATGTGTATGTCACTATTGCACACGTATTGCACAGGGGTATGTCAGTCTTGCACAGGGGTATGACAGTATTGCACATGGGTATGGCAGTTTTTCACATGGGTATGACAGTATTGCACATGGGTATGTCAGTGTTGCAGATGGGTATGTCAGTATTGCACATGGGTATGAAAGTATTGCAAATGGGTATGACAGTATTGCACATGGTATGAAAGTATTGCACATGGTATGACAGTATTGCACACAGGTATGACAGTATTGAACATTGGTATGACAGTATTGCACATGGGTATGACAGTATTGCACATGGGTATGACAGTATTGCACATGGGTATGTCAGTATTGCACATGGGTATGACAGTATTGCACATGGGTACGACAGTATTGCACAGGGATATGTCAGTATTGCACATGGGTATGACAGTATTGCACATGGGTATGTCAGTATTGCACAAGGGTATGACAGTATTGCACATGGGTATGACAGTATTGTACATGGGTATGACAGTATTGCACAGGGATACGTCAGTATTGCACATGGGTATGACAGTATTGCACATGGGTATGACAGTATTGCACAGGGGTAGGACAGTATTGCACATGGGTATATCGTTATTGCAAATGTTTATGTCAGTATTATACATGGGTATGACCGTATTTCACATGGGTTTAGCAGTATTGCACATGGCATGACAGTACTTCACAGGGGTATGTCAGTATTGCACATGGGTATGACAGTATTGCACATGGGTATGTCAGTATTGCACATGGGTTGACAGTATTGCACATGAGTATGACAGTATTGCACAGGGATACGTCAGTATTGCACATGGGTATGACAGTATTGCACATGGGTATGACAGTATTGCACAGGGGTAGGACAGTATTGCACATGGGTATATCGTTATTGCACATGTGTATGTCAGTATTATACATAGGTATGATCGTATTGCACATGGGTATAGCAGTATTGCACATGGCATGACAGTACTTCACAGGGGTATGTCAGTACTGCACATGGGTATGAAAGTATTGCACATGGGTACGGCAGTATTGCACATGGTGATGACAGTATTGCACATGTGTATGTCAGTATTGCACATGTGTTTGTCAGTATTGCACATGGGTATGACAGTATTACATAAGGGTATTTCAGTATTGCACATGGGTATGTCAGTATTGCACATGGGTATGTCAGTATTGCATATGCGTATGACTGTATTGCACATGGGCATGACAGTATTGCACATGGGTTTGTCAGTATTGCATATGCGTATGACTGTATTGCACATGGGCATGACAGTATTGCACATGGGTTTGTCAGTATTGCACATGGATATGACAGTATTACATAAGGGCATTTCAGTATTGCACATGGGTATGAAAGTATTGCACATGGGTACGACAGTATTGCACATGGTGATGACAGTATTGCACATGTGTATGTCAGTATTGCACATGTGTTTGTCAGTATTGCACATGGGTATGACAGTATTACATAAGGGTATTTCAGTATTGCACATGGGTATGTCAGTATTGCACATGGGTATGTCAGTATTGCATATGCGTATGACTGTATTGCACATGGGCATGACAGTATTGCACATGGGTTTGTCAGTATTGCATATGCGTATGACTGTATTGCACATGGGCATGACAGTATTGCACATGGGTTTGTCAGTATTGCACATGGATATGACAGTATTACATAAGGGCATTTCAGTATTGCACATGGGTATGACAGTATTGCACATGTGTATGTCAGTATTGCACATGTGTACGTCAGTATTGCACATGGGTATGACAGTATTACATAAGGGTATTTCAGTATTGCAAATGGGTATGTCAGTTTTGCACATGGGTATGTCAGTATTGCACATGGATATGACAGTATTGCACAGGGGTATGTCAGTATTGCACATGAGTATGTCAGTATTGCACATGGGTATGACAGTATTGCACATGGGTATGTCAGTATTGCACATGGGTAAGACAGTATTGCACATGGGTATGACAGTATTGCATATAGATATGTCAGTATTGCACACGTGTATGTCACTATTGCACACGTATTGCACACGGGTATGTCAGTCTTGCACAGGGGTATGACAGTATTGCACATGGGTATGACAGTTTTGCACATGGGTATGACAGTATTGCACATGGGTATGTCAGTATTGCAGATGGGTATGTCAGTATTGCACATGGGTTTGACAGTATTGCACATGGGTATGACAGTATTGAAAAGGGGCATGTCAGTATTGCACATGGGTTTGATAGTATTGCACATGGGTATTTCAGTATTGCACATGGGTATGTCAGTATTGCACATGGATATGACAGTATTGCACATGGGTTTGTCAGTATTGCACATGGGTATGACAGTATTGCATACAGATATGTCAGTATTGCACATGTGTATGTCACTATTGCACACGTATTGCACAGGGGTATGTCTGTCTTGCACAGGGGTATGACAGTATTGCACATGGGTATGACAGTTTTGCACATGGGTATGACAGTATTGCACATGGGTATGTCAGTATTGCAGATGGGTATGTCAGTATTGCACATGGGTATGAAAGTATTGCAAATGGGTATGACAGTATTGCACATGGTATGAAAGTATTGCACATGGTATGACAGTATTGCACACAGGTATGACAGTATTGAACATTGGTATGACAGTATTGCACATGGGTATGACAGGATTGCACATGGGTATGACAGTATTGCACATGGGTATGTCAGTATTGCACATGGGTATGAAAGTATTGCACATGGGTATGACAGTATTGCACAGGGATATGTCAGTATTGCACATGGGTATGACAGTATTGCACAGGGTATGGCAGTATTGCACAGGGATACGTCAGTATTGCACATGGGTATGACAGTATTGCACATGGGTATGTCAGTATTGCACATGGGTATGACAGTATTGCACATGGGTATGACAGTATTGTACATGGGTATGACAGTATTGCACAGGGATACGTCAGTATTGCACATGGGTATGACAGTATTGCACATGGGTATGACAGTATTGCACAGGGGTAGGACAGTATTGCACATGGGTATATCGTTATTGCACATGTGTATGTCAGTATTATACATGGGTATGACCGTATTGCACATGGGTATAGCAGTATTGCACATGGCTTGACAGTACTTCACAGGGGTATGTCAGTATTGCACATGGGTATGACAGTATTGCACACGGGTATGTCAGTATTGCACATGGGTTGACATTATTGCACATGAGTATGACAGTATTGCACAGGGAAACGTCAGTATTGCACATGGGTATGACAGTATTGCACATGGGTATGACAGTATTGCACAGGGGTAGGACAGTATTGCACATGGGTATATCGTTATTGCACATGTGTATGTCAGTATTATACATGGGTATGACCGTATTGCACATGGGTATAGCAGTATTGCACATGGCATGACAGTACTTCACAGGGGTATGTCAGTACTGCACATGGGTATGACAGTATTGCACATGGGTACGACAGTATTGCACATGGTGATGACAGTATTGCACATGTGTATGTCAGTATTGCACATGTGTTTGTCAGTATTGCACATGGGTATGACAGTATTACATAAGGGTATTTCAGTATTGCACATGGGTATGTCAGTATTGCACATGGGTATGTCAGTATTGCATATGCGTATGACTGTATTGCACATGGGCATGACAGTATTGCACATGGGTTTGTCAGTATTGCATATGCGTATGACTGTATTGCACATGGGCATGACAGTATTGCACATGGGTTTGTCAGTATTGCACATGGATATGACAGTATTACATAAGGGCATTTCAGTATTGCACATGGGTATGACAGTATTGCACATGTGTATGTCAGTATTGCACATGTGTACGTCAGTATTGCACATGGGTATGACAGTATTACATAAGGGTATTTCAGTATTGCAAATGGGTATGTCAGTTTTGCACATGGGTATGTCAGTATTGCACATGGATATGACAGTATTGCACAGGGGTATGTCTGTATTGCACATGGGTATGTCAGTATTGCACATGGGTATGACAGTATTGCACATGGGTATGTCAGTATTGCACATGGGTATGACAGTATTGCACATGGGTATGACAGTATTGCATATAGATATGTCAGTATTGCACATGTGTATGTCACTATTGCACACGTATTGCGAAGGGGTATGTCAGTCTTGCACAGGGGTATGACAGTATTGCACATGGGTATGACAGTTTTGCACATGGGTATGACAGTATTGCACATGGGTATGTCAGTATTGCAGATGGGTATGTCAGTATTGCACATGGGTTTGACAGTATTGCACATGGGTATGACAGTATTGCAAAGGGGCATGTCAGTATTGCACATGGGTTTGATAGTATTGCACATGGGTATTTCAGTATTGCACATGGGTATGTCAGTATTGCACATGGATATGACAGTATTGCACATGGGTTTGTCAGTATTGCACATGGGTATGACTGTATTGCACATGGGTATGAAAGTATTGCACATGGGTATGAAAGTATTGCACACAGGTATGACAGTATTGCACATGGGTATGAAAGTATTGCACACAGGTATAACAGTATTGCACATGGGTATGACAGTATTGCAAAGGGGCATGTCAGTATTGCACATGGGTTTGACAGTATTGCACATGGGTATGTCAGTATTGCACATGTGTATGTCACTATTGCACATGTATTGCACAGGGATATGTCAGTCTTGCACAGGGGTATGACAGTATTGCACATAGGTATGACATTTTGCACATGGGTATGACAGTATTGCAAATGGGTATGTCAGTATTGCACATGGGTATGACTGTATTGCACATGGGCATGACAGTATTGCACATGGGTATGACAGTATTGCACATGGGTATGTCAGTATTACACATGGGTATGTCAGTATTGCACATGGGTTTGACAGTATTGCACATGGGTATGACAGTATTGCAAAGGGGCATGTCAGTATTGCACATGGGTTTAATAGTATTGCACATGGGTATTTCAGTATTGCACATGGGTATGTCAGTATTTCACATGGGTATGACAGTATTGCACATGGGTTTGTCAGTATTGCACATGGGAATGACTGTATTGCACATGGGTATGAAAGTATTGCACATGGGTATGAAAGTATTATACACAGGTATGACAGTATTGCACATGGGTATGAAAGTATTGCACACAGGTATGACAGTATTGCACATGGGTATGACAGTATTGCACATGGTATGTCAGTATTGCACATGGTATGACAGTATTGCATAAGGGTATGTCAGTATTGCACATAGATATGTCAGTATTGCACATGTGTATGTCACTATTGCACATGTATTGCACAGGGGTTTGTCAGTCTTGCACATGGGTATGACAGTATTGCACATGGGTACGACAGTTTTGCACATGGGTATGACAGTATTGCATATGGGTGTGTCAGTATTGCACATGGGTATGACTGTATTGCACATGGGCATGACAGTATTGCACATGGGTA
This sequence comes from Eucyclogobius newberryi, assembly GCF_026437365.1. NCBI lineage: Eukaryota > Metazoa > Chordata > Actinopteri > Gobiiformes > Gobiidae > Eucyclogobius > Eucyclogobius newberryi. Next base: position 258,658 of record NW_027316539.1, read on the forward strand.
TGTCAGTATTGCACATGGGTATGACAGTATTGCACATGGGTATGACAGTATTGCACATGTGTATGACAGTATTGCACATGTGTATGTCAGTATTGCACATGGGTATGACAGTATTACATAAGGGTATTTCAGTATTGCACATGGGTATGACAGTATTGCACATGTGTATGTCAGTATTGCACATGTGTACGTCAGTATTGCACATGGGTATGACAGTATTACATAAGGGTATTTCAGTATTGCACATGTGTATGTCAGTATTGCACATATGTACGTCAGTATTGCACATGGGTATGACAGTATTACATAAGGGTATTTCAGTATTGCAAATTGGTATGTCAGTATTGCACATGGGTATGTCAGTATTGCACATGGATATGACAGTATTGCACAGGGGTATGTCAGTATTGCACATGGGTATGTCAGTATTGCACATGGGTATGACAGTATTGCACATGGGTATGTCAGTATTGCACATGGGTATGACAGTATTGCACATGGGTATGACAGTATTGCACATAGATAAGTCAGTATTGCACATGTGTATGTCACTATTGCACACGTATTGCACAGGGGTATGTCAGCCTTGCACAGGGGTATGACAGTATTGCACATGGGTATGACAGTTTTGCACATGGGTATGACAGTATTGCACATGGGTATGTCAGTATTGCACATGTGTACGTCAGTATTGCACATGGGTATGACAGTATTACATAAGGGTATTTCAGTATTGCAAATGGGTATGTCAGTTTTGCACATGGGTATGTCAGTATTGCACATGGATATGACAGTATTGCACAGGGGTATGTCTGTATTGCACATGGGTATGTCAGTATTGCACATGGGTATGACAGTATTGCACATGGGTATGTCAGTGTTGCAGATGGGTATGTCAGTATTGCACATGGGTATGAAAGTATTGCAAATGGGTATGACAGTATTGCACATGGTATGAAAGTATTGCACATGGTATGACAGTATTGCACACAGGTATGACAGTATTGAACATTGGTATGACAGTATTGCACATGGGTATGACAGTATTGCACATGGGTATGACAGTATTGCACATGGGTATGTCAGTATTGCACATGGGTATGACAGTATTGCACATGGGTACGACAGTATTGCACAGGGATATGTCAGTATTGCACATGGGTATGACAGTATTGCACATGGGTATGTCAGTATTGCACAAGGGTATGACAGTATTGCACATGGGTATGACAGTATTGTACATGGGTATGACAGTATTGCACAGGGATACGTCAGTATTGCACATGGGTATGACAGTATTGCACATGGGTATGACAGTATTGCACAGGGGTAGGACAGTATTGCACATGGGTATATCGTTATTGCAAATGTTTATGTCAGTATTATACATGGGTATGACCGTATTTCACATGGGTTTAGCAGTATTGCACATGGCATGACAGTACTTCACAGGGGTATGTCAGTATTGCACATGGGTATGACAGTATTGCACATGGGTATGTCAGTATTGCACATGGGTTGACAGTATTGCACATGAGTATGACAGTATTGCACAGGGATACGTCAGTATTGCACATGGGTATGACAGTATTGCACATGGGTATGACAGTATTGCACAGGGGTAGGACAGTATTGCACATGGGTATATCGTTATTGCACATGTGTATGTCAGTATTATACATAGGTATGATCGTATTGCACATGGGTATAGCAGTATTGCACATGGCATGACAGTACTTCACAGGGGTATGTCAGTACTGCACATGGGTATGAAAGTATTGCACATGGGTACGGCAGTATTGCACATGGTGATGACAGTATTGCACATGTGTATGTCAGTATTGCACATGTGTTTGTCAGTATTGCACATGGGTATGACAGTATTACATAAGGGTATTTCAGTATTGCACATGGGTATGTCAGTATTGCACATGGGTATGTCAGTATTGCATATGCATATGACTGTATTGCACATGGGCATGACAGTATTGCACATGGGTTTGTCAGTATTGCATATGCGTATGACTGTATTGCACATGGGCATGACAGTATTGCACATGGGTTTGTCAGTATTGCACATGGATATGACAGTATTACATAAGGGCATTTCAGTATTGCACATGGGTATGAAAGTATTGCACATGGGTACGACAGTATTGCACATGGTGATGACAGTATTGCACATGTGTATGTCAGTATTGCACATGTGTTTGTCAGTATTGCACATGGGTATGACAGTATTACATAAGGGTATTTCAGTATTGCACATGGGTATGTCAGTATTGCACATGGGTATGTCAGTATTGCATATGCGTATGACTGTATTGCACATGGGCATGACAGTATTGCACATGGGTTTGTCAGTATTGCATATGCGTATGACTGTATTGCACATGGGCATGACAGTATTGCACATGGGTTTGTCAGTATTGCACATGGATATGACAGTATTACATAAGGGCATTTCAGTATTGCACATGGGTATGACAGTATTGCACATGTGTATGTCAGTATTGCACATGTGTACGTCAGTATTGCACATGGGTATGACAGTATTACATAAGGGTATTTCAGTATTGCAAATGGGTATGTCAGTTTTGCACATGGGTATGTCAGTATTGCACATGGATATGACAGTATTGCACAGGGGTATGTCAGTATTGCACATGGGTATGTCAGTATTGCACATGGGTATGACAGTATTGCACATGGGTATGTCAGTATTGCACATGGGTAAGACAGTATTGCACATGGGTATGACAGTATTGCATATAGATATGTCAGTATTGCACACGTGTATGTCACTATTGCACACGTATTGCACACGGGTATGTCAGTCTTGCACAGGGGTATGACAGTATTGCACATGGGTATGACAGTTTTGCACATGGGTATGACAGTATTGCACATGGGTATGTCAGTATTGCAGATGGGTATGTCAGTATTGCACATGGGTTTGACAGTATTGCACATGGGTATGACAGTATTGAAAAGGGGCATGTCAGTATTGCACATGGGTTTGATAGTATTGCACATGGGTATTTCAGTATTGCACATGGGTATGTCAGTATTGCACATGGATATGACAGTATTGCACATGGGTTTGTCAGTATTGCACATGGGTATGACAGTATTGCATACAGATATGTCAGTATTGCACATGTGTATGTCACTATTGCACACGTATTGCACAGGGGTATGTCTGTCTTGCACAGGGGTATGACAGTATTGCACATGGGTATGACAGTTTTGCACATGGGTATGACAGTATTGCACATGGGTATGTCAGTATTGCAGATGGGTATGTCAGTATTGCACATGGGTATGAAAGTATTGCAAATGGGTATGACAGTATTGCACATGGTATGAAAGTATTGCACATGGTATGACAGTATTGCACACAGGTATGACAGTATTGAACATTGGTATGACAGTATTGCACATGGGTATGACAGGATTGCACATGGGTATGACAGTATTGCACATGGGTATGTCAGTATTGCACATGGGTATGAAAGTATTGCACATGGGTATGACAGTATTGCACAGGGATATGTCAGTATTGCACATGGGTATGACAGTATTGCACAGGGTATGGCAGTATTGCACAGGGATACGTCAGTATTGCACATGGGTATGACAGTATTGCACATGGGTATGTCAGTATTGCACATGGGTATGACAGTATTGCACATGGGTATGACAGTATTGTACATGGGTATGACAGTATTGCACAGGGATACGTCAGTATTGCACATGGGTATGACAGTATTGCACATGGGTATGACAGTATTGCACAGGGGTAGGACAGTATTGCACATGGGTATATCGTTATTGCACATGTGTATGTCAGTATTATACATGGGTATGACCGTATTGCACATGGGTATAGCAGTATTGCACATGGCTTGACAGTACTTCACAGGGGTATGTCAGTATTGCACATGGGTATGACAGTATTGCACACGGGTATGTCAGTATTGCACATGGGTTGACATTATTGCACATGAGTATGACAGTATTGCACAGGGAAACGTCAGTATTGCACATGGGTATGACAGTATTGCACATGGGTATGACAGTATTGCACAGGGGTAGGACAGTATTGCACATGGGTATATCGTTATTGCACATGTGTATGTCAGTATTATACATGGGTATGACCGTATTGCACATGGGTATAGCAGTATTGCACATGGCATGACAGTACTTCACAGGGGTATGTCAGTACTGCACATGGGTATGACAGTATTGCACATGGGTACGACAGTATTGCACATGGTGATGACAGTATTGCACATGTGTATGTCAGTATTGCACATGTGTTTGTCAGTATTGCACATGGGTATGACAGTATTACATAAGGGTATTTCAGTATTGCACATGGGTATGTCAGTATTGCACATGGGTATGTCAGTATTGCATATGCGTATGACTGTATTGCACATGGGCATGACAGTATTGCACATGGGTTTGTCAGTATTGCATATGCGTATGACTGTATTGCACATGGGCATGACAGTATTGCACATGGGTTTGTCAGTATTGCACATGGATATGACAGTATTACATAAGGGCATTTCAGTATTGCACATGGGTATGACAGTATTGCACATGTGTATGTCAGTATTGCACATGTGTACGTCAGTATTGCACATGGGTATGACAGTATTACATAAGGGTATTTCAGTATTGCAAATGGGTATGTCAGTTTTGCACATGGGTATGTCAGTATTGCACATGGATATGACAGTATTGCACAGGGGTATGTCTGTATTGCACATGGGTATGTCAGTATTGCACATGGGTATGACAGTATTGCACATGGGTATGTCAGTATTGCACATGGGTATGACAGTATTGCACATGGGTATGACAGTATTGCATATAGATATGTCAGTATTGCACATGTGTATGTCACTATTGCACACGTATTGCGAAGGGGTATGTCAGTCTTGCACAGGGGTATGACAGTATTGCACATGGGTATGACAGTTTTGCACATGGGTATGACAGTATTGCACATGGGTATGTCAGTATTGCAGATGGGTATGTCAGTATTGCACATGGGTTTGACAGTATTGCACATGGGTATGACAGTATTGCAAAGGGGCATGTCAGTATTGCACATGGGTTTGATAGTATTGCACATGGGTATTTCAGTATTGCACATGGGTATGTCAGTATTGCACATGGATATGACAGTATTGCACATGGGTTTGTCAGTATTGCACATGGGTTTGACTGTATTGCACATGGGTATGAAAGTATTGCACATGGGTATGAAAGTATTGCACACAGGTATGACAGTATTGCACATGGGTATGAAAGTATTGCACACAGGTATAACAGTATTGCACATGGGTATGACAGTATTGCAAAGGGGCATGTCAGTATTGCACATGGGTTTGACAGTATTGCACATGGGTATGTCAGTATTGCACATGTGTATGTCACTATTGCACATGTATTGCACAGGGATATGTCAGTCTTGCACAGGGGTATGACAGTATTGCACATAGGTATGACATTTTGCACATGGGTATGACAGTATTGCAAATGGGTATGTCAGTATTGCACATGGGTATGACTGTATTGCACATGGGCATGACAGTATTGCACATGGGTATGACAGTATTGCACATGGGTATGTCAGTATTACACATGGGTATGTCAGTATTGCACATGGGTTTGACAGTATTGCACATGGGTATGACAGTATTGCAAAGGGGCATGTCAGTATTGCACATGGGTTTAATAGTATTGCACATGGGTATTTCAGTATTGCACATGGGTATGTCAGTATTTCACATGGGTATGACAGTATTGCACATGGGTTTGTCAGTATTGCACATGGGAATGACTGTATTGCACATGGGTATGAAAGTATTGCACATGGGTATGAAAGTATTATACACAGGTATGACAGTATTGCACATGGGTATGAAAGTATTGCACACAGGTATGACAGTATTGCACATGGGTATGACAGTATTGCACATGGTATGTCAGTATTGCACATGGTATGACAGTATTGCATAAGGGTATGTCAGTATTGCACATAGATATGTCAGTATTGCACATGTGTATGTCACTATTGCACATGTATTGCACAGGGGTTTGTCAGTCTTGCACATGGGTATGACAGTATTGCACATGGGTACGACAGTTTTGCACATGGGTATGACAGTATTGCATATGGGTGTGTCAGTATTGCACATGGGTATGACTGTATTGCACATGGGCATGACAGTATTGCACATGGGTATGTCAGTATTGCACATGGGTATGACAGTATTGCACATGGGTATGACAGTATTGCACATGTGTATGACAGTATTGCACATGTGTATGTCAGTATTGCACATGGGTATGACAGTATTACATAAGGGTATTTCAGTATTGCACATGGGTATGACAGTATTGCACATGTGTATGTCAGTATTGCACATGTGTACGTCAGTATTGCACATGGGTATGACAGTATTACATAAGGGTATTTCAGTATTGCACATGTGTATGTCAGTATTGCACATATGTACGTCAGTATTGCACATGGGTATGACAGTATTACATAAGGGTATTTCAGTATTGCAAATTGGTATGTCAGTATTGCACATGGGTATGTCAGTATTGCACATGGATATGACAGTATTGCACAGGGGTATGTCAGTATTGCACATGGGTATGTCAGTATTGCACATGGGTATGACAGTATTGCACATGGGTATGTCAGTATTGCACATGGGTATGACAGTATTGCACATGGGTATGACAGTATTGCACATAGATAAGTCAGTATTGCACATGTGTATGTCACTATTGCACACGTATTGCACAGGGGTATGTCAGCCTTGCACAGGGGTATGACAGTATTGCACATGGGTATGACAGTTTTGCACATGGGTATGACAGTATTGCACATGGGTATGTCAGTATTGCACATGTGTACGTCAGTATTGCACATGGGTATGACAGTATTACATAAGGGTATTTCAGTATTGCAAATGGGTATGTCAGTTTTGCACATGGGTATGTCAGTATTGCACATGGATATGACAGTATTGCACAGGGGTATGTCTGTATTGCACATGGGTATGTCAGTATTGCACATGGGTATGACAGTATTGCACATGGGTATGTCAGTATTGCACATGGGTATGACAGTATTGCACATGGGTATGACAGTATTGCATATAGATATGTCAGTATTGCACATGTGTATGTCACTATTGCACACGTATTGCGAAGGGGTATGTCAGTCTTGCAGATGGGTATGTCAGTATTGCACATGGGTTTGACAGTATTGCACATGGGTATGACAGTATTGCAAAGGGGCATGTCAGTATTGCACATGGGTTTGATAGTATTGCACATGGGTATTTCAGTATTGCACATGGGTATGTCAGTATTGCACATGGATATGACAGTATTGCACATGGGTTTGTCAGTATTGCACATGGGTATGACTGTATTGCACGTGGGTATGAAAGTATTGCACATGGGTATGAAAGTATTGCACACAGGTATGACAGTATTGCACATGGGTATGAAAGTATTGCACACAGGTATAACAGTATTGCACATGGGTATGACAGTATTGCAAAGGGGCATGTCAGTATTGCACATGGGTTTGACAGTATTGCACATGGGTATGTCAGTATTGCACATGTGTATGTCACTATTGCACATGTATTGCACAGGGATATGTCAGTCTTGCACAGGGGTATGACAGTATTGCACATAGGTATGACATTTTGCACATGGGTATGACAGTATTGCAAATGGGTATGTCAGTATTGCACATGGGTATGACTGTATTGCACATGGGCATGACAGTATTGCACATGGGTATGACAGTATTGCACATGGGTATGTCAGTATTACACATGGGTATGTCAGTATTGCACATGGGTTTGACAGTATTGCACATGGGTATGACAGTATTGCAAAGGGGCATGTCAGTATTGCACATGGGTTTAATAGTATTGCACATGGGTATTTCAGTATTGCACATGGGTATGTCAGTATTTCACATGGGTATGACAGTATTGCACATGGGTTTGTCAGTATTGCACATGGGAATGACTGTATTGCACATGGGTATGAAAGTATTGCACATGGGTATGAAAGTATTATACACAGGTATGACAGTATTGCACATGGGTATGAAAGTATTGCACACAGGTATGACAGTATTGCACATGGGTATGACAGTATTGCACATGGTATGTCAGTATTGCACATGGTATGACAGTATTGCATAAGGGTATGTCAGTATTGCACATAGATATGTCAGTATTGCACATGTGTATGTCACTATTGCACATGTATTGCACAGGGGTTTGTCAGTCTTGCACATGGGTATGACAGTATTGCACATGGGTACGACAGTTTTGCACATGGGTATGACAGTATTGCATGTGGGTGTGTCAGTATTGCACATGGGTATGACTGTATTGCACATGGGCATGACAGTATTGCACATGGGTATGTCAGTATTGCACATGGGTATGACAGTATTGCACATGGGTATGACAGTATTGCACATGTGTATGACAGTATTGCACATGTGTATGTCAGTATTGCACATGGGTATGACAGTATTACATAAGGGTATTTCAGTATTGCACATGGGTATGACAGTATTGCACATGTGTATGTCAGTATTGCACATGTGTACGTCAGTATTGCACATGGGTATGACAGTATTACATAAGGGTATTTCAGTATTGCACATGTGTATGTCAGTATTGCACATATGTACGTCAGTATTGCACATGGGTATGACAGTATTACATAAGGGTATTTCAGTATTGCAAATTGGTATGTCAGTATTGCACATGGGTATGTCAGTATTGCACATGGATATGACAGTATTGCACAGGGGTATGTCAGTATTGCACATGGGTATGTCAGTATTGCACATGGGTATGACAGTATTGCACATGGGTATGTCAGTATTGCACATGGGTATGACAGTATTGCACATGGGTATGACAGTATTGCACATAGATAAGTCAGTATTGCACATGTGTATGTCACTATTGCACACGTATTGCACAGGGGTATGTCAGCCTTGCACAGGGGTATGACAGTATTGCACATGGGTATGACAGTTTTGCACATGGGTATGACAGTATTGCACATGGGTATGTCAGTATTGCACATGGGTATGACTGTATTGCACATGCGCATGACAGTATTGCACATGGGTATGTCAGTATTGCACATGGGTATGTCAGTATTGCACATGGGTTTGACAGTATTGCACATGGGTATGACAGTATTGCAAAGGGGCATGTCAGTATTGCACATGGGTTTGATAGTATTGCACATGGGTATTTCAGTATTGCACATGGGTATGTCAGTATTGCACATGGGTATGACAGTATTGCACATGGGTTTGTCAGTATTGCACATGGGTATGACTGTATTGCACATGGGTATGAAAGTATTGCACATGGGTATGAAAGTATTGCACACAGGTATGACAGTATTGCACATGGGTATGAAAGTATTGCACACAGGTATGACAGTATTGCACATGGGTTTGACAGTATTGCACATGGTATGTCAGTATTGCACATGGTATGACAGTATTGCATAAGGGTATGTCAGTATTGCACATGGGTATGAAAATATTGCACATGGGTTTGACAGTATTGCACATGGGTATGTAAGTATTGCACATGGGTATGACAGTATTGCACATGGGTATGACAGTATTGCAAAGGGGCATGTCAGTATTGCACATGGGTTTGACAGTATTGCACATGGGTATGTCAGTATTACACATGGGTATGACAGTATTGCACATGGTTTTGTCAGTATTGCACATGAGTATGACTGTATTTTACATGGGTATGAAAGTATTGCACATGGGTATGAAAGTATTACACACAGGTATGACAGTATTGCACATGGGTATGACAGTATTGCACATGGGTATGACAGTATTGCACATGGGTATGACAGTATTGCACAGGGGTATGTCAGTATTGCACATTGGTATGTCAGTATTTCACATGGGTATGACAGTATTGCACATATATATGTCAGTATTGCACATGTGTATGTCAGTATTGCACATGTATTGCACAGGGTATGACAGTATTAAGATAAGATAAGATAAGATATTCCTTTATTGTCCCACATGGGGAAATTTCATTGGTGCAACGCAGGTAGATCCAGAGGTAGATCCAGAAGAACAGATCACTTATAGGAAGTCTGAAAAACACTTTCAGTAGAAGATCTCCTATAAATAAATAAAAACTCCCATAGACAAATAAATAAATAAATAAATACATAAATACCATTGCATGTGATCACGACAGTAATTGCACATGAATATGTGTCACGACAGCACATGGACTGCACATGAATTTCACAGTAATTGCACATATGACAGAATTGCACATCAGTATTAGGTTAGGTCAGTATTGCGAGTGTTCAGTACTAACAGTTTTTGTTATAAAGTCTGACAGCAGCAGGAAGGAAAGACCTACGGAACCTTTCCTTCACACAGCGAGGGTGGATCAGTCTCTCACTGAAGCTGCTCTCCAGAGCGGAAAGAGTGTCCTGCAGGGGGTGACACTCATGGTCCAGCATAGATGTGAATCTAGCCAGGACCCTCCTGTCCCCCACCTCCTGCACCGAGTCCAGAGCACAGCCCAGGACGGAGCTGGACTTCTTGATGACTCTGTCCAGCCTCTTCCTCTCCCTCTCTGTGATGCTGCTGCTCCAGCAGGCCACACCGTACAGGAGCTGATGCCACCACAGAGTCGTAGAAGGTCTTCAGGAGTGGCCCTGTCACTCCAAAAGACCTGAGTCTCCTCAGGAGGTAGAGCCGACTCTGGCTCTTCCTGTACAGTGCGTCTGTGTTATGAGTCCAGTCCAGTTTGTGGTTCAGATGAACACCCAGGTACTTGTATGACTCTCTCAATGTCCCGTCCCTGGATGTTCACTGGTGAGGGGGCAGAGTGGCGTCTACGGAAGTCCACCACCATCTCCTTGGTCTTCCCCGCGTTGATGAGGAGGTGGTTCCGCTGACACCAGTCCACAAAGTCCTGCGCCAGTCCTCTGTACTCCCCGTCATCGTCGTCCCTGATGAGTCCGATGATGGCAGAGTCGTCAGAGAACTTCTGCAGGACACAGCTGTCCGTGTCATGTCTGAAGTCTGCAGTGTAAAGGGTGAAGAGAAAGGGCGCGAGGACAGTGCCCTGGGGCGCCCCCACACTGCAGGTCCGAGTGTCAGACACACAGTTCCGGGCTCTCACAAACTGGGGTCGGTCTGTGAAGTAGTCCAGGATCCACTCTGCCAGGTCATACTCCACACCAGCCGTCTCCAGCTTGTCCCTCAGGAGCAGCGGCTGGATGGTGTTGAAGGCACTGGAAAGATCGAAGAACAGAATCCTCACAGAGCTGCCAGGCTTTTCCAGGTGAGAGAGAGAGCGGTGCAGCAGGGAGATGACGGCGTCCTCCACTCCGATGCCAGACCGATATGCAAACTGCAGCGGGTCCATGGCTGAGCTCACGGTGGAGCGGAGGTGGTCCAGGACTAGCCGCTCCAGTGTCTTCATCAGGTGGGACGTGAGAGCCACTGGCCTGAAGCTGTTGAGGTCTTTGGCGCGCGGTGTCTTGGGCACAGGTACCAGACAGGAGGTCTTCCAGACCTGTGGTACCACCCTCAGCTTCAGGCTCATGTTGAAGACGTGCTCCATAACTCCACACAGTTCATCTGCGCAGGACTTAAGGAGCCTGGGGCTGATGCCATCAGGTCCTGCTGCCTTCCTCACTTTAATCCTCTTCAGCTCACTCCTCACCTGTACTGCTGTGACAGTCAGTGGTTGGCAGGGGGACCGTGTGCTGGGGTGATGGGTAAGTCCAGGCGAAGTGGGGAGCTGATGGTCCGGGGCAGATAAGCTTTTGTATCTTCGCCGAAATAAAGTAGAACAACATCTCAATTTCCGTCGTGTATTTTAATCACAACTTTATCACAGGTACATGCGGAGCATCACTTGCTCGCGAACTGGTAACAACATGCATACTAAAGGCAAGTGCGCCCTCTATTGGGGAGCACTAATAATGACACTCTATTGCACACAATAACACATTCACATTAAGAGGAGCAGAATATAGCACATACAATTCTCTAGTGCAATATACCACATAAGCGAAGAGGAACAGATGCAGGGCATTGTCCAGCTGTGGAAGAGGGAGCATGCAGCTGTGCAGGGGGAGGGACGGGTGATCGATCAAACCTCAAGAAGTGAGCATTTAAATCATTCACCCACTGTAGATCCCCCTCTGTCTGGGCAGGGGGGATTTTGAAGCCCGAGATGGTTTTCAGGCTCCTCCACACTCCCTGAATGTTCTTTTGCTGCAGCTGCTCCTCCATCCTCCTCTTGTAGCCGGCTTCAGCCTGCCTGATCTTCCTCCTCAGCTCCTCCTGCACAGTCCTCAGCTCCTCCTTGTTCCCTGACCTTCTTCTCCTTCAGCAGAGCCTTCAGTTCACGGTTAATCCATGGCTTATTGTTTGGAAAACACCGCACAGTCCGGGAGGAAACAATGTTCTCAAAACAGAAGTTGATGTAGTCCGTGATGCACTCTGTGATGGTGTTGATGTCCTCCCCATGTGGGTCATGAAGCTCAGTCCAGACAGTGGTGCTGAAGCAGTCCCTCAGAGCCTCCTCGCTCTCAGCAGACCACATCTTCACCTCACGGGACACCACAGGCTGCCTGCGCACGATGGGTTCATACACAGGCCTCAGATGTACAAGGTTGTGGTCCGAGCTGCCCAGGGGAGGGAGGGGGGAATAAGAATAAGCCTCCTTGGTGTTGGCAAAAAACAAGTCCAATGTTCTATTCTCTCTGGTGGGGCAGGTAAGATACTGGTGTATGTTGGTAGAACAGAAGAGGGAGAAGCGTGGTTAAAGTCACCAGAGATGAGGAAGAGAGCCTGTGGATGCTGTGTTTGCAGCCTACAAGTGCAGGAGAGCAGTGCTTCACAAGCATTTTCAGCATTGGCAGACGGGGCCACATTGTCGGGGCAGATAATATGGCCTCATGCCATGACAGTATTGCACATGGGTATGACAGTATTGCACATAGATATGTCAGTATTACACATGTGTATGTCACTATTGCACATGTATTGCACAGGGGTATGTCAGTCTTGCACATGGGTATGACAGTATTGGACATGGGTATGACAGTTTTGCACATGGGTATGACAGTATTGCACATGGGTATGTCAGAATTGGACATGGGTATGACTGTATTGCACATGGGCATGACAGTATTGCACATGGTTATGTCAGTATTGCACATGGGTATGTCAGTATTGCACATGGGTATGACAGTATTGCACATGGGTATGACAGTATTGCAAAGGGGCATGTCAGTATTACACATGGGTATGACAGTATTGCACATGGGGATGAAGGTATTGCACATGGGTATGTCAATATTGCACATGGGTATGACAGTATTGCACATGAATATGACAGTATTGCACATGGGGATGACAGTATTGCACATGGGTAGGTCAGTATTGCACATGGGTATGAAATCATTGCACATGGGATGACAGTATTGCACATGGGTATGTCAGTATTGCACATGGGTATGACAATATTGCACATGGGTATGACAGTATTGCACATGGGTATGACAGTATTACATAAGGGTATTTCAGTATTGCACATGGGTATGTCAGTATTGCACATGGGTATGAAAGTATTGCATATGGGTATGACAGTATTGCACATGGTATGAAAGTATTGCACATGGGTATGAGAGTATTGCACACAGGTATGACAGTATTGAACATTGGTATGACAGTATTCACATGGTTATGACAGTATTGCACAGGGGTTTGTCAGTATTGCACATGGGTATGACAGTATTGCACATAGATATGTCAGTATTGCACATGTGTATGTCAGTATTGCACATGTACTGCACAGGGGTATGTCAGTATTGCACATGGGTATGACAGTATTGCACATGGGTATGTCAGTATTGCACATGGGTATGACAGTATTGCACATGGGTATGAAAGTATTGCACATGGGTTGAAAGTATTGCACGTGGGTATGTCAGTATTGCACATGGTTATGAAAGTATTGCATATGGGTATGACAGTATTGCACATGGTATGAAAGTATTGCACATGGGTATGACAGTATTGCACATGGTATGAAAGTATTGCACATGGGTATGACAGTATTGCACACAGGTATGACAGTATTGAACATTGGTATGACAGTATTGCACATGGGTATGACAGTATTGCACAGGGGTTTGTCAGTATTGCACATGTGTATGACAGTATTGCACATACATATGTCAGTATTGCACATGGGTATGACAGTATTGCACATGGGTATGTCAGTATTGCACATGGGTATGACAGTATTGCACATTGGTGTGAAAGTATTGCACATGGGTATGAAAGTATTGCACATGGGTATGAAAGTATTGCACACAGGTATGACAGTACTGCACATGGGTATGAAAGTATTGCACATGGGTATGACAGTATTGCACATGGGTATGAAAGTATTGCACAGGGGTATGTCAGTATTGCACATTGGTATGTCAGTATTGCACATGGGTATGACAGTATTGCACATGAGTATGACAGTATTGCACATGGGTGTGTCAATATTGCACTTTGGTATGAGAGTATTGCACATGGGTATGGAAGTATTGCACATGGGTTTGACAGTATTGCACATGGGTATGTCAGTATTGCACATGGGTATGTCAGTATTGCACATGGGTATGACAGTATTGCACATGGGTATGACAGTATTGCACAGGGGTATGTCAGTATTGCACATGGATATGACAGTTTTGCACATGGGTATGTCAGTATTGCACATGGGTATGAAAGTATTGCACATGTGTATGTCAGTATGCACATGGATATGTCAGTATTGCACGTGGGTATGTCAGTATTGCACATGGGTATGAAAGTATTGCACATAGGTATGTCAGTATGCACTTGGTTATGACAGTATTGCACATGAGTATGTCAGTATTGCACATGGGTATGACAGTATTGCACAGGGGTATGTCAGTATTGCACATGGATATGACAGTATTGCACATGGGTATGTCAGTATTGCACGTGGGTATGTCAATATTGCACATGGGTATGACAGTATTGCACATAGATATGCCAGTATTGCACATGTATTGCACAGGGGTGTGTCAGTATTGCACATGGGTATGTCAGTATTGCACAAGGGTATGACAGTATTGCACATGGGTATGTCAGTATTGCACAGTATTGCACATGAGTATGTCAGTATTGCACATGGGTATGACAGTATTGCACAGGGGTATGTCAGTATTGCACGTGGGTATGTCAATATTGCACATGGGTATGACAGTATTGCACATAGATATGTCAGTATTGCACATGTATTGCACAGGGGTAAATCAGTATTGCACATGGGTATGTCAGGATTGCACATGGGTATGACAGTATTGCACATGGGTATGTCAGTATTGCACATGGGTATGACAGTATTGCACATGGGTATGACAGTATTTCACATATATATGTCAGTATTGCACATGTGTATATCACTATTGCACATGTATTGCACAAGGGTATGTCAGTCTTGCACATGGGTATGACAGTATTGCACATGGGTATGACAGTTTTGCACATGGGTATGACAGTATTGCACATGGGTATGTCAGTATTGCACATGGGTATGACTGTATTGCACATGGGCATGACAGTATTGCACATGGGTATGTCAGTATTGCACATGGGTACGTCAGTATTGCACATGGGTATGACAGTATTGCACATGGTGATGACAGTATTGCACATGGGCATGACAGTATTGCACATGGGTATGTCAGTATTGCACATCAAATCAAATCAAATCAATTTATTTTTGTAAGGCCCAAAATCACAACAACAGTTGCCTCTGAGGGCCACAGGGAGAAATGAATCAACAATGTCTGTGGTGGCGAGGGACGATGTCCCAGGGTCCTCTGTCCTTAGACTCTCCTTCTCGGCCAGGAAAAACTACAAAAAAACCTCTTTGGGAAAAAAGCGTAGAAACCTGGAGGAGTTCCAGTGAAGGAGAGATCCGACTCTCACAGACGGACAGACGGACACAAGGAGACTGGAGCTGGACCCACTCTTCAGGCAGAAGAGGGACCGTCTGAGTCGAGCTGGACCCACTCTTCAGGCAGATGAGGGACCGACTGAGGCGAACTGGACCCACTCTTCAGGCAGATGAGGGACCGACTGAGGCGAACTGGACCCACTCTTCAGGCAGATGAGGGACCGTCTGAGTCGAGCTGGACCCACTCTTCAGGCAGAAGAGCGACCGTCTGAGTCGAGCTGGACCCACTCTTCAGGCAGAAGAGGGACCGTCGGAGGCGAGCTGGACCCACTCTTCAGGCAGACGAGGGACCGTCGGAGGCGAGCTGGACCCACTCTTCAGGCAGATGAGGGACCGACTGAGGCGAACTGGAGCCACTCTTCAGGCAGATGAGGGACCGTCCACACAGGGCAGGGACCACTTCACCAGGGGAGGGGCATCTGGGTCCACAGGTCCTCAGGAGTGAGAGAAAGAAAAGAAGGCGGTGAACAGTTTGCAAGTGGAATCAAAAAATAAATATTGTTTGATAGCATAAGTAGTCAGAAGAAGAAGAGGATAGTGCTCAAGCTGCCATACTTTCCCCAGCATAGTTACTCCTAGGGCAGCGTAGCTGAAGCTGTGGGTTTATCTTTCTGTTCCTAACTACTCTGACCATAAGCGATTTCGAAGAGGAACGTTTTAAGCCTGGACTTAAATGAAGAGACTGTGTCAGCATATTTAACATGGGTCGGGAGCTGATTCCATAACACAGGAGCTTGGTAGCTAAACGCTCTACCTCCTACAGTACTTTTAGAGACTCTTGGCACCACCAGAAGGCCAGCATTCTGAGAGCGAAGAGCTCTGTTTGGATGATATGGTTCTATAGCATCTTTGAGGTAGGATGGGGCCATGTCATTTATGGCTTTGTAGGTCAAGAGTAGAATTTTGAATTTGATTCTAGACTCGACGGGGAGCCAGTGAAGAGACTTCAGCACTGGCGTAATGTGCTCTCTTCTTTTTGTTCCTGTTAGTAATCTTGCTGCTGCATTTTGAACCAGTTGAAAGCTTTTTATGGAGCTTTTAGGACACGCTGCAAGCAGGGAGTTACAGTAGTCTAATCTAGTCGTTACAAATGCATGGATAAGTTTTTCAGCATCACTTTTAGGCAGGATTCTTCTGATTTTGGCGATGTTGCGCAAATGGAAATAGGCTGTTTTACAAGCTTGATTTATATGAGCTTTAAATGAGAGCTCCTGGTCAAATAAGACTCCAAGGTTTCTTACAGTAGAACTGGAGGCTACACTGACATTGTCCAGTGTGACTATCTGCTCAGATAGAGCGTCTCGTAGATGCTTAGGGCCAAGCACAATGACCTCGGTTTTTTCAGGGTTAAGAAGCAGGTAGTTTAGTGTCATCCAGGTTTTTATCTCCTTCACACAAGTACTAAGTCTGTCTACTTGATCGCTCTGATCAGGTTTCATTGATAAATACAGCTGAGTGTCGTCTGCATAGCAGTGGAAGTTAATGCCATGCTTTCTAATAATGTTGCCTAATGGTAGCATATAAAGAGTAAACAGAATTGGACCGAGTACCGAACCCTGTGGCACACCGTAAATTACTTTAGAGCTTGGTGAGGAGCTCTGGTTTACATTAACAAATTGGAACCTATCAGATAGATAGGATTTAAACCAGCTGAGGGCTGTTCCTCCAACACCTACATCACATTCTAACCTCTGCAGTAGAATGTTGTGGTCGATGGTGTCAAACGCTGCGCTGAGGTCCAACAGAACCAGGATTGAGACCAGTCCATCGTCAGCGGCTAATAACAAATCATTTGTGACTTTAACTAGTGCAGTTTCAGTGCTGTGGTGGGCTCTGAACCCTGACTGGAAAACTTCAAATAAGTTATTGTCCTGCAGGTGGCGACAAAGCTGTTTTACTACAACTTTTTCAAGGATTTTAGAGACGAAGGGAAGATTTGAAATAGGTCTGTAGTTTACCAATAGGTCGGGATCTAGATTAGGCTTTTTCAGAAGAGGTTTAATGACTGCATGTTTGAAGGACTGTGGAACATAGCCACTTTGGAGTGAAGTATTTATTATATTAAGAATAGGGTCTATAATTAGGGGAAGAATGTCTTTGAGGAGTCTGCTTGGAATGGGGTCTAGGACACAAGATGAGCTTTTAGAGGACATAATGGCTGAAGTTATCTCTGCTTGATCAGCAGCTGTGAACCTTTCTAGGTTTACAGGTGGATTTATATGGGACGTTAGATTTACAGCTTGGACTAGTTCAGGGCTAATAGCCGGGGTAATTTCATCTAATTTATCTCTGATTGTTTTTATTTTATTGTTAAAAAATAGGAGGAAATCATCACATGGGTTTGTCAGTATTGCACATGGGTATGACAGTATTGCATATGGGTGTGACAGTATTGCACATGGGTATGACAGTATTGCACAGGGGTAGGACAGTATTGAACATGGGTATATCGGTATTGCACAATGTGTATGTCAGTATTATACATGGGTATGACAGTATTGCACATGGGTATAGCAGTATTGCACATGGTATGACAGTACTTCACAGGGGTATGTCAGTACTGCACATGGGTATGACAGTATTGCACATGGGTATGACAGTATACCACATGGGTATGAGAGTATTGCACATAGGTATGGCAGTATTGCACATGGGGATGACTGTATTGCACATGGGTATGTCAGTATTGCACATGGGTATGACAGTATTGCACATGGGGATGAAAGTATTGCACATGGGTATGTCAATATTGTACATGGGTATGACAGTATTGCACATGGATATGACAGTATTGCACATGGGGATGACAGTATTGCACATGGGTATGTCAGTATTGCACATGGGTAGACATCATTGCACATGGGGATGACAGTATTGCACATGGGTATGTCAGTATTGCACATGGGTATGACAGTATTGCACAGGGGAATGTCAATATTGCACATGGGTATGACAGTATTGCACATGGGTATGTCAGTATTGCACATGGGTATGACTGTATTGCACATGGGCATGACAGTATTGCACATGGGTATGACAGTATTGCATATAGATATGTCAGTATTGCACACGTGTATGTCACTATTGCACACGTATTGCACACGGGTATGTCAGTCTTGCACAGGGGTATGACAGTATTGCACATGGGTATGACAGTTTTGCACATGGGTATGACAGTATTGCACATGGGTATGTCAGTATTGCAGATGGGTATGTCAGTATTGCACATGGGTTTGACAGTATTGCACATGGGTATGACAGTATTGAAAAGGGGCATGTCAGTATTGCACATGGGTTTGATAGTATTGCACATGGGTATTTCAGTATTGCACATGGGTATGTCAGTATTGCACATGGATATGACAGTATTGCACATGGGTTTGTCAGTATTGCACATGGGTATGACAGTATTGCATACAGATATGTCAGTATTGCACATGTGTATGTCACTATTGCACACGTATTGCACAGGGGTATGTCTGTCTTGCACAGGGGTATGACAGTATTGCACATGGGTATGACAGTTTTGCACATGGGTATGACAGTATTGCACATGGGTATGTCAGTATTGCAGATGGGTATGTCAGTATTGCACATGGGTATGAAAGTATTGCAAATGGGTATGACAGTATTGCACATGGTATGAAAGTATTGCACATGGTATGACAGTATTGCACACAGGTATGACAGTATTGAACATTGGTATGACAGTATTGCACATGGGTATGACAGGATTGCACATGGGTATGACAGTATTGCACATGGGTATGTCAGTATTGCACATGGGTATGAAAGTATTGCACATGGGTATGACAGTATTGCACAGGGATATGTCAGTATTGCACATGGGTATGACAGTATTGCACAGGGTATGGCAGTATTGCACAGGGATACGTCAGTATTGCACATGGGTATGTCAGTATTGCACATGGGTATGTCAGTATTGCACATGGGTATGACAGTATTGCACATGGGTATGACAGTATTGTACATGGGTATGACAGTATTGCACAGGGATACGTCAGTATTGCACATGGGTATGACAGTATTGCACATGGGTATGACAGTATTGCACAGGGGTAGGACAGTATTGCACATGGGTATATCGTTATTGCACATGTGTATGTCAGTATTATACATGGGTATGACCGTATTGCACATGGGTATAGCAGTATTGCACATGGCTTGACAGTACTTCACAGGGGTATGTCAGTATTGCACATGGGTATGACAGTATTGCACATGGGTATGTCAGTATTGCACATGGGTTGACATTATTGCACATGAGTATGACAGTATTGCACAGGGAAACGTCAGTATTGCACATGGGTATGACAGTATTGCACATGGGTATGACAGTATTGCACAGGGGTAGGACAGTATTGCACATGGGTATATCGTTATTGCACATGTGTATGTCAGTATTATACATGGGTATGACCGTATTGCACATGGGTATAGCAGTATTGCACATGGCATGACAGTACTTCACAGGGGTATGTCAGTACTGCACATGGGTATGACAGTATTGCACATGGGTACGACAGTATTGCACATGGTGATGACAGTATTGCACATGTGTATGTCAGTATTGCACATGTGTTTGTCAGTATTGCACATGGGTATGACAGTATTACATAAGGGTATTTCAGTATTGCACATGGGTATGTCAGTATTGCACATGGGTATGTCAGTATTGCATATGCGTATGACTGTATTGCACATGGGCATGACAGTATTGCACATGGGTTTGTCAGTATTGCATATGCGTATGACTGTATTGCACATGGGCATGACAGTATTGCACATGGGTTTGTCAGTATTGCACATGGATATGACAGTATTACATAAGGGCATTTCAGTATTGCACATGGGTATGACAGTATTAAACATGTGTATGTCAGTATTGCACATGTGTACGTCAGTATTGCACATGGGTATGACAGTATTACATAAGGGTATTTCAGTATTGCAAATGGGTATGTCAGTTTTGCACATGGGTATGTCAGTATTGCACATGGATATGACAGTATTGCACAGGGGTATGTCTGTATTGCACATGGGTATGTCAGTATTGCACATGGGTATGACAGTATTGCACATGGGTATGTCAGTATTGCACATGGGTATGACAGTATTGCACATGGGTATGACAGTATTGCATATAGATATGTCAGTATTGCACATGTGTATGTCACTATTGCACACGTATTGCGAAGGGGTATGTCAGTCTTGCACAGGGGTATGACAGTATTGCACATGGGTATGACAGTTTTGCACATGGGTATGACAGTATTGCACATGGGTATGTCAGTATTGCAGATGGGTATGTCAGTATTGCACATGGGTTTGACAGTATTGCACATGGGTATGACAGTATTGCAAAGGGGCATGTCAGTATTGCACATGGGTTTGATAGTATTGCACATGGGTATTTCAGTATTGCACATGGGTATGTCAGTATTGCACATGGATATGACAGTATTGCACATGGGTTTGTCAGTATTGCACATGGGTATGACTGTATTGCACATGGGTATGAAAGTATTGCACATGGGTATGAAAGTATTGCACACAGGTATGACAGTATTGCACATGGGTATGAAAGTATTGCACACAGGTATAACAGTATTGCACATGGGTATGACAGTATTGCAAAGGGGCATGTCAGTATTGCACATGGGTTTGACAGTATTGCACATGGGTATGTCAGTATTGCACATGTGTATGTCACTATTGCACATGTATTTCACAGGGATATGTCAGTCTTGCACAGGGGTATGACAGTATTGCACATAGGTATGACATTTTGCACATGGGTATGACAGTATTGCAAATGGGTATGTCAGTATTGCACATGGGTATGACTGTATTGCACATGGGCATGACAGTATTGCACATGGGTATGACAGTATTGCACATGGGTATGTCAGTATTACACATGGGTATGTCAGTATTGCACATGGGTTTGACAGTATTGCACATGGGTATGACAGTATTGCAAAGGGGCATGTCAGTATTGCACATGGGTTTAATAGTATTGCACATGGGTATTTCAGTATTGCACATGGGTATGTCAGTATTTCACATGGGTATGACAGTATTGCACATGGGTTTGTCAGTATTGCACATGGGAATGACTGTATTGCACATGGGTATGAAAGTATTGCACATGGGTATGAAAGTATTATACACAGGTATGACAGTATTGCACATGGGTATGAAAGTATTGCACACAGGTATGACAGTATTGCACATGGGTATGACAGTATTGCACATGGTATGTCAGTATTGCACATGGTATGACAGTATTGCATAAGGGTATGTCAGTATTGCACATAGATATGTCAGTATTGCACATGTGTATGTCACTATTGCACATGTATTGCACAGGGGTTTGTCAGTCTTGCACATGGGTATGACAGTATTGCACATGGGTACGACAGTTTTGCACATGGGTATGACAGTATTGCATATGGGTGTGTCAGTATTGCACATGGGTATGACTGTATTGCACATGGGCATGACAGTATTGCACATGGGTATGTCAGTATTGCACATGGGTATGACAGTATTGCACATGGGTATGACAGTATTGCACATGTGTATGACAGTATTGCACATGTGTATGTCAGTATTGCACATGGGTATGACAGTATTACATAAGGGTATTTCAGTATTGCACATGGGTATGACAGTATTGCACATGTGTATGTCAGTATTGCACATGTGTACGTCAGTATTGCACATGGGTATGACAGTATTACATAAGGGTATTTCAGTATTGCACATGTGTATGTCAGTATTGCACATATGTACGTCAGTATTGCACATGGGTATGACAGTATTACATAAGGGTATTTCAGTATTGCAAATTGGTATGTCAGTATTGCACATGGGTATGTCAGTATTGCACATGGATATGACAGTATTGCACAGGGGTATGTCAGTATTGCACATGGGTATGTCAGTATTGCACATGGGTATGACAGTATTGCACATGGGTATGTCAGTATTGCACATGGGTATGACAGTATTGCACATGGGTATGACAGTATTGCACATAGATAAGTCAGTATTGCACATGTGTATGTCACTATTGCACACGTATTGCACAGGGGTATGTCAGCCTTGCACAGGGGTATGACAGTATTGCACATGGGTATGACAGTTTTGCACATGGGTATGACAGTATTGCACATGGGTATGTCAGTATTGCACATGGGTATGACTGTATTGCACATGCGCATGACAGTATTGCACATGGGTATGTCAGTATTGCACATGGGTATGTCAGTATTGCACATGGGTTTGACAGTATTGCACATGGGTATGACAGTATTGCAAAGGGGCATGTCAGTATTGCACATGGGTTTGATAGTATTGCACATGGGTATTTCAGTATTGCACATGGGTATGTCAGTATTGCACATGGGTATGACAGTATTGCACATGGGTTTGTCAGTATTGCACATGGGTATGACTGTATTGCACATGGGTATGAAAGTATTGCACATGGGTATGAAAGTATTGCACACAGGTATGACAGTATTGCACATGGGTATGAAAGTATTGCACACAGGTATGACAGTATTGCACATGGGTTTGACAGTATTGCACATGGTATGTCAGTATTGCACATGGTATGACAGTATTGCATAAGGGTATGTCAGTATTGCACATGGGTATGAAAATATTGCACATGGGTTTGACAGTATTGCACATGGGTATGTAAGTATTGCACATGGGTATGACAGTATTGCACATGGGTATGACAGTATTGCAAAGGGGCATGTCAGTATTGCACATGGGTTTGACAGTATTGCACATGGGTATGTCAGTATTACACATGGGTATGACAGTATTGCACATGGTTTTGTCAGTATTGCACATGAGTATGACTGTATTTTACATGGGTATGAAAGTATTGCACATGGGTATGAAAGTATTACACACAGGTATGACAGTATTGCACATGGGTATGACAGTATTGCACATGGGTATGACAGTATTGCACATGGGTATGACAGTATTGCACAGGGGTATGTCAGTATTGCACATTGGTATGTCAGTATTTCACATGGGTATGACAGTATTGCACATATATATGTCAGTATTGCACATGTGTATGTCAGTATTGCACATGTATTGCACAGGGTATGACAGTATTAAGATAAGATAAGATAAGATATTCCTTTATTGTCCCACATGGGGAAATTTCATTGGTGCAACGCAGGTAGATCCAGAGGTAGATCCAGAAGAACAGATCACTTATAGGAAGTCTGAAAAACACTTTCAGTAGAAGATCTCCTATAAATAAATAAAAACTCCCATAGACAAATAAATAAATAAATAAATACATAAATACCATTGCATGTGATCACGACAGTAATTGCACATGAATATGTGTCACGACAGCACATGGACTGCACATGAATTTCACAGTAATTGCACATATGACAGAATTGCACATCAGTATTAGGTTAGGTCAGTATTGCGAGTGTTCAGTACTAACAGTTTTTGTTATAAAGTCTGACAGCAGCAGGAAGGAAAGACCTACGGAACCTTTCCTTCACACAGCGAGGGTGGATCAGTCTCTCACTGAAGCTGCTCTCCAGAGCGGAAAGAGTGTCCTGCAGGGGGTGACACTCATGGTCCAGCATAGATGTGAATCTAGCCAGGACCCTCCTGTCCCCCACCTCCTGCACCGAGTCCAGAGCACAGCCCAGGACGGAGCTGGACTTCTTGATGACTCTGTCCAGCCTCTTCCTCTCCCTCTCTGTGATGCTGCTGCTCCAGCAGGCCACACCGTACAGGAGCTGATGCCACCACAGAGTCGTAGAAGGTCTTCAGGAGTGGCCCTGTCACTCCAAAAGACCTGAGTCTCCTCAGGAGGTAGAGCCGACTCTGGCTCTTCCTGTACAGTGCGTCTGTGTTATGAGTCCAGTCCAGTTTGTGGTTCAGATGAACACCCAGGTACTTGTATGACTCTCTCAATGTCCCGTCCCTGGATGTTCACTGGTGAGGGGGCAGAGTGGCGTCTACGGAAGTCCACCACCATCTCCTTGGTCTTCCCCGCGTTGATGAGGAGGTGGTTCCGCTGACACCAGTCCACAAAGTCCTGCGCCAGTCCTCTGTACTCCCCGTCATCGTCGTCCCTGATGAGTCCGATGATGGCAGAGTCGTCAGAGAACTTCTGCAGGACACAGCTGTCCGTGTCATGTCTGAAGTCTGCAGTGTAAAGGGTGAAGAGAAAGGGCGCGAGGACAGTGCCCTGGGGCGCCCCCACACTGCAGGTCCGAGTGTCAGACACACAGTTCCGGGCTCTCACAAACTGGGGTCGGTCTGTGAAGTAGTCCAGGATCCACTCTGCCAGGTCATACTCCACACCAGCCGTCTCCAGCTTGTCCCTCAGGAGCAGCGGCTGGATGGTGTTGAAGGCACTGGAAAGATCGAAGAACAGAATCCTCACAGAGCTGCCAGGCTTTTCCAGGTGAGAGAGAGAGCGGTGCAGCAGGGAGATGACGGCGTCCTCCACTCCGATGCCAGACCGATATGCAAACTGCAGCGGGTCCATGGCTGAGCTCACGGTGGAGCGGAGGTGGTCCAGGACTAGCCGCTCCAGTGTCTTCATCAGGTGGGACGTGAGAGCCACTGGCCTGAAGCTGTTGAGGTCTTTGGCGCGCGGTGTCTTGGGCACAGGTACCAGACAGGAGGTCTTCCAGACCTGTGGTACCACCCTCAGCTTCAGGCTCATGTTGAAGACGTGCTCCATAACTCCACACAGTTCATCTGCGCAGGACTTAAGGAGCCTGGGGCTGATGCCATCAGGTCCTGCTGCCTTCCTCACTTTAATCCTCTTCAGCTCACTCCTCACCTGTACTGCTGTGACAGTCAGTGGTTGGCAGGGGGACCGTGTGCTGGGGTGATGGGTAAGTCCAGGCGAAGTGGGGAGCTGATGGTCCGGGGCAGATAAGCTTTTGTATCTTCGCCGAAATAAAGTAGAACAACATCTCAATTTCCGTCGTGTATTTTAATCACAACTTTATCACAGGTACATGCGGAGCATCACTTGCTCGCGAACTGGTAACAACATGCATACTAAAGGCAAGTGCGCCCTCTATTGGGGAGCACTAATAATGACACTCTATTGCACACAATAACACATTCACATTAAGAGGAGCAGAATATAGCACATACAATTCTCTAGTGCAATATACCACATAAGCGAAGAGGAACAGATGCAGGGCATTGTCCAGCTGTGGAAGAGGGAGCATGCAGCTGTGCAGGGGGAGGGACGGGTGATCGATCAAACCTCAAGAAGTGAGCATTTAAATCATTCACCCACTGTAGATCCCCCTCTGTCTGGGCAGGGGGGATTTTGAAGCCCGAGATGGTTTTCAGGCTCCTCCACACTCCCTGAATGTTCTTTTGCTGCAGCTGCTCCTCCATCCTCCTCTTGTAGCCGGCTTCAGCCTGCCTGATCTTCCTCCTCAGCTCCTCCTGCACAGTCCTCAGCTCCTCCTTGTTCCCTGACCTTCTTCTCCTTCAGCAGAGCCTTCAGTTCACGGTTAATCCATGGCTTATTGTTTGGAAAACACCGCACAGTCCGGGAGGAAACAATGTTCTCAAAACAGAAGTTGATGTAGTCCGTGATGCACTCTGTGATGGTGTTGATGTCCTCCCCATGTGGGTCATGAAGCTCAGTCCAGACAGTGGTGCTGAAGCAGTCCCTCAGAGCCTCCTCGCTCTCAGCAGACCACATCCTCACCTCACGGGACACCACAGGCTGCCTGCGCACGATGGGTTCATACACAGGCCTCAGATGTACAAGGTTGTGGTCCGAGCTGCCCAGGGGAGGGAGGGGGGAATAAGAATAAGCCTCCTTGGTGTTGGCAAAAAACAAGTCCAATGTTCTATTCTCTCTGGTGGGGCAGGTAAGATACTGGTGTATGTTGGTAGAACAGAAGAGGGAGAAGCGTGGTTAAAGTCACCAGAGATGAGGAAGAGAGCCTGTGGATGCTGTGTTTGCAGCCTACAAGTGCAGGAGAGCAGTGCTTCACAAGCATTTTCAGCATTGGCAGACGGGGCCACATAGTCGGGGCAGATAATATGGCCTCATGCCATGACAGTATTGCACATGGGTATGACAGTATTGCACATAGATATGTCAGTATTACACATGTGTATGTCACTATTGCACATGTATTGCACAGGGGTATGTCAGTCTTGCACATGGGTATGACAGTATTGGACATGGGTATGACAGTTTTGCACATGGGTATGACAGTATTGCACATGGGTATGTCAGTATTGGACATGGGTATGACTGTATTGCACATGGGCATGACAGTATTGCACATGGTTATGTCAGTATTGCACATGGGTATGTCAGTATTGCACATGGGTATGACAGTATTGCACATGGGTATGACAGTATTGCAAAGGGGCATGTCAGTATTACACATGGGTATGACAGTATTGCACATGGGGATGAAGGTATTGCACATGGGTATGTCAATATTGCACATGGGTATGACAGTATTGCACATGAATATGACAGTATTGCACATGGGGATGACAGTATTGCACATGGGTAGGTCAGTATTGCACATGGGTATGACATCATTGCACATGGGATGACAGTATTGCACATGGGTATGTCAGTATTGCACATGGGTATGACAATATTGCACATGGGTATGACAGTATTGCACATGGGTATGACAGTATTACATAAGGGTATTTCAGTATTGCACATGGGTATGTCAGTATTGCACATGGGTATGAAAGTATTGCATATGGGTATGACAGTATTGCACATGGTATGAAAGTATTGCACATGGGTATGAGAGTATTGCACACAGGTATGACAGTATTGAACATTGGTATGACAGTATTCACATGGTTATGACAGTATTGCACAGGGGTTTGTCAGTATTGCACATGGGTATGACAGTATTGCACATAGATATGTCAGTATTGCACATGTGTATGTCAGTATTGCACATGTACTGCACAGGGGTATGTCAGTATTGCACATGGGTATGACAGTATTGCACATGGGTATGTCAGTATTGCACATGGGTATGACAGTATTGCACATGGGTATGAAAGTATTGCACATGGGTTGAAAGTATTGCACGTGGGTATGTCAGTATTGCACATGGTTATGAAAGTATTGCATATGGGTATGACAGTATTGCACATGGTATGAAAGTATTGCACATGGGTACGACAGTATTGCACATGGTATGAAAGTATTGCACATGGGTATGACAGTATTGCACACAGGTATGACAGTATTGAACATTGGTATGACAGTATTGCACATGGGTATGACAGTATTGCACAGGGGTTTGTCAGTATTGCACATGTGTATGACAGTATTGCACATACATATGTCAGTATTGCACATGGGTATGACAGTATTGCACATGGGTATGTCAGTATTGCACATGGGTATGACAGTATTGCACATTGGTGTGAAAGTATTGCACATGGGTATGAAAGTATTGCACATGGGTATGAAAGTATTGCACACAGGTATGACAGTACTGCACATGGGTATGAAAGTATTGCACATGGGTATGACAGTATTGCACATGGGTATGAAAGTATTGCACAGGGGTATGTCAGTATTGCACATTGGTATGTCAGTATTGCACATGGGTATGACAGTATTGCACATGAGTATGACAGTATTGCACATGGGTGTGTCAATATTGCACTTTGGTATGAGAGTATTGCACATGGGTATGGAAGTATTGCACATGGGTTTGACAGTATTGCACATGGGTATGTCAGTATTGCACATGGGTATGTCAGTATTGCACATGGGTATGACAGTATTGCACATGGGTATGACAGTATTGCACAGGGGTATGTCAGTATTGCACATGGATATGAAAGTATTGCACATAGGTATGTCAGTATGCACTTGGTTATGACAGTATTGCACACGAGTATGTCAGTATTGCACATGGGTATGACAGTATTGCACAGGGGTATGTCAGTATTGCACATGGATATGACAGTATTGCACATGGGTATGTCAGTATTGCACGTGGGTATGTCAATATTGCACATGGGTATGACAGTATTGCACATAGATATGCCAGTATTGCACATGTATTGCACAGGGGTGTGTCAGTATTGCACATGGGTATGTCAGTATTGCACAAGGGTATGACAGTATTGCACATGGGTATGTCAGTATTGCACAGTATTGCACATGAGTATGTCAGTATTGCACATGGGTATGACAGTATTGCACAGGGGTATGTCAGTATTGCACGTGGGTATATCAATATTGCACATGGGTATGACAGTATTGCACATAGATATGTCAGTATTGCACATGTATTGCACAGGGGTAAATCAGTATTGCACATGGGTATGTCAGGATTGCACATGGGTACGTCAGTATTGCACATGGGTATGACAGTATTGCACATGGTGATGACAGTATTGCACATGGGCATGACAGTATTGCACATGGGTATGTCAGTATTGCACATGGGTTTGTCAGTATTGCACATGGGTATGACAGTATTGCATATGGGTGTGACAGTATTGCACATGGGTATGACAGTATTGCACAGGGGTAGGACAGTATTGAACATGGGTATATCGGTATTGCACAATGTGTATGTCAGTATTATACATGGGTATGACAGTATTGCACATGGGTATAGCAGTATTGCACATGGTATGACAGTACTTCACAGGGGTATGTCAGTACTGCACATGGGTATGACAGTATTGCACATGGGTATGACAGTATACCACATGGGTATGAGAGTATTGCACATAGGTATGGCAGTATTGCACATGGGGATGACTGTATTGCACATGGGTATGTCAGTATTGCACATGGGTATGACAGTATTGCACATGGGGATGAAAGTATTGCACATGGGTATGTCAATATTGTACATGGGTATGACAGTATTGCACATGGATATGACAGTATTGCACATGGGGATGACAGTATTGCACATGGGTATGTCAGTATTGCACATGGGTAGACATCATTGCACATGGGGATGACAGTATTGCACATGGGTATGTCAGTATTGCACATGGGTATGACAGTATTGCACAGGGGAATGTCAATATTGCACATGGGTATGACAGTATTGCACATGGGTATGTCAGTATTGCACATGGGTATGACTGTATTGCACATGGGCATGACAGTATTGCACATGGGTATGTCAGTATTGCACATGGGTATGTCAGTATTGCACATGGGTATAGCAGTATTGCGCATGCTATGACAGTACTTCACAGGGGTATGTCAGTACTGCACATGGGTATGACAGTATTGCACATGGGGATGACAGTATTGCACATGGGTATGTCAGTATTGCACATGGGTATGACAGTATTGCACATGGGGATGACAGTATTGCACATGGGTATGTCAATATTGCAATGGGTATGACAGTATTGCACATGGGGATGACAGTATTGCACATGTGTATGACAGTATTGCACATGGGTATTACAGTATTGCACATGGGTATGACAGTATTGCACATGGGTATGTCCGTATTGCACATGGGTATGTCAGTTTGTGTTGTAGAGTGTGACAGCAGCAGAAGGACCTACTTTGAAACGTCTCCTTCACACAGCGAGGGTGGCCTAGTCACTGAAGCTGCTCTTCAGAGTGGACAGAGTGTCCTGCAGGGGACAGAGTGTCCTGCAGGGGACAGAGTGTCCTGCAGGGGACAGAGTGTCCTGCAGGGGACAGAGTGTCCTGCAGGGGGCGACACTCATGGTCAAGCATAGATGTGAGTTTAGCCAGGACCCTTCTGTCCCCCACCTCCTGCACCGAGTCCAGAGGACAGCCCAGGACGGAGCTTTGTCCAGCTTCTTCCTCTCCCTCTGTGATGACCCCACCTACAGGAGCTGATGCACCACAGAGTCAGAGAAGGTCTTCAGGAGCGGCCCTGTCAGGAGCGGCCCTGTCAGGAGTGGCCCTGTCAGGGGCGGCCCTGTCAGGAGTGGTCCTGTCAGGACTGGCCCTGTCAGGAGTGGCCCTGTCAGGAGTGGTCCTGTCAGGAGTGGCCCTGTCAGGAGCGGCCCTGTCAGGAGTGGTCCTGTCAGGACTGGCCCTGTCAGGAGTGGTCCTGTCAGGAGTGGCCCTGTCAGGAGCGGCCCTGTCACTCCAAAAGACCTGAGTCTCCTCAGGAGGTAGAGCCAACTCTGGCTCTTCCTGTACAGTGCGTATATATATATATATATATATATATATATATATATATATATATATATATATATATACAAAGTGGCAGTCCAAATGCAGTTCCGCTTCTGTCCAGCAGGAACAGGGATGTAAGATTTAATACTAATACTACTCCCTCTCTCTCTCGCTCTCTCTCTCTCGCTCTCTCTCTCTCGCTCTCTCTCTCTCTCTCTCTCGCTCTCTCTCGCTCTCTCTCTCGCTCTCTCTCTCTCTCTCTCTCGCTCTCTCTCGCTCTCTCTCTCGCTCTCTCTCTCTCGCTCTCTCTCTCTCTCTCTCTCGCTCTCTCTCTCTCTCTCTCTCGCTCTCTCTCTCTCTCTCTCTCTCGCTCGCTCTCTCTCTCTCGCTCTCTCTCTCTCTCTCTCTCTCTCTCTATCTAAGGTAAAAGAGAGAGAGTTTCTATCACTTCTGCTTCTAAACCAAACAAAGGAAACTGGAGGAACTCCACATTATATTTGGATCTTTTGATTTCCCTTTTTCAGAGAAACTCTTCAGGGCTTAAACTGGGTCTGGACCAGGTCTAAACCAGGTCTAAACCAGGTCTAAACCAGGACTAAACCAGGACCATGGGAGAAGTGGGTTCCACGGACTCCAGCTGCCTTTACAAAGACCAGTTCTGTGAGTACAGCTTTCACCGGGTTAGTCCTGGTTTAGTCCTGGTTTAGTCCTGGTTTGGACCTGGTTTAGACCTGGTTTAGACCATGGTTTAGACCAGTGTTAGTCTTGGTTTAGCCTTTATTTAGTTTGGTTTTAGTCTCAAATTTATTTGGACATGTTTGAAAATGTTTTTGTACATTTTCACACTATTTTTAGATTAAATCAATTAAATTAAACCAGGTCCAAACCAGGTCCAAACCAGGTCTGAACCATGGTCTAAACCAGGTCTAAACCAGGTCCAAACCAGGTCTGAACCATGGTCTAAACCAGGTCTAAACCAGGTCCAAACCAGGTCTGAACCATGGTCTAAACCAGGTCTAAACCAGGTCTAAACCAGGTCTAAACCAGGTCTAAACCAGGACTAAACCAGGTCTGAACCATGGTCTAAACCAGGTCTAAACCAGGTCCAAACCAGGTCTGAACCATGGTCTAAACCAGGTCTAAACCAGGTCTAAACCAGGTCTAAACCAGGTCTAAACCAGGACTAAACCAGGTCCGAACCATGATCTAAACCAGGTCTAAACCAGGTCCGAACCAGGTCCGAACCATGATCTAAACCAGGTCTAAACCAGGTCCGAACCATGATCTAAACCAGGTCTAAACCAGGACTAAACCAGGTCCGAACCATGATCTAAACCAGGTCTAAACCAGGTCCGAACCATGATCTAAACCAGGTCTAAACCAGGACTAAACACACATTATATTGAGCGTTCACACGTGTGCAGGTTTGGACCTGTTCGGTCCTGATGAAGACTTGGTTTGATCCTGTTCAGAAAAAAGACGTTCGGTTTAACGTTTCACTTCAGAAAATGTGATAAAGAAAGAAAGAGAAGAGAAACCAACACTTTTAAGTCAGAAACGACACTGTTCAACCTGGGTCTGCAGAAGGTGGCCTGCGGGCCAAAGTTGGCCCGCAGGCCACCTTCTGCAGATAACTTATATAGTCTGGCCCACAAGCTTCACTGATGATTTGGTGTGGACGTAACGACACAAGGCCTTCACGAGAGCCGGTGCTGTGCGGGAGGGCTGTCCCAGGGGCCGGCTGATGAAAGGTGGACCACCGTTTCACCGTTTCAGGACGGTCACATTCTAAAGCCCTCGTGGGCTCGTTTCTCTGTGAATATAAATCAGGATTGTAAAAAAACACTCACAACTGTCCACTGTGGCCATGTTTCTATAGAAACGGTACAGGGCGGAGCGGTCCTGGTGCTTCCTTTCCTTTCAGGGGTCCGTAACAGCTGGTAGATGATTGGATAAGAGACTGCAGAGTCCGACCCACAAAGCTAGCAAAGCAGGTTAGCAACAGCTTTAGTCACGCCCCTCACACACACTAGCTTTAGCCACGCCCCTCACACACACTAGCTTTAGCCACGCACCTCACACGCACTAGCTTTAGCCACGCCCCTCACACACACTAGCTTTAGCCACGCCCCTCACACACACACTGGAATTACTAAATTACTTTTTGTGACTCGCTCAGATCGACCTCAGGATTAGAAAGTATCAGGAGGATTTACATCAGATTCATGAAGAAGACGTGTGTTGAGCTCATGTGGCAGAACCTGTCTGGACCTGTCTGGACCTGTCTGGACCTGTCTGGAAAGAAGCAATCCAGCACGTTCTGGGGGTGTGGCTTGTGTCAGGAGTCTGTGTTTTGTCTAAATTACCTGTTTCGGCCTTTTCTTGGCTTTCTTGGCTCGACTCCTGTGACAGACAGAGCAGAGCTAAAGAAAGACGGTTGTATATTATTATTTTTAGTCTGAATTGTTGATAAAAATGAATTATTTCTCAGGTTCAGGTTTGTTTTCACCGGTTTAAGACTTTTTGCAGTTTGTATTTGAATGGTCTATTTTTAATATACGCGAAGGAGGTTGAACAATAGATCTAAGTTTTTAAGAGTCCCAGGTTCCTTCTTTAGTGTGTTTTAGTCCTTCTTTAGTCCTGCTTTAGTCCCGCTTTAGACCCACTTTAGTCCTTCTTTAGTCCTGCTTTAGTCCCGCTTTAGACCCGCTTTACACCTGCTTTAGTCCCGCTTTAGTACCGCTTTAGTCCCGCTTTAGTCCCGCTTTACACCTGCTTTAGTCCCGCTTTACACCCGCTTTAGTCCTGCTTTAGACCCGCTTTAGTCCCGCTTTAGACCCGCTTTAGTCCCGCTTTAGTCCCGCTTTAGACCCGCTTTAGTCCCGCTTTAGACCCGCTTTAGTCCCGCTTTAGTCCCGCTTTAGTCCCGCTTTAGTCCCGATTTAGACCCGCTTTAGTCCCGCTTTAGACCCGCTTTAGTCCCGCTTTAGTCCCGCTTTAGTCCCGCTTTAGTCCCGATTTAGACCCGGTTTAGTCCCGCTTTAGACACGCTTTAGTCCCGCTTTAGACCCGCTTTAGTCCCGCTTTAGTCCCGCTTTAGACCCGCTTTAGTCCCGCTTTAGTCCCGCTTTAGTCCCGCTTTAGACCCGCTTTAGTCCCGCTTTAGACCCGCTTTAGTCCCGCTTTAGTCCCGCTTTAGTCCCGCTTTAGACCCGCTTTAGTCCCGCTTTGGACCCGCTTTAGTCCCGCTTTAGTCCCGCTTTAGACCCGCTTTAGTCCCGCTTTAGTCCCGCTTTAGACCCGCTTTAGACCCGCTTTAGTCCCGCTTTAGTCCTGCTTTAGTCCTGCTTTAGACCTGCTTTAGTCCTGCTTTAGTCCTGCTTTAGTCCTGCTTTAGACCCGCTTTAGTCCCGCTTTAGTCCCGCTTTAGTCCCGCTTTAGTCCCGCTTTAGTCCCGCTTTAGATCCGCTTTAGTCCCGCTTTAGTCCCGGTTTAGTCCCGCTTTAGACCCGCTTTAGTCCCGCTTTAGTCCCGCTTTAGACCCGCTTTAGACCCGCTTTAGTCCCGCTTTAGTCCCGCTTTAGTCCCGCTTTAGACCCGCTTTAGTCCCGCTTTAGTCCCGCTTTAGACCCGCTTTAGTCCCGCTTTAGTCCCGCTTTAGACCCGCTTTAGTCCCGCTTTAGTCCCGCTTTAGTCCCGCTTTAGTCCCGCTTTAGTCCCGCTTTAGTCCCGCTTTAGTCCCGCTTTAGATCCGCTTTAGTCCCGCTTTAGTCCCGGTTTAGTCCCGCTTTAGACCCGCTTTAGTCCCGCTTTAGTCCCGCTTTAGACCCGCTTTAGACCCGCTTTAGTCCCGCTTTAGTCCCGCTTTAGTCCCGCTTTAGACCCGCTTTAGTCCCGCTTTAGTCCCGCTTTAGACCCGCTTTAGTCCCGCTTTAGTCCCGCTTTAGACCCGCTTTAGTCCCGCTTTAGTCCCGCTTTAGACCCGCTTTAGACCCGCTTTAGACCCGCTTTAGTCCTGCTTTAGACCTGCTTTAGTCCTGCTTTAGTCCTGCTTTAGTCCCGCTTTAGACCCGCTTCAGTCCCGCTTTAGACCCGCTTTAGTCCTGCTTTAGACCTGCTTTAGACCTGCTTTAGACCTGCTTTAGACTTGCTTTAGTCCTGCTTTAGACCTGCTTTAGACCTGCTTTAGACCTGCTTTAGTCCTGCTTTAGTCCTGCTTTAGTCCCGCTTTAGACCCGCTTTAGTCCTGCTTTAGTCCTGCTTTAGTCCCGCTTTAGACCCGCTTTAGTCCTGCTTTAGTCCCGCTTTAGTCCCGCTTTAGACCCGCTTCAGTCCCGCTTTAGACCTGCTTTAGTCCTGCTTTAGACCTGCTTTAGACCTGCTTTAGTCCTGCTTTAGTCCTGCTTTAGTCCCGCTTTAGACCCGCTTTAGTCCCGCTTCAGTCCAGCTTTAGTCCTGCTTTAGTCCTGCTTTAGACCTGCTTTAGTCCTGCTTTAGACCTGCTTTAGTTTAGTCCTGCTTTAGTCCTGCTTTAGTCCTGCTTTAGTCCTGCTTTAGACCTGCTTTAGTCCTGCTTCAGTCCAGCTTTAGTCCTGCTTTAGTCCCGCTTTAGACCCGCTTTAGTCCTGCTTTAGTCCCGCTTTAGTCCCGCTTTAGACCCGCTTCAGTCCCGCTTTAGTCCTGCTTTAGTCCTGCTTTAGTCCTGCTTTAGTCCCGCTTTAGACCCGCTTTAGTCCCGCTTCAGTCCAGCTTTAGTCCTGCTTTAGTCCTGCTTTAGTCCCGCTTTAGTCCTGCTTTAGTCCTGCTTTAGTCCTGCTTTAGTCCCGCTTTAGTCCAGCTTTAGTCCCGCTTTAGTCCTGCTTTAGTCCCGCTTTAGACCCGCTTTAGTCCCGCTTTAGTCCAGCTTTAGACCTGCTTTAGTCCTGCTTTAGTCCTGCTTTAGTCCTGCTTTAGTCCCGCTTTAGTCCTGCTTTAG
>NW_027316539.1:300000-302500 GCF_026437365.1 Eucyclogobius newberryi
TTAGAGATGGGCCGGTAATGACTCAGTACTGCGGCATCAAGACTGCTCTTCTTTAGGAGAGGCTTTATGACCGCAGTTTTCAAAAACATTGGGAATGTTCCAGATTGAAGCGACATGTTGACTATGTGAGTGAGTGGTGCTAACAAACTGTTCAGCACAGACTTTAGAAATTTGGTGGGTAACACACACACACACAGAGACACACACAGAGACACACACACACACACAGACACACACACAGAGAGACACACACATAAACACACACACACACACACACAGAGACACACACACACAGAGACACACACACACACACACAGAGACACACAAACACACATACACAGAGACACACACAGAGACGCACACACACACAGATACACACACACAGACACACACACAAACACACAGAGACACACACAGACACAGAGAGACACAGACACACACACACAGACACACACCTACACCCACACACAGAGACACACACACATCACACACAGAGACAAACACACACACACACACACAGAGAAACACACAGAGACACACAGACACACACACAGAAACACACAAAACACACACACATAGACACACACACACACACACACCACACACACACATGGACACACACACAGAGACACACAGACACACACACAGAAACACACACAACACACACACAGAGACACACACACTCAGAGACACACACACACTCACACACAGAAACACACACACATTACACACAGAGACACACACACACAGAGAGACACACGCAGACACACACACAGACACACGCAGACACACACACACAGAGAGACACACACAGAGAGACACACACACACACACACAGAGAGACACACACAGAGAGACACACACAGAGAGACACACACCTACACACACAGAGACACACACACACACACACACAGAGACACACACACACACACACACACACAGAGACACACAGAGAGACACAGACACACACAGAGACATACACACACATCCCACACAGAGACACACACATCTACACAGAGACAGAGACACACAGACACAGAGACACTCACACACACACACACACACACAGACACACACACACACACACACAGAGACACACACACACACATACACACAGATAATACGGACCATGTGTAGACATTGAGGGCCCAGATCGAGGCGCCATGACAGGAGGTGGAGCGACTTGTGCAGCTAGTGTGTGTGAGGGGCGTGGCTAAAGCTAGTGTGTGTGAGGGGCGTGGCTAAAGCTAGTGTGTGTGTGTGAGGGGCGTGGCTAAAGCTAGTGTGTGTGAGGGGCGTGGCTAAAGCTAGTGTGTGTGAGGGGCGTGGCTAAAGCTAGTGTGTGTGAGGGGCGTGGCTAAAGCTAGTGCGTGTGAGGGGCGTGGCTAAAGCTAATGTGTGTGAGGGGCGTGGCTAAAGCTAGTGCGTGTGAGGGGCGTGGCTAAAGCTAGTGTGTGTGAGGGAAGTGGCTAAAGCTAGTGTGTGTGAGGGGCGTGGCTAAAGCTAGTGTGTGAGGGGCGTGGCTAAAGCTAGTGTGTGTGAGGGGCGCGGCTAAAGCTAGTGTGTGTGAGGGGCGTGGCTAAAGCTAGTGTGTGTGAGGGGCGCGGCTAAAGCTAGTGTGTGTGAGGGGCATGGCTAAAGCTAGTGTGTGTGAGGGGCGTGGCTAAAGCTAGTGTGTGTGAGGGAAGTGGCTAAAGCTAGTGTGTGTGTGTGAGGGGCGTGGCTAAAGGTAGTGTGTGTGAGGGGCGTGGCTAAAGCTAGTGTGTGTGAGGGCTGTGGCTAAAGCTAGTGTGTGTGAGGGGCGTGGCTAAAGCTAGTGTGTTTGAGGGGCGTGGCTAAAGCTAGCGTGCACAGGAACAGTTTTGCCTCATTTCCTTCTCTCAGCCTCTTCATGTCCTGCTCTGGCTCACACACTGAAACTACGTTCTTGTTTTTGATGCACATGTGAACCTGAGGCTAACCACTCTGCCACTGTCCTCCAGATGGCAGTGCTGAGCCGGTGGAGGACATGGACACCACCAGCTTCGTGGCACAAATCGTGAGTTTGAGGACTTTGTTTGAAGCGGCTCTGTGTAACTATTGAATTATAGGTTTTATACGGTGCCCGTCCAAGTGACTTTGGGCCTCAGGCGGGGGACCGGAGCCCGGAGTCCGTCCCAGTGACTTTGGGCCTCAGGCGGGGGACCGGAGCCTGTCCCAGTGACTTTGGGCCTGAGGCGGGGGACTGGAGCCCGGAGCCCGTCCCAGTGACTTTGGGCCTAAGGCGGGGGACCGGAGCCCGTCCCAGTGACTTTGGGCCTCAGGCGGGGGACCGGAGCCCGTCCCAGTGACTTTGGGCCTCAGGCGGGGGACCGGAGCCTGTCCCAGTGACTTTGGGCCTCAGGCGGGGGACCGGAGCCTTTCCCAGTGACTTTGGGCCTCAGGCGGGGGACCGGAGCCTGTCCCAGTGACTTTGGGCCTCAGGCGGGGGACCGGAGCCTGTCCCAGTGACTTTGGGCGT
>NW_027316539.1:307500-312500 GCF_026437365.1 Eucyclogobius newberryi
CACTTTTCACACTCGCCACTTTGCACACTCGCCACTTTTCACACTCGCCACTTTGCACACTCGCCACTTTTCACACTCGCCACTTTTCACACTCGCCACTTTGCAAACTCGCCACTTTTCACGCTCGCTACTTTTCACGCTCGCCACGTCACAAAAGACACAGTCACAGTTTTTGGGTCAAAATTTATTATAGATTCATCATAAAATACAGATCAATCATGTGGAATATGAACCGCACAGAAATATGAGTCAAACCAATCGATCCGTCAGTTATGAATATTCAGAAGGTTTAAATTACAAACACAAAGAGAAACAAACAAACAAACAAACACTCCTTCAATTTAGCCAGAGTACATTCAGGCAAAGGGAAAACACTACAATGATATAAAAATAAGTCTGTATCGTTGTAAATATGAACAGTTTTATGTTCATATTTACAATCAGCTATGTTTTATTAAATGATGATTATTCGAGCGTTGGTGGATGGATTACAGCTCAAAATGACAATTTCACAGAATATAAGATCCTTAAAATGACCAAAACATAAAACATACTTTTGTACTCGTGGTGAATAATAAGAGTAATAATAAGATTAATATTGGGTTAAATCAAAGGCAAATAAAAACATTAATATGGGTCAAATATATGAATCCATTTTGCCATTTTCTCTCCGTTTACCAAACCCTCCAATCGTGCTCGTTTCACTCACTTTCAATTCAATTTATTATTTTAGAGTAAAAAAAACAACAGAAAGTTAGAAAATCAAAGAATAAACTCTACGATGAAGCGTGCAAAGACTTAAACTCGGGCTAAAACCGCTGGATTTACTGGTCAGCAGCGAAACGTTGGCCTATCAATGTATCCAGTTGTTTTATTCTGAAGGTTTCGAGATCAAATCAACCAATGAAACAGTCGCTGGTGGATAAAAGCCGAGCGACCGACCCGACCGGCGTTAAGTCGGCCGCGCTCGTTAACATTTCTGTTGTTTTACGGTCGAATCACCCAATATTCAGGCCGAGCATGTTTGTGAGGCCCAGGGAGAGCTTCTGGTCCTCGTCTGTGCCCGCCGGCCCCGTGATGGAGCCTCCCAGACTTCCCTCGGCAGACGCTCCGGCCGCGCCCAGGTCCAGATCCACGCTCGAATCTGTGGGCGACGTGCTCACGGACAGCGACTTCCCCTTCGACACCTTCAGAAGCTCCGAAAGGTCCACCTTTTCCGCCGTTTTGGCCGCGGCGTTGTTGTTGCTGTTGACAAACGGCAGACGAACGCCTTTGCTCATGACGTAATCTTTGTTCTCGACCTTGCGGCTGGCCGTGCTCAAAGTATCCAGGATCCCGCTGAAACTGTCCCGCTTGTTTGCGGGTAATCTGTGGAAGACGAACGCGGGCACTTCCACTTCGGTGTTGCCCGTTTCTGGGTCGGACTCGGTGCCGCTCCCCTCGTCTTCATTTGATTTTAGACCCCACTTGAACGGCCATTTTAGCTTTGAGCTTTTGGCCTCTGCGTCTACGCCTCCCGTTGCGCCCACATTTAGCGACGGGCTATCGAGGCCAGGCGTGCTAACTTCTCCTTTGACTTCAGGTACGTCCTCAATGTCTGAGCTTTTAGTTCTGCCTAAATCAAATTTAGGAAACTTAAAGTTGTGTTTTGGCTTATCAACGTTAGCGTCTACGCTAGGAAGGTTAGCATCAATTTCTGCGCCAGCAGATGGAAGGCCCAGATCAACTTTCGGGGCCTCGACGTCGGGGCTGGACATATTAAACGAGGGCATTTTGAAGTGAGGAGTATTGAACTCGCCAAGCGAGTCAACGTTTGGGGCGTTTACATCAACGTTTGGAGCGGAAATGCCCGTTTTAAGGTCGGCAGAAGGAAGGAAAAGATCTGGCGCTTTGTGGTTTGAACTGGAAAAATTTGGAAGATTTAAATTCACTTTTGGTGAATTTATATCGAAATCAGGCTCTTCAACGTTAAAATCTCCGTCAACTTTGGGTTTTCCTAAGTTAACTTTTGGTAAGTTAAATGAGGGCAGTTTGATGCCCCCTACTGGTGGTTTGACAGCTGGAGCATCTACTTTTAAGTCTGGGGATTCTAGATTCACTTTTGGCGCAGATAGATCCAAATTTGGAGTTGAAATTTTACCGTCTATTTCTGGTGCATCGAGCTTGACATCGGGGGACTTCAGGCTCAGATCGGGCGTTTCCAAATCCGCGTCAAAAGATTTCGCTTTCGGCCATTTTAACTTTGGCAGTTTAAACCCTCCAGAAGGTGCATCGACATCAAGGTCTGGCGTCTTCACATCGATATTTGGCGCCTCTAAACTCAAATCAGGCGCATTAAGTTTTCCCTCTAATTTAGGAGCATCTAAGTTAAGATCTGGGGTCTTAAGGTTCAAATCTGGCCCGTCCAGATCCGCTTTCGCTTTCGGCCATTTTAACTTTGGCAGTTTAAACCCTCCAGAAGGATCGACATCTGGAGTTTTGATATCTACTTTTGGTGCATCTAAACTCAGGTCGGGAGTACTGAGGTTTCCGTCGATTTTAGGCGCGTCCAAACTCAGATCTGGGCCCGACAAATCCAAGTCGCCCGTTTTGTGAACACCTTTCGGCCAGTTCAGTTTCGGCATCTTAATTTTGCTGCCGAGATCTGGAGCTTCGCCCTCGATCTTCGGCGCGCTCAAGTCCAGACTGGGCCCGTTGAGGTCTGCGTCTGGTAAATCGAGGTTCAAATTTGGCGCGTCAAAGCTCGGCAACGTCAGGTCGGCGCCGGGAGCTTTAACGTCGGCGTCGGCTTTCACCCTCGGACCGGTAACCCCGAATTTTGGCCACTTAATTTTCGGTTGCTTCATTTTAGCGTTGACTTCTGGTAATTCTGTGTTCAGGTCTGCTTTTGGTAAGCTAAGGTCTACATGTGGAGCGTCTATTCCGCCGTTTAGGCTCGGCGCGCTCAGGTTTGGGTTGGGCGTGTCAATGCTTGCGTCAAAATCGCCGTCAATTTCAGGGCCCTTAACTCTGCCTTTCATCTTGGGCAGTTTGAGTTTCGGTAGTTTTAAACCCGCTTTTGGTTGATCTACGTCGAGATTTGGGCCGTTCACGTCAATCTCCGGAGCGGTCAAACCAGCGTTAAGTTCTGGCGTGTCAATCTTAACGTCTCCGTCGATGTTTGGTAATTTCAAATCCGCGTCAATATCTTTTTTCTTCCAAGTTCCGATTTTCTTCCACCATTTTGTTTTAACGTCAGGTCCATTTATGTCGACGTTTGGACCGTCGACGTCTAACCCGCCTTCTAATTTCGGAGCGTTGAGGTCCAAATCGGCCTTTGGAAAGTCTACGTTAAGATTTGGCGCATTCAACGACGCATCAGGCAAATCTGCGTCAAGGTTTGGACCGGAAACCTTCAACTTCTGTCTTTTCAACGTCGGGAATTTTATTTTTGGACCGTCGACTTTAGCGTCAAGATCTGCTTTCGGTAGATCTGCGTCGAGTTTGGGCAGCGACAGATCAGCGTCTGGCGTGTCTATGTCCGCTTTTAGATCTGCTTTTGGCATTTTGGGCTTTTTCCAATTCAAATGTGGCCAGTGTATGCCAGAATGCCCGTCGATGTTCACATCTGGAGTCTTAAGGTCTGCGTCTGGAAGCTCTAAATCTGCTGTTG
This sequence comes from Eucyclogobius newberryi, assembly GCF_026437365.1. Taxonomy (NCBI): domain Eukaryota; kingdom Metazoa; phylum Chordata; class Actinopteri; order Gobiiformes; family Gobiidae; genus Eucyclogobius; species Eucyclogobius newberryi. The sequence goes on from NW_027316539.1 coordinate 311,153, forward strand.
GTGCGCCGAGATTTGCGTCAATTTTCGGAGCGGACAAATTCAGATCGGTGTCAGCGTCTACGTCGAGTTTGGGCCCTTTCGGTTTCTTCCACTTCCGATGTGGCCAGTTTATTCCCCCGTTCAAATCCCCGTCGAGTTTAGCGTCGATTTTGGGCGCGTCAATTGTAGGTGCTTCTAGGTCTACGCTAGCGTCTGGGGATTTAGCTTTGCCTTTCCATTTCAGGTGAGGCCACTTGATTCCGTGATTCGCGTCCAAGTTCAAATCTGGGGCTTCGGCGTTCAAATCGGGGCCGTTGACGTTAACTTTGGGCCCGTTCAGGTCTAAAATTGGAACTTTAACATCGACATTTGGAGTGGATAAATTGAGATTAGGCTTTTTGACATCTGCGCTGACTTTAGGCATGTCGATGTCACCTGAAACACCCAGATCTGCGTCAGGAACTTCGACCTTAGGCAGGTTGAAACTCGGCATCATGAACTTAGGGGATTTCACGTTGAACCCGCTCGTCTTCACTTCTGGAGCGTCCAGACCCAGCGAGGCTCTGGGAGCGCTCAGGTCACCGTTCAGGCTCGGACCAGACAGACCCGCCTTCAAGTCTGGGGCCTTCAGGTCGCTCTTCAGGTCTGGGCCGGACACACTCAGACCCGGCAAGTCCCCGTTAAGGGTGGGCGTCTTGAGTCCTCCCCCGAGTCCTCCCCCGAGTTCCCTGAGTCCTCCCCCGAGTCCCCCGAGTCCTCCTTCAAGTCCCCCGAGTCCACCTTCAAGTCCTCCGAGTCCTCCTTTAAGACCTCCGAGTCCTCCTTCGAGTCCTCCTCCGAGTCCTCCTTCAAGTCCTCCGAGTCCTCCTTTAAGACCCCCGAGTCCTCCTCCGAGTCCTCCTCCGAGTCCTCCTCCGAGTCCTCCTTCGAGTCCTCCTCCGAGTCCTCCTTCAAGTCCTCCAAGTCCTCCTTTAAGACCCCCGAGTCCTCCTCCGAGTCCACTGTCTGCGTTCAGGTTCAGGCCGTTCATGGACACAGAGGGCGCTTCAGCCGACGCCCCCAGAGAAGACTGTCGGAGAAAGACAAATAAAAACACTCGTTACAGTTGTAATATTCTGTACATTACTACTTTATTTGGCCAATCCGAACTCAAACACTTCTCACTTATCACAAACTTTAAGGCTCATTTTTGCTCCAAACACATCTGCATGAAGGTCGTTTGCTCCGCCTCCTCAGTATTTGTAGAAAAATATTCAGTTGTATCATCTGGACTCATTCTTAATCTGCGAATCAGGACCGGGAACTCGGATATTTATCCTGCTCTGCGTAGGCCCCGCCCCCCGGACCTCCTGATGAAAAGGTGTTGTTG
>NW_027316539.1:317500-347321 GCF_026437365.1 Eucyclogobius newberryi
ATTTGTGAGTTTACAGATCAAAGCTGCTGATGTTACAGTCACGTCTGTGGAATGTCGAGCGCTCGGTTCTGAAACCAGAGACATGCGACCCGAGAGGTTTAACATGTGACCCGAGCGGTTTGACCACATTACACCAGGAAGACAGAAACTCCAAACGCACCAAAACCTCACACCAGAGAGTAACCACGGGATTACAATATAAATGACATGTTTAGTGTCAGTGACATGTGTTCTACAGCGTGATGTCATCAGGTGTGTCATTAAAGGCACCGTGTGTAACGTTCACCCGCAGGAACCACAGAGGAAACACCAGGCTTAGAAGCTTCTCCGTGCAGTTTAATGCCATTCTGAGTATTGTTTTTACAGTTGTTTTTGTACTTTTACTTATTCGAGCGGTTTTACAACATCAAACTAAAAACACAGAAATAACGAGGGAAAAATCCAAACACAAATCCAGACACGTGTGTTTTCCGGAGCAGGAAAGTCAAACACATTAACGTCGCACGTAAAGAACGACCGACCACATAACAGCGCCGCAGGTCCGACCACATAACCGACCACACGACCGACCACATAACAGCGCCGCGGGTCCGACCACATAACCGACCACACGACCGACCACATAACAGCGCCGCGGGTCCGACCACATAACCGACCACACGACCGACCACATAACAGCGCCGCGGGTCCGACCACATAACCGACCACACGACCGACCACATAACAGCGCCGCAGGTCCGACCACATAACCGACCACACGACCGACCACATAACAGCGCCGCAGGTCCGACCACATAACCGACCACACGACCGACCACATGACAGCGCTGCATAATTCCTTAAGCTAACGTTCCCTTTATAAGAAGGGTTAGTTTCACAGGGTGGGACTTTACCCTGTTCTTTAAATGTTAAGAGTAACAAACCTGAGCCTCCAGGAACGTGACTGTGATTTTATGTCTTTTTTTCAAAAATAAACTTGATCAAACTTTCATGTGACACATTAAACACCAAACATTTTGCCTGTCAATGTCGGTGACGTTTCTGATGTCACTTCCTGGTTTGACGTGTCCGGTAAATCTGTAATTGGCAGAGGTTATGCCACAACTGTTACTTAGCAACCAGTTGTAAACAAGAGTCCATTTCGATCATACAATAGTTACGATTTGACAAATAATTACATCTGTCCACACTTCTGGCGCTTTTTGATGACATCACAGAGGGGTTCTGCTGTAGAACTCAGGAACTAACTCACCAAACGACGTCATACAGAGAAAAACACGACTTAAATGGACTTAAATGACACACAAACCGCCGTTTCTGGAGTTTTAAACAATGAAAATATTTTTGCTGGTGCGACAGAACCTGTGGTTGAAGAGTTCTAAAACAGAACCCTCGGTGTCAATAACAGACACAGAACCATGTGAGAAGTGGCACAGAAGAACCGGATGAACTGCTGCTGTTACCACACGTGTCCCTGTCATGTTTGAGCTGTAGAAAGAATGTTTAGCATGTTCATATACGTGTCGTACATGTTTACGAGTCAGATCCTGATCGCCGGTTTAGACCCTTGTGTTTACATTCTATTCATTCATTTTAACGGAGCATGTTCCCCTGTACCCATGTTCCCCTGTACCCCTGTTCCCCTGTACCCATGTTCCCCTGTATCCATGATCCCCTGTACCCATGTTCCCCTGTACCCCTGTTCCCCTGTACCCATGTTCCCCTGTACCCATGTTCCCCTGTACCCATGTTCCCCTGTATCCATGATCCCCTGTACCCATGTTCCCCTGTACCCCTGTTCCCCTGTACCCATGTTCCCCTGTACCCATGTTCCCCTGTACCCATGTTCCCCTGTGTCCATGTTCCCCTGTACCCATGTTCCCCTGTACCCATGTTCCCCTGTACCCATGTTCCCCTGTGTCCATGTTCCCCTGTACCCATGTTCCCCTGTACCCATGTTCCCCTGTACCCATGTTCCCCTGTACCCATGTTCCCCTGTACCCCTGTACCCATGTTCCTCTGTACCCATGTTCCCCTGTACCCATGTTCCCCTGTGTCCATGTTCCCCTGTACCCATGTTCCCCTGTACCCATGTTCCCCTGTACCCATGTTCCCCTGTGTCCATGTTCCCCTGTACCCATGTTCCCCTGTACCCATGTTCCCCTGTACCCATGTTCCCCTGTACCCATGTTCCCCTGTACCCCTGTACCCATGTTCCTCTGTACCCATGTTCCCCTGTACCCATGTTCCCCTGTGTCCATGTTCCCCTGTACCCATGTTCCCCTGTGTCCATGTTCCCCTGTATCCATGTTCCCCTGTACCCATGTTCCCCTGTTCCCCTGTACCCATGTTCCCCTGTACCCATGTTCCCCTGTACCCATGTTCCCCTGTATCCATGTTCCCCTGTATCCATGTTCCCCTGTACCCATGTTCCCCTGTACCCATGTTCCCCTGTACCCATGTTCCCCTGTGTCCATGTTCCCCTGTACCCATGTTCCCCTGTACCCATGTTCCCCTGTACCCATGTTCCCCTGTACCCATGTTCCCCTGTACCCATGTTCCCCTGTACCCCTGTACCCATGTTCCCCTGTACCCATGTTCCCCTGTGTCCATGTTCCCCTGTACCCATGTTTCACTGATATGTATGTATATATATATATATATATATATATATATATATATATGTATCAAAAGTATAAAACAGCGACATTTGAGTCCAAACAGGAAGTTAAAACCGGACAATGCTTTTAATGCCTCTGAGGAATATTTCCATGGAAACCAGCAGGAGGCGCCTCAGGACAAGTACGCGTCAGGTTTGTGGAGCGGCTGCTCACAGTAAACACAGTTTTTTTAATGCAATAAAATCACCCTTGACCAGAATGTGACCGTGACACTGTGTCTAAACCAGGACTAAACCAGGTTTAAACCAGGACTAAACCAGGTTTAAACCAGGACTAAACCAGGACTAAACCAGGTTTAAACCAGGACTAAACCAGGTTTAAACCAGGACTAAACTAGGACTAAACCAGGACTAAACCAGGACTAAACCAGGTCTAAACCAGGACTAAACCAGGACTAAACCAGGTTTAAACCAGGACTAAACCAGGACTAAACCAGGACTAAACCAGGTTTAAACCAGGACTAAACCAGGACTAAACCAGGTTTAAACCAGGACTAAACCAGGTCTAAACCAGGACTAAACCAGGACTAAACCAGGACTAAACCAGGTTTAAACCAGGACTAAACCAGGACTAAACCAGGACTAAACCAGGTTTAAACCAGGACTAAACCAGGTCTAAACCAGGACTAAACCAGGACTAAACCAGGACTAAACCAGGTTTAAACCAGGTTTAAACCAGGACTAAACCAGGACTAAACCAGGACTAAACCAGGACTAAATCAGGTCTAAACCAGGACTAAACCAGGTTTAAACCAGGACTAAACCAGGTCTAAACCAGGACTAAAGCAGGACTAAACCAGGTCTAAACCAGGTCTAAACCAGGTCTAAACCAGGACTAAACCAGGTCTAAACCAGGACTAAACCAGGACTAAACCAGGACTAAACCAGGACTAAACCAGGTCTAAACCAGAACTAAACCAGGACTAAATCAGGACTAAACCAGGTCTTAACTAGGTCTAAACCAGGACTAAACCAGGTCTAAACCAGGTCTTAACTAGGTCTAAACCAGGACTAAACCAGGACTAAACCAGAACTAAACCAGGACTAAATCAGGACTAAACCAGGTCTTAACTAGGTCTAAACCAGGACTAAACCAGGACTAAACCAGAACTAAACCAGGACTAAACCAGGACTAAACCAGATCTAAACCAGGACTAAACCAGGTCTAAACCAGGACTAAGCCAGGTCTAAACCAGGTCCAAACCAGGACTAAACCAGGTCTAAACCAGGTCTAAACCAGGACTAAACCAGGTCTAAACCAGGAGTCAACCAGGACTAAACCAGGACTAAACCAGATCTAAATCAGGACTAAACCAGGACTAAACCAGGTCTTAACTAGGTCTAAACCAGGACTAAACCAGATCTATATCAGGACTAAACCAGGTCTAAACCAGGACTAAACCAGGACTAAACTAGGTCTAAACCAGGACTAAACCAGGACTAATCTTGTAGCATGTTTAGTCCTGGTTTAGTCCTGGTTTAGTCCCGGTGTTCTTCTGCTTCAGATGATTCCACATGATATAGAAGTTTAGGTGAATATTTGGTGGAGTTTGGGAGGAGACGTGATTCATTGCGGCCGAGCCCAAACCTGACTCAGCCGACTTTAAATCAAACTATTATTTTATCACAGATGAAAGTCAAACGTTGATTCAGAGGCGGATTAACAGCGACACCCACAAAACCAGGCGCAGCAACTGACCAAGACTTTGATTGTATTTTCATTATTTTGAGACGTTTTGAAACACATTTTGAACCAAATAAAGGTGTAAATCTGTGACTGAAGCGTCTGGGGAGAATATTCACCAAAAATAATGTCCGTATTTTCTGGAGTATAAGTCGCACCAGCCAAAAAATGCATAATAGAGAAGAAAAAAACATATATAAGTTGCACTGGAGTATGGAATGCGTTTGCAAGTATGAAAATAACAAATAATATCACATATAAATCGCTCCGGAGTATAAGTTTAAGTATATAAGTATAAGTATAAGTCGCACCCCGGCCTAAACTATGAAAAAAGGTGCGACTTATAGTCCAGAAAATAGAGTAACAGTTTAAAGTTTTTTACATTTTGATTTAAAAAAGTCATTTTTGTGTCAGACAAACATTAACATTAGAGAAATACTATTATTCCATGGTAAAAATGTCAGATTATTGATGTTTTTCTGGTTTAAAAGTCTCATATAAATACATAAATCCAAAATGATCTTTGTAAATCCTGTAAACGGCTCCGAAAACCTCTTCACTCACCGCGTCCAGAAGTGGAGTGGGTCTGTGGGGCCGGCTGGAGTCCTGGTCCTGCTCTTGGTCCTGCTCCTGGTCCTGGTCCTGCTCTTGCTCCTGCTCTTGCTCCTGGTCCTGGTCCTGCTCCTGGTTCTGGTTCTATCCGCGCTGCAGGACGTTCATCCTCGCCCGTCGCTGCCTCTGTGACGAGCAGCAGGACTAAAGCTGGTTTAAAGCCAGGACTGAACCAGGTCTAGACCAGAGGAACTGGTCGGACCACATCCCAAAGAGCCAAGGCCCAAAGTCACTTGCAAAATCTTCATAGAAACCACATCCCGAGAGAGCTTTTATATGCACTTTAGAGCGCCCCCTACAGGCCGCAGGCTGCAGTTAAGAGCATTATATTTAGAATTTTGCTAAAAATAATAAAAATGTGATCACAGAATAGAGCCTTTTTTTAAGTTTATAATGTCACTTCCTGTTTGTAATTGATGACATCACACTACCAAAACTCATCTAATGTGAAACAAAAAACAAACAAAAAAGAAAGGTCCAAAAGCATAAACCAGAGATGTGTGTTATGTTTATGGCCCTTTTAAACACTGAACGCTCTTTGGTTTTTACTTTCATCTTAAAGAGTTTTATCTTTCATCAAAACTCGAACATTATCATTTAATGAACAAACAAATGGGCAATAAATGAAGTCACTCAATTAGACACAGTTTAGTCCCGGTTTAGTCCTGGTTTAGACCCGGTTTGGACCCGGTTTAGTCCCGGTTTAGTCTCGGTTTAGAACCGGTTTAGACCCGGTTTAGTCCTGGTTTTGACCTGGTTTAGTCCTGGTTTAGACCTGGTTTAGACCTGGTTTAGACCTGGTTTAGTCCCGGTTTAGACCCGGTTTAGTCCCGGTTTAGTCCCGGTTTAGACCCGGTTTAGACATGGTTTAGTCCTGGTTTAGTCCTGGTTTAGACCTTGGTTTAGTCCTGGTTTAGTCCTGGTTTTGTCAAAGTTTTGACCTGGTTTAGACCTGGTTTAGTCCTGGTTTAGTCCTGGTTTAGACCTGGTTTAGTCCTGGTTTTGACCTGGTTTAGTCCTGGTTTAGACCTGGTTTAGACCTGGTTTAGACCTGGTTTAGTCCCGGTTTAGACCCGGTTTAGTCCTGGTTAAGTCCTGGTTTAGACCTGGTTTAGTCCTGGTTTAGTCCTGGTTTAGACCTGGTTTAGTCCTGGTTTAGACCTGGTTTAGTCCTGGTTTAGTCCTGGTTTAGTCCTGGTTTAGACCTGGTTTAGTCCTTGTTTAGACCTGGTTTAGACCTGGTTTAGACCTGGTTTAGACCTGGTTTAGACCTGGTTTAGTCCTGGTTTAGTCCTGGTTTAGACCTTGTTTAGACCTGGTTTAGTCCTGGTTTAGTCCTGGTTTAGTCCTTGTTTAGACCTGGTTTAGACCTGGTTTAGACCTGGTTTAGTCCTGGTTTAGTCCTGGTTTAGTCCTTGTTTAGACCTGGTTTAGACCTGGTTTAGTCCTGGTTTAGTCCTTGTTTAGACCTGGTTTAGACCTGGTTTAGACCTGGTTTAGACCTGGTTTAGTCCTGGTTTAGTCCTGGTTTAGTCCTGGTTTAGACCTGATTTAGTCCTGGTTTAGTCCTGGTTTTGTCCTGGTTTAGTCCTGGTTTAGACCTGATTTAGTCCTGGTTTGGACCTGGTTTAGTCCTGGTTTAGTCTTTAGACCTGGTTTAGTCCTGGTTTAGACCTGGTTTAGTCCTGGTTTAGACCTGATTTAGTCCTGGTTTAGTCCTGGTTTTGTCCTGGTTTAGTCCTGGTTTAGACCTGGTTTAGTCCTGGTTTTGACCTGGTTTAGTCCTGGTTTAGACCTGGTTTAGACCTGGTTTAGACCTGGTTTGGACCTGGTTTAGTCCTGGTTTAGTCTTTAGACCTGGTTTAGTCCTGGTTTAGACCTGGTTTAGTCCCGGTTTAGACCTGGTTTAGACCCGGTTTAGTCCTGGTTTAGACCTGGTTTAGACCTGATTTAGTCCTGGTTTAGACCTGGTTTAGACCTGGTTTAGACCTGGTTTAGTCCTGGTTTAGACCTGGTTTAGTCCTGGTTTAGTCCTGGTTTAGACCTGGTTTAGTCCTGGTTTAGTCCTGGTTTAGTCCTGGTTTAGTTCTGGTTTAGTCCTGGTTTAGTCCTGGTTTAGTCCTGGTTTAGTTCTGGTTTAGACCTGGTTTAGTCCTGGTTTAGTCCTGGTTTTGTCCTGGTTTAGTCCTGGTTTAGACCTGGTTTAGTCCTGGTTTTGACCTGGTTTAGTCCTGGTTTAGACCTGGTTTAGACCTGGTTTAGACCTGATTTAGTCCTGGTTTGGACCTGGTTTAGTCCTGGTTTAGTCTTTAGACCTGGTTTAGTCCTGGTTTAGACCTGGTTTAGTCCTGGTTTAGACCTGATTTAGTCCTGGTTTAGTCCTGGTTTTGTCCTGGTTTAGTCCTGGTTTAGACCTGGTTTAGTCCTGGTTTTGACCTGGTTTAGTCCTGGTTTAGACCTGGTTTAGACCTGGTTTAGACCTGGTTTGGACCTGGTTTAGTCCTGGTTTAGTCTTTAGACCTGGTTTAGTCCTGGTTTAGACCTGGTTTAGTCCTGGTTTAGTCCTGGTTTAGTCCCGGTTTAGACCTGGTTTAGACCCGGTTTAGTCCTGGTTTAGACCTGGTTTAGACCTGATTTAGTCCTGGTTTAGACCCGGTTTAGTCCTGGTTTAGACCTGGTTTAGACCTGGTTTAGTCCTGGTTTAGACCTGGTTTAGTCCTTGTTTAGTCCTGGTTTAGACCTGGTTTAGTCCTGGTTTAGTCCTGGTTTAGTCCTGGTTTAGTCCTGGTTTAGTTCTGGTTTAGACCTGGTTTAGTCCTGGTTTAGTCCTGGTTTTGTCCTGGTTTAGTCCTGGTTTAGACCTGGTTTAGTCCTGGTTTTGACCTGGTTTAGTCCTGGTTTAGACCTGGTTTAGACCTGGTTTAGACCTGATTTAGTCCTGGTTTGGACCTGGTTTAGTCCTGGTTTAGTCTTTAGACCTGGTTTAGTCCTGGTTTAGACCTGGTTTAGTCCTGGTTTAGACCTGATTTAGTCCTGGTTTAGTCCTGGTTTTGTCCTGGTTTAGTCCTGGTTTAGACCTGGTTTAGTCCTGGTTTTGACCTGGTTTAGTCCTGGTTTAGACCTGGTTTAGACCTGGTTTAGACCTGGTTTGGACCTGGTTTAGTCCTGGTTTAGTCTTTAGACCTGGTTTAGTCCTGGTTTAGACCTGGTTTAGTCCTGGTTTAGTCCTGGTTTAGTCCCGGTTTAGACCTGGTTTAGACCCGGTTTAGTCCTGGTTTAGACCTGGTTTAGACCTGATTTAGTCCTGGTTTAGACCTGGTTTAGTCCTGGTTTAGACCTGGTTTAGACCTGGTTTAGTCCTGGTTTAGACCTGGTTTAGTCCTGGTTTAGTCCTGGTTTAGACCTGGTTTAGTCCTGGTTTAGTCCTGGTTTAGTCCTGGTTTAGTTCTGGTTTAGATCTGGTTTAGACCTGGTTTAGTCCTGGTTTAGTCCTGGTTTAGTCCTGGTTTAGTCCTGGTTTAGTTCTGGTTTAGACCTGGTTTAGTCCTGGTTTAGTCCTGGTTTAGTCCTGGTTTAGTCCTGGTTTAGTTCTGGTTTAGATCTGGTTTAGTCCTGGTTTCAGATGTTGATTTAAACACATTTAAACTCCTGTCGCAGACGCTTCTCGTGACTTGGTTTATTCACGTGGAAGGTTTGTGAGTTTAGGTTTAAATAATCAGATGTTTCAGTGACTGAAGCTGAAACTGTTTCTTCTTTTGTTCAGATGCAAATTCAATAAACGAATAAACACTTTGAATATTCTGTTGAGTTTGTTTTTCTAAAGACAAAATGAATTGAAAGGGATTTCTATGAGCAAAAAGACTCAACTCCGCCTGTACCACCTGCACCTCCTGAACCTCTGGACATCCTGACCTCCTGAACCTCCTGCACCTCCTGGACATCCTGGACCTCCTGAACCTCCTGCACCTCCTGGACATCCTGACCTCTGGACCTTCTGACCTCTGGACCTCCTGACCTCCTGCACCTCCTGACCTCTGGACCTCCTGACCTCTGGACCTCCTGACCTCTGGACCTCCTGCACCTCCTGGACCTCCTGGACATCCTGGACATCCTGAACCTCCTGCACCTCCTGGACATCCTGACCTCTGGACCTTCTGACCTCTGGACCTCCTGACCTCCTGCACCTCCTGACCTCTGGACCTCCTGACCTCTGGACCTCCTGACCTCTGGACCTCCTGCACCTCCTGGACCTCCTGGACATCCTGGACCTCCTGAACCTCCTGCACCTCCTGGACATCCTGACCTCTGGACCTTCTGACCTCTGGACCTCCTGACCTCCTGCACCTCCTGACCTCTGGACCTCCTGACCTCTGGACCTCCTGACCTCTGGACCTCCTGCACCTCCTGGACCTCCTGAACCTCCTGCACTTCCTGGACCTCCTGGACATCCTGACCCCCTGAACCTCCTGCACCTCCTGGACCTCCTGAACCTCCTGCACCTCCTGGACCTCCTGGACATCCTGACCCCCTGAACCTCCTGCACCTCCTGGACATCCTGCACCTCCTGAACCTCTGGACATCCTGACCTCCTGAACCTCCTGCACCTCCTGGACATCCTGCACCTCCTGAACCTCTGGACATCCTGACCTCCTGAACCTCCTGCACCTCCTGGACATCCTGGACCTCCTGAACCTCCTGCACCTCCTGCACCTCCTGGACATCCTGACCTCTGGACCTCCTGACCTCAGGACCTCCTGACCTCCTGCACCTCCTGACCTCTGGACCTCCTGACCTCTGGACCTCCTGACCTCTGGACCTCCTGCACCTCCTGGACCTCCTGAACCTCCTGCACTTCCTGGACCTCCTGGACATCCTGACCCCCTGAACCTCCTGCACCTCCTGGACCTCCTGAACCTCCTGCACCTCCTGGACCTCCTGGACATCCTGACCCCCTGAACCTCCTGCACCTCCTGGACCTCCTGAACCTCCTGCACCTCCTGGACCTCCTGAACCTCCTGCACCTCCTGGACATCCTGGACTCATTGGACCTCCTGACCCCCTGAACCTCCTGCACCTCCTGGACCTCCTGAACCTCCTGCACCTCCTGGACATCCTGACCTCCTGGATCATGTCAGAAACTAGAACACGATCATCATTCATATCAATATTGCACATGTGACTTTAATGTTGAAAGTGGAAGTGGAAGACCAGGTTTGGATCAGGCCCATCCCAAGCTCAGGGCGGGGCAGGTCATACTTTAGAGATGAGTGATGTCTCTGTGTGTCAGATGCCCTCCCATAAGTCAGCTGGAGCAGGTCCAGATGTGAATCTGCAGATGTGTTGGACTCAAACCAGAGTCAGTGGATCATGTGACCATTGATTTTACCTCTTGATGTTGGACCATCGCAAAGAGCACAATATTTTTATACCATATTTTTCTGATTATAAATCGCTCCAGCCAAAAAAAACATAATAAAGAAGAAATAAAACACATAAAAGTCGCATTTTTGGGGAAATGTATTTGACAAAATCAAAGACCAAGAACATCTGTAAATGCAATTTACAATAATAACATGGTGGATAGAATATGCTAACGCTAACACCTTCAGCTACATGACTCGGTGTATGTATGCTAACGCTAACACCTTCAGCTACATGACTCGGTGTACGTATGCTAACGCTAACACCTTCAGCTATATGACTCGGTGTATGTATGCTAACGCTAACACCTTCAGCTACATGACTCGGTGTACGTATGCTAACGCTAACACCTTCAGCTACATGACGCGCGTACGTATGCTAACGCTAACACCTACAGATAAATGACACGTGTACGTATGCTAACGCTAACACCTTCAGCTACATGACGCGTGTACGTATGCTAACGCTAACACCTTCAGCTACATGACGCGTGTACGTATGCTAACGCTAACACCTACAGATAAATGACAAGGTGTACGTATGCTAACGCTAACACCTTCAGCTACATGACGCGTGTACGTATGCTAACGCTAACACCTTCAGCTACATGACGCGTGTACGTATGCTAACGCTAACACCTTCAGCTACATGACACGTGTACGTATGCTAACGCTAACACCTACAGATAAATGACAAGGTGTACGTATGCTAACGCTAACACCTTCAGCTACATGACGCGTGTACGTATGCTAACGCTAACACCTTCAGCTACATGACGCGGTGTATTTATGCTAACGCTAACACCTTCAGCTACATGACTCGGTGTACGTATGCTAACGCTAACACCTTCAGCCACATGACGCGGTGTACGTATGCTAACGCTAACACCTTCAGCTACATGACTCGGTGTACGTATGCTAACGCTAACACCTTCAGCTACATGACGCGGTGTATTTATGCTAACGCTAACACCTTCAGCTACATGACTCGGTGTACGTATGCTAACGCTAACACCTTCAGCTACATGACGCGGTGTATTTATGCTAACGCTAACACCTTCAGCTACATGACTCGGTGTACGTATGCTAACGCTAACACCTTCAGCTACATGACGCGGTATAAGTATGCTAACGCTAACACCTTCAGCTACATGACGCGGTGTATGTATGCTAATGCTAACACCTTCAGCTACATGACGCGGTGTACGTATGCTAACGCTAACACCTTCAGTTACATGACTCGGTGTACGTATGCTAACCCTAACACCTTCAGCTACATGACGCGGTGTACGTATGCTAACGCTAACACCTTCAGCTACATGACTCGGTGTACGTATGCTAACGCTAACACCTTCAGCTACATGACGCGGTGTATGTATGCTAACGCTAACACCTTCAGCTACATGACGCGGTGTACGTATGCTAACGCTAACACCTTCAGCGACATGACTCGGTGTATGTATGCTAACGCTAACACCTTCAGCTACATGACGCGGTGTACGTATGCTAACGCTAACACCTTCAGCTACATGACTCGGTGTACGTATGCTAACGCTAACACCTTCAGCTACATGACGCGGTGTACGTATGCTAACGCTAACACCTTCAGCTACATGACGCGGTGTTCGTATGCTAACGCTAACACCTTCAGCTACATGACGCGTGTACGTAGGCAGTTTGCATATCGGCCTGTGGAGGACGCCGTCATCTCCTGCTGCACCGCTCTTTCTCTCACCTGGAGAAGCCTGGCAGCTCTGTGAAGATCCTGTTCTTTCATCTCTCCAGCGCCTTCAACACCATCAGCTCCTGAGGGACAAGCTGGAGACGGCTGGTGTGGAGGACGACCTGCAGAGTGGATCCTGGACTACCTCACAGACCGACCCCAGTTGGTCAGAGCCCGGGACTGTGTGTCTGACACTCGGACCTGCAGTGTGGGGGGACCTGCAGTGTGAGGGGCCTGCAGTGTGAGGGACCTGCAGTGTGGGGGACCTGCAGTGTGGGGGACCTGCAGTGTGGGGGGCCTGCAGTGTGAGGGACCTGCAGTGTGGGGGACCTGCAGTGTGGGGGGCCTGCAGTGTGGAGGACCTGCAGTGTGGGGGACCTGCAGTGTGAGGGACCTGCAGTGTAAAGGACCTGCAGTGTGGGGGACCTGCAGTGTGAGGGACCTGCAGTGTGGGGGACCTGCAGTGTGAGGGACCTGAAGTGTAAAGGACCTGCAGTGTGGGGGACCTGCAGTGTGGGGGACCTGCAGCGTGGGGGACCTGCAGTGTGAGGGACCTGCAGTGTGAGGGACCTGCAGTCTAAAGGACCTGCAGTGTGGGGGACCTGCAGTGTGGGGGACCTGCAGTGTGAGGGACTTGCAGTGTGAGGGACCTGCAGTGTAAAGGACCTTCAGTGTGGGGGACCTGCAGTGTGAGGGACCTGCAGTGTAAAGGACCTGCAGTGTGGGGGACCTGCAGTGTGAGGGACCTGCAGTGTGGGGGACCTGCAGTGTGAGGGACTTGCAGTGTGAGGGACCTGCAGTGTGGGGGACCTGCAGTGTGAGGGACCTGCAGTGTAAAGGACCTGCAGTGTAAAGGACCTGCAGTGTAAAGGACCTGCAGTGTAAAGGACCTTCAGTGTGGGGGACCTGCAGTGTGAGGGACCTGCAGTGTAAAGGACCTGCAGTGTGGAGGACCTGCAGTGTGAGGGACCTGCAGTGTGGGGGACCTGCAGTGTGGGGGACCTGCAGTGTGGGGGACCTGCAGTGTGAGGGACCTGCAGTGTGGGGGACCTGCAGTGTGGGGGACCTGCAGTGTAAAGGACCTGCAGTGTGGGGGACCTGCAGTGTGAGGGACCTGCAGTGTGGGGGACCTGCAGTGTGGGGGACCTGCAGTGTGGGGGACCTGCAGTGTGAGGGACCTGCAGTGTGGGGGACCTGCAGTGTGAGGGACCTGCAGTGTGGGGGACCTGCAGTGTGAGGGACCTGCAGTGTAAAGGACCTGCAGTGTGAGGGACCTGCAGTGTGAGGGACCTGCAGTGTGGAGGACCTGCAGTGTGGGGGACCTGCAGTGTGGGGGACCTGCAGTGTGAGGGACCTGCAGTGTGGGGGACCTGCAGTGTGAGGGACCTGCAGTGTGAGGGACCTGCAGTGTGGAGGACCTGCAGTGTGGGGGACCTGCAGTGTGGGAGACCTGCAGTGTGGAGGACCTGCAGTGTGAGGGACCTGCAGTGTGAGGGACCTGCAGTGTGGGGGACCTGCAGTGTGGAGGACCTGCAGTGTGGAGGACCTGCAGTGTGAGGGACCTGCAGTGTGAGGGACCTGCAGTGTAAAGGACCTGCAGTGTAAAGGACCTGCAGTGTGGGGGACCTGCAGTGTGGAGGACCTGCAGTGTGAGGGACCTGCAGTGTGAGGGACCTGCAGTGTGAGGGACCTGCAGTGTGGAGGACCTGCAGTGTGGGGGACCTGCAGTGTGGGGGACCTGCAGTGTGAGGGACCTGCAGTGTGAGGGACCTGCAGTGTGAGGGACCTGCAGTGTGGGGGACCTGCAGTGTGAGGGACCTGCAGTGTGGGGGACCTGCAGTGTGAGGGACCTGCAGTGTGGGGGACCTGCAGTGTGAGGGACCTGCAGTGTGAGGGACCTGCAGTGTAAAGGACCTGCAGTGCAAAGGACCTGCAGTGCAAAGGACCTGCAGTGTAAAGGACCTTCAGTGTGGGGGACCTGCAGTGTGAGGGACCTGCAGTGTAAAGGACCTGCAGTGTGGGGGACCTGCAGTGTGGAGGACCTGCAGTGTGAGGGACCTGCAGTGTGAGGGACCTGCAGTGTGGAGGACCTGCAGTGTGGGGGACCTGCAGTGTGGGGGACCTGCAGTGTGAGGGACCTGCAGTGTGAGGGACCTGCAGTGTGAGGGACCTGCAGTGTGAGGGACCTGCAGTGTGAGGGACCTGCAGTGTGGGGGACCTGCAGTGTGAGGGACCTGCAGTGTGGCGGACCTGCAGTGTGGGGGACCTGCAGTGTGGGGGACCTGCAGTGCGGGGGGCCCCAGGGCACTGCCCTCGCGCCCTTTCTCTTCACCCTCTACACTGCAGACCTCAGACATGGACAGCTGTGTCCTGCAGAAGTTCTCTGACCACTCTGCCATCATGGGACTCATCACAGACGATGATGTGGAGGACAGAGGACAGAGGACTGGAGCAGGACTTTGTGGAACCTCCTCCTCAACAACGCGGGGAAGACCAAGGACAGGCCACGCCCCCCTCACCAGTGAACATCCAGGGATGGGACAGGCCACGCCCCCTCACCAGTGAACATCCAGGGACGGGACAGGCCACGCCCCCTCACCAGTGAACATCCAGGGACGGGACAGGCCACGCCCCCTCACCAGTGAACAGGGACGGGACAGGCCACGCCCCCCTCACCAGTGAACAGGGACGGGACAGGCCACGCCCCCTCACCAGTGAACATCCAGGGACGGGACAGGCCACGCCCCCTCACCAGTGAACATCCAGGGACGGGACAGGCCACGCCCCCCTCACCAGTGAACATCCAGGGACGGGACAGGCCACGCCCCCTCACCAGTGAACATCCAGGGACGGGACAGGCCACGCCCCCCTCACCAGTGAACATCCAGGGACGGGACAGGCCACGCCCCCTCACCAGTGAACATCCAGGGACGGGACAGGCCACGCCCCCTCACCAGTGAACATCCAGGGACGGGACAGGCCACGCCCCCTCACCAGTGAACATCCAGGGACGGGACAGGCCACGCCCCCCTCACCAGTGAACATCCAGGGACGGGACATTGAGAGAGTGACTCATACAAGGACCTGGTGTTTCATCTGAACCACAAACTGGACTCATAACACAGACTGAACAGGAAGAGCCAGAGTCGGCTCCTCCTCCTGAGGAGACTCAGGTCTTCAGGAGAGACAGGGCCACCCCTGACAGGGCCGCTCCTGACAGGGCCGCTCCTGAAGACCTTCTCTGACTCTGTGGTGCATCAGCTCCTGTAAGTGGGGTCATCACAGAGGGAGAGGAAGAAGCTGGACAAAGCTCCGTCCTGGGCTGTCCTCTGGACACGGTGCAGGAGGTGGGGGACAGAAGGGTCCTGGCTAAACTCACATTTATGCTTGACCTTGAGACTCACCTCCTGCAGGACACTCTGTCCCCTGCAGGACACTCTGTCCCCTGCAGGACACTCTGTCCACTCTGAAGGACACTCTGTCCACTCTGGAGAGCAGCTTCAGTGACTAAGCCACCCTCACTGTGTGAAGGAGACGTTTCACAGTCTGTCCTTCTGCTGCTGTCACACTGTCATACCCATGTGCAATACTGACATACCCATGTGCAATACTGACATACCCATGTGCAATACTGTCATACCCATGTGAAATACTGACATACCCATGTGCAATACTGTCATCCCCATGTGCAATACTATCATACCCATGTGCAATACTGTCATACCCATGTGCAATACTGACCTAATCATGTGCAATACTGATATACCCATGTGCAATACTTTCATACCCATGTGCAATACTCTCATAACCATGTGCAATACTGTCATACCCATGTGCAATACTGACATAATCATGTGCAATACTGACATACCCATGTGCAATACTGACATACCCATGTGCAATACTGACATACCCATGTGCAATACTGACATACCCATGTGCAATACTGACATACCCATGTGCAATACTGACATACCAATGTGCAATACTGTCATACCCATGTGCAATACTGTCATACCCATGTGTAATACTGTCATACCCATGTGAAATACTGACATACCCATGTGCAATACTGACAAACCCATGTGCAATACTGTCATACCCATGTGTAATACAGTCATACCCATGTGCAATACTGACATAATCATGTACAATACTTTCATACCCATGTGCAATATTGCCTTAGCCATGTGCAATACTGAAACACCCATGTGCAATACTGTCATACCCATGTGCAATACTGATATAATCATGTGCAATACTGTCATACCCATGTGCAATACTGACATACCCATTTGCAATACTGACATAATCATGTGCAATACTGTCATACCCATGTGCAATACTGACATAATCATGTGCAATACTGTCATACCCATGTGCAATACTGACATACCCATGTGCAATACTGACATAATCATGTGCAATACTGTCATACCCATGTGCAATACTGACATAATCATGTGCAATACTGACATAATCATGTGCAATACTGTCATACCCATGTCCAATATTGACATAAGCATTTGCAATACTGACATAATTATGTGCAATACTGACATACCCATGTGAAATACTGACATAATCATGTGCAATACTGTCATACCCATGTGCAATACTGACATACCCATGTGCAATACTGACATAATCATGTGCAATACTGTCATACCCATGTGCAATACTGACATAATCATGTGCAATACTGACATAATCATGTGCAATACTGACATAATTATGTGCAATACTGACATACCCATGTGAGATACTGACATAATCAAATCAAATCAAATCAATTTATTTTTGTAAGGCCCAAAATCACAACAACAGTTGCCTCTGAGGGCCACAGGGAGAAATGAATCAACAATGTCTGTGGTGGTGATGAAGTCAGACAATGTCTGTGGTGGCGATGAAGTCAGACAATGTCTGTGGTGGCGAAGGACGATGTCCCAGGGTCCTCTGTCCTTAGACTCTCCTTCTCGGCCAGGAAAAACTACAAAAAAACCCTCTTTGGGAAAAAAGCGTAGAAACCTGGAGGAGTTCCAGTGAAGGAGAGATCCGACTCTCACAGACGGACACAAGGAGACTGGAGCTGGACCCACTCTTCAGGCAGAAGAGGGACCGACTGAGGCGAACTGGACCCACTCCTCAGGCAGATGAGGGACCGACTGAGTCGAGCTGGACCCACTCTTCAGGCAGATGAGGGACCGACTGAGTCGAGCTGGACCCACTCTTCAGGCAGATGAGGGACCGACTGAGTCGAGCTGGACCCACTCTTCAGGCAGATGAGGGACCGACTGAGGCGAACTGGACCCACTCCTCAGGCAGATGAGGGACCGACTGAGGCGAACTGGACCCACTCCTCAGGCAGATGAGGGACCGACTGAGGCGAACTGGACCCACTCTTCAGGCAGATGAGGGACCGTCGGGGGCGAGCTGGACCCACTCTTCAGGCAGATGAGGGACCTTCCACACAGGGCAGGGACCACTTCACCAGGGGAGGGGCATCTGGGTCCACAGGTCCTCAGGAGTGAGAGAAAGAAAAGAAGGCTTTGAACAGTTTGCAAGTGGAATCAAAAAATAAATATAGTTTGATAGCATAAGTAGTCAGAAGAAGAAGAGGATAGTGCTCAAGCTGCCATACTTCCCCCAGCACAGTTACTCCTAGGGCAGCGGAGCTAAAGCTGTGGGTTTATGTTTCTGTTCCTAACTACTCTGACCATAAGCGATTTCGAAGAGGAACGTTTTAAGCCTGGACTTAAATGATGATGAGGATGATATGGTTCTATAGCATCTTTGAGGTAGGATGGGGCCATGTCATTTATGGCTTTGTAGGTCAAGAGTAGAATTTTGAATTTGATTCTAGACTCGACGGGGAGCCAGTGAAGAGACTTCAGCACTGGCGTAATGTGCTCTCTTCTTTTTGTTCCTGTTAGTAATCTTGCTGCTGCATTTTGAACCAGTTGAAAGCTTTTTATGGAGCTTTTAGGACACGCTGCAAGCAGGGAGTTACAGTAGTCTAATCTAGTCGTTACAAATGCATGGATAAGTTTTTCGGCATCACTTTTAGGCAGGATTCTTCTGATTTTGGCTCTTGTTGCACAAATGGAAATAGGCTGTTTTACAAGCTTGATTTATATGAGCTTTAAATGAGAGCTCCTGGTCAAATAAGACTCCAAGGTTTCTTACAGTAGAACTGGAGGCTACACTGACATTGTCCAGTGTGACTATCTGCTCAGATAGAGCATCTCGTAGATGCTTAGGACCAGCACAATGACCTCGGTTTTTTCAGGGTTAAGAAGCAGGTAGTTTAGTGTCATCCAGGTTTTTATCTCCTTCACACAAGTACTAAGTCTGTCTACTTGATCGCTCTGATCAGGTTTCATTGATAAATACAGCTGAGTGTCGTCTGCAGAGCAGTGGAAGTTAATGCCATGTGACCTGATAATGTTGCCTAATGGTAGCATATAAAGAGTAAACAGAATTGGACCGAGTACCGAACCCTGTGGCACACCGTAAATTACTTTAGAGCTTGGTGAGGAGCTCTGGTTTACATTAACAAATTGGAACCTATCAGATAAATAGGATTTAAACCAGCTGAGGGCTGTTCCTCCAACACCTACATCACATTCTAACCTCTGCAGTAGAATGTTGTGGTCGATGGTGTCAAACGCTGCGCTGAGGTCCAACAGAACCAGGATTGAGACCAGTCCATCGTCAGCGGCTAATAACAAATCATTTGTGACTTTAACTAGTGCAGTTTCAGTGCTGTGGTGGGCTCTGAACCCTGACTGGAAAACTTCAAATAAGTTATTGTCCTGTAGGTGGCGACAAAGCTGTTTTACTACAACTTTTTCAAGGATTTTAGAGACGAAGGGAAGATTTGAAATAGGTCTGTAGTTTACCAATAGGTCGGGATCTAGATTAGGCTTTTTCAGAAGAGGTTTAATGACTGCATGTTTGAAGGACTGTGGAACATAGCCACTTTCTAGTGAAGTATTTATTATATTAAGAATAGGGTCTATAATTAGGGGAAGAACGTCTTTGAGGAGTCTGCTTGGAATGGGGTCTAGGACACAAGTTGAGCTTTTAGAGGACATAATGGCTGAAGTTATCTCTGCTTGATCAACAGCTGTGAACCTTTCTAGGTTTACAGGTGGATTTATATGGGACGTTAGATTTACAGCTTGGGCTAGTTCAGGGCTAATAGCGGGGGTAATTTCATCTCATTTATCTCTGATTGTTTTTATTTTATTGTTAAAAAATAGGAGGAAATCATCAGAGCTAAGTGTAGCTGGGATTGAGGGCTCTACTGCACTGTGACAGTTTGTTAGCCTAGCTACAGTGCTGAAAAGGAATTTAGTGTTACTTTTGTTGACTTCTATTAGATTTGAATAATATCTGGTTTGGGCCTTACGCAGAGCCTGCTTATAGGACAGCAGGCAACTTTTCCATGCTTTTAGGGATTCTTCTGTGTGAGAGCGACAAAATAATCCCTCTAACTTTCTAACTCTTTGTTTATGTGAACGCAGTTCTTGGTTGTACCATGGGGAGGCGCGCTTTGGCCTAATGACCTTCTGTTTTAACGGCGCTACAACGTCAAGAGCAGACTTCAGAGAATTCATGGTCAAGTCGACACATTGATCACTTAAACTGGGACTAAAGCTGTTCTCTCAGGATCACATGACATGATCACATGACATGATCACATGACATGATCACATGACATGATCACATGACATGATCACATGACATGTCACTGAATATTGGCTCTATTATTTCTTTGAATTTTGAGATAGATTTTTCAGATATTGTCCTTTTCATTATAACTTTATTTTGTGGGACTGGATGATCTTTAAGAATAAACTGAAAGGTAATTAGGAAATGATCTGACAATATAGGGGTTTGAGGGAGGACAATGAGGTCACTAATCTCTGTTCCATACGTTAGGACAAGATCCAGAGTGTTCTTGTGAGTGTGAGTCGCTTTATTTACATTCTGAGTGAAACCAATGCTGTCTAACAAGGCGCTGAAGGCATTACTGAGAGAGTCATCACTCATGTTCACGTGGATATTAAAGTCTCCAACTATAACTATTTTATCCCAGGCTAACACTAAGTTTGATATAAAGTCAGAAAACTCTGTTAAAAACTCTGAGTAGGGACCAGGAGGTCGGTAGATAACTATGAACAAAACTCCTTTTTGGTTTTTCATATTTGGACATGTGATCGACAGCATAAGGCTTTCAAATGAGTGAAATGCATTGTTAGTTTTAGGGCTCATGAGTCGCTTGAGTGTGAGATCACTGCCACACCACCACCTCGGCCTGTGCTCCTGGCGGTCTGAAAGTTAACATGGGTGGGTGGGGTTAACATGGGTGGGTGGGGTTAACATGGGTGGGTGGGGTTAACATGGGTGGGTGGGGTTAACATGGGTGGGTGGGGTTAACATGGGTGGGTGGGGTGGACTCATTTAGTCTGACGTAGTCGTCTTGTTGAAGCCACGTTTCAGTTAGAGCTGAAGATCTATGTTGTAGTCACTAATTAATTCATTAACTAAGAGCGATTTGGAGGAAATTGCTCTAATGTTTAGCAGTCCACATTTTACGTGTTTATTCATTTGTGTCATTTGTGATTGTTATTTTCCTTAAGTTATTTGGTCTGACGCCTGAAATATTTTTTCTGAGATGTGACTTTTTGGCATTATTTGTACGAGGAACACGAGGGACACGAGGGACACGAGGGACACGAGGGACACGAGGAACACGAGGGACACGAGGGACACGAGGGACACACACAGTCTCTATCTGTCTTGAATCTGAACACTTCACATGTAACAGAGCGGGCGAGAGTTCAGCGACAGAGGAGCGTCTTAAACTGCTGCTCTGCACCTGGGGCTCATCCCTAGATGGTCACTTAACCTGGTTAACTTAGTCCTGGTTTAGTCCTGGTTTAGAATTGGTTTAGTCCTGGTTTGGACCTGGTTGAGTGCTGGTTTAGACCTGGTTTAGTCTTGGTTTAGTCCTGGTTTAGTCCTGGTTTAGACCTGGTTTAGACCTGGTTTAGACCTGGTTTAGTCATGTTTTAGTCCTGGTTTAGTCCTGGTCCGGACCTGGTTTAGACCTGGTTTAGTCCTGGTTTAGTCCTGGTTTAGTCCTGGTTTAGACCTGGTTTAGTCCTGGTTTGGACCTGGTTTAGTCCTGGTTTAGACCTGGTTTAGACCTGGTTTAGACCTAGTTTAGTCCTGGTTTGGACCTGGTTTAGACCTGGTTTAGTCCTGGTTTGGACCTGGTTTAGACCTGGTTTAGACCTGGTTTAGACCTGGTTTAGTCCTGGTTTAGTCCTGGTTTAGACCTGGTTTAGACCTGGTTTAGTCCTGGTTTAGATCTGGTTTAATCCTGGTTTAGACCTGGTTTAGTCCTGGTTTAGACCTAGTTTAGACCTGGTTTCGTCCTGGTTTAGACCTGGTTTAGTCCTGGTTTATTCCTGGTTTAGGCCTGGTTTAGACCTGGTTTAGTCCTGGTTTAGACCTGGTTTAGTCCTGGTTTGGACCTGGTTTAGACCTGGTTTAGTCCTGGTTTAGTCCTGGTTTAGACCTAGTTTAGACCTGGTTTAGCCCTGGTTTAATCCTGGTTTAGGCCTGGTTTAGACCTGGTTTAGACCTGGTTTAGTCCTGGTTGAGTCCTGGTTTAGACCTGGTTTAGTCCTGGTTTAGACCTGGTTTAGACCTGGTTTAGTACTGGTTTGGACCTGGTTTAGACTTGGTTTAGTCCTGGTTTAGACCTGGTTTAGACCTGGTTTAGTCCTTTTTTGGACCTGGTTTAGACCTGGTTTCGTCCTGGTTTAGACCTGGTTTAGTCCTGGT
Source organism: Eucyclogobius newberryi (assembly GCF_026437365.1). Classification (NCBI taxonomy): domain Eukaryota; kingdom Metazoa; phylum Chordata; class Actinopteri; order Gobiiformes; family Gobiidae; genus Eucyclogobius; species Eucyclogobius newberryi. The sequence goes on from NW_027316539.1 coordinate 339,481, forward strand.
TTAGACCTGGTTTAGTCCTGGTTTGGATTGGTTTGGACCTGGTTTAGACTTGGTTTAGTCCTGGTTTAGACCTGGTTTAGACCTGGTTTAGTCCTTTTCTGGACCTGGTTTAGACCTGGTTTCGACCTGGTTTAGACCTGGTTTAGTCCTGGTTTAGACCTGGTTTAGTCCTGGTTTGGATTGGTTTAGACCTGGTTTAGTCCTGGTTTGGACCTGGTTTAGGCCTGGTTTAGACCTGGTTTAGACCTGGTTTAGTCCTGGTTTAGACCTGGTTTAGTCCTGGTTTAGACCTGGTTTAGACCTGGTTTAGTCCTGGTTTAGTCCTGGTTTAGACCTGGTTTAGACCTGGTTTAGACCTGGTTTAATCCTGGTTTGGACCTGGTTTAGACCTGGTTTAGTCCTGGTTTAGACCTAGTTTAGACCTGGTTTAGTCCTGGTTTGGACATGGTTTAGATCTAGTTTAGACCTGGTTTAGACCTGGTTTAGTCCTGGTTTAGTCCCGGTTTAGTCCCGGTTTAGTCCCGGTTTAGACCCGGTTTAGTCCTGGTTTGGACCTGGTTTAGACCTGGTTGACTCCTGGTTTAGTCCTGGTTTAGACCTGGTTTAGACCTGGTTTAGACCTGGTTTAGTCCTGGTTCAGACCTGGTTTAGACCTGGTTTAGACCTGGTTTACTCCTGGTTTAGACCTGGTTTAGACCTGGTTGAGTCCTGGTTTAGTCCTGGTTTAGTCCTGGTTTAGTCCTGATTTAGTCCTGGTTTAGACCTGGTTTTGTCCTGGTTTAGTCCTGGTTTAGTCCTGGTTTAGACCTGGTTTAGTCCTGCTTTAGTCCTGGTTTAGTCCTGGTTTAGACCTGGTTTAGTCCTGGTTTAGACCTGGTTTAGACCTGGTTTAGACCTGGTTTAGACCTGGTTTAGTCCTGGTTTGGACCTGGTTTAGTCCTGGTTTAGTCCTGGTTTAGACCTGGTTTAGTCCTGGTTTAGTCCTGGTTTAGACCTGGTTTAGGCTTGGTATAGTCCTGGTTTAATCCTGGTTTGGACCTGGTTTAGACCTGGTTTAGTCCTGGTTTAGACCTAGTTTGGACCTGGTTTAGTCCTGGTTTGGACCTGGTTTAGACCTGGTTTAGTCCTGGTTTAGTCCTTGTTTAGTCCTGGATTAGACCTGGTTTAGTCCTGGTTTAGTCCTGGTTTAGACCTGGTTAAGACCTGGTTTAGTCCTGGTTTAGGCCTGGTTTAGGCCTGGTTTAGATCTTGTTTAGACCTGGTTTAGTCCAGGTTTAGACCTGGTTTAGACCTGGTTTAGTCCTGGTTTAGTCCTGGTTTAGTCCTGGTTTAGACCTGGTTTAGTCCTGGTTTGGACCTGGTTGAGTGCTGGTTTAGACCTGGTTTAGTCTTGGTTTAGTCCTGGTTTAGTCCTGGCTTAGACCCGGTTTAGACCTGGTTTAGTCCTGTTTTAGTCCTGGTTTAGTCCTGGTTTAGTCCTGGTTTAGACCTGGTTGAGTCCTGGTTTAGACCTGGTTTAGTCTTGGTTTAGTCCTGGTTTAGTCCTGGTTTAGACCTGGTTTAGTCCTGGTTTAGACCTGGTTTAGTCCTGGTTTGGACCTGGTTTAGACCTGGTTTAGTCCTGGTTTAGTCCTGGTTTAGACCTAGTTTAGACCTGGTTTAGCCCTGGTTTAGACCTGGTTTAGTCCTGGTTTAGACCTGGTTTAGACCTGGTTTAGTACTGGTTTGGACCTGGTTTAGACTTGGTTTAGTCCTGGTTTAGACCTGGTTTAGACCTGGTTTAGTCCTTTTTTGGACCTGGTTTAGACCTGGTTTCGTCCTGGTTTAGACCTGGTTTAGTCCTGGTTTATTCCTGGTTTAGGCCTGGTTTAGACCTGGTTTAGACCTGGTTTAGTCCTGGTTTAGACCTGGTTTAGTCCTGGTTTGGATTGGTTTAGACCTGGTTTAGTCCTGGTTTGGACCTGGTTTAGGCCTGGTTTAGACCTGGTTTAGACCTGGTTTAGTCCTGGTTTAGACCTGGTTTAGTCCTGGTTTAGACCTGGTTTAGTCCTGGTTTAGACCTGGTTTAGACCTGGTTTAGTCCTGGTTTAGTCCTGGTTTAGACCTGGTTTAGACCTGGTTTAGACCTGGTTTAGTCCTGGTTTAGACCTAGTTTAGACCTGGTTTAGTCCTGGTTTGGACATGGTTTAGACCTAGTTTAGACCTGGTTTAGACCTGGTTTAGTCCTGGTTTAGTCCCGGTTTAGTCCTGGTTTAGTCCCGGTTTAGACCCGGTTTAGTCCTGGTTTGGACCTGGTTTAGTCCTGGTTCAGACCTGGTTTAGACCTGGTTTAGTCCTGGTTTAGTCCTGGTTTAGACCTGGTTTAGTCCTGGTTTGGACATGGTTTAGACCTAGTTTAGACCTGGTTTAGACCTGGTTTAGTCCTGGTTTAGTCCCGGTTTAGACCTGGTTGACTCCTGGTTTAGTCCTGGTTTAGACCTGGTTTAGACCTGGTTTAGTCCTGGTTCAGACCTGGTTTAGACCTGGTTTAGACCTGGTTTACTCCTGGTTTAGACCTGGTTTAGACCTGGTTTAGACCTGGTTTAGTCCTGGTTTAGTCCTGGTTGAGTCCTGGTTTAGTCCTGGTTTAGTCCTGGTTTAGTCCTGATTTAGTCCTGGTTTAGACCTGGTTTAGTCCTGGTTTAGTCCTGGTTTAGTCCTGGTTTAGACCTGGTTTAGTCCTGCTTTAGTCCTGGTTTAGTCCTGGTTTAGACCTGGTTTAGTCCTGGTTTAGACCTGGTTTAGACCTGGTTTAGACCTGGTTTAGTCCTGGTTTGGACCTGGTTTAGTCCTGGTTTAGTCCTGGTTTAGACCTGGTTTAGTCCTGGTTTAGTCCTGGTTTAGACCTGGTTTAGGCTTGGTATAGTCCTGGTTTAATCCTGGTTTGGACCTGGTTTGGACCTGGTTTAGTCCTGGTTTGGACCTGGTTTAGACCTGGTTTAGTCCTGGTTTAGTCCTTGTTTAGTCCTGGATTAGACCTGGTTTAGACCTGGTTTAGACCTAGTTTAGTCCTGGTTTGGACCTGGTTTAGACCTGGTTTAGACCTGGTTTAGTCCTGGTTTAGATCTGGTTTAATCCTGGTTTGGAACTTGGTTTAGTCCTGGTTTGGACCTGGTTTAGACCTGGTTTAGTCCTGGTTTAGACCTAGTTTAGACCTGGTTTCGTCCTGGTTTAGACCTGGTTTAGTCCTGGTTTATTCCTGGTTTAGGCCTGGTTTAGACCTGGTTTAGTCCTGGTTTAGACCTGGTTTAGTCCTGGTTTGGACCTGGTTTAGACCTGGTTTAGTCCTGGTTTAGTCCTGGTTTAGACCTAGTTTAGACCTGGTTTAGCCCTGGTTTAATCCTGGTTTAGGCCTGGTTTAGACCTGGTTTAGACCTGGTTTAGTCCTGGTTGAGTCCTGGTTTAGACCTGGTTTAGTCCTTGTTTGGACCTGGTTTAGACCTGTTTTAGACCTGTTTTAGGCCTGGTTTAGACCTGGTTTAGACCTGGTTTAGTCATGGTTTAGACCTGGTTTAGACCTGGTTTAGTCCTGGTTTAGACCTGGTTTAGACCTGGTTTAGTCCTTTTTTGGACCTGGTTTAGACCTGGTTTCGTCCTGGTTTAGACCTGGTTTAGTCCTGGTTTATTCCTGGTTTAGGCCTGGTTTAGACCTGGTTTAGACCTGGTTTAGTCCTGGTTTAGACCTGGTTTAGTCCTGGTTTGGATTGGTTTAGACCTGGTTTAGTCCTGGTTTGGACCTGGTTTAGGCCTGGTTTAGACCTGGTTTAGACCTGGTTTAGTCCTGGTTTAGACCTGGTTTAGTCCTGGTTTAGACCTGGTTTAGTCCTGGTTTAGACCTGGTTTAGACCTGGTTTAGTCCTGGTTTAGTCCTGGTTTAGACCTGGTTTAGACCTGGTTTAGACCTGGTTTAATCCTGGTTTGGACCTGGTTTAGACCTGGTTTAGTCCTGGTTTGGACCTGGTTTAGACCTGGTTTAGACCTGGTTTAGTCCTGGTTTAGATCTGGTTTAATCCTGGTTTGGAACTTGGTTTAGTCCTGGTTTGGACCTGGTTTAGACCTGGTTTAGTCCTGGTTTAGACCTAGTTTAGACCTGGTTTCGTCCTGGTTTAGACCTGGTTTAGTCCTGGTTTATTCCTGGTTTAGGCCTGGTTTAGACCTGGTTTAGTCCTGGTTTAGACCTGGTTTAGTCCTGGTTTGGACCTGGTTTAGACCTGGTTTAGTCCTGGTTTAGTCCTGGTTTAGACCTAGTTTAGACCTGGTTTAGCCCTGGTTTAATCCTGGTTTAGGCCTGGTTTAGACCTGGTTTAGACCTGGTTTAGTCCTGGTTGAGTCCTGGTTTAGACCTGGTTTAGTCCTTGTTTGGACCTGGTTTAGACCTGGTTTAGACCTGGTTTAGTCATGGTTTAGACCTGGTTTAGACCTGGTTTAGTCCTGGTTTAGACCTGGTTTAGACCTGGTTTAGTACTGGTTTGGACCTGGTTTAGACTTGGTTTAGTCCTGGTTTAGACCTGGTTTAGACCTGGTTTAGTCCTTTTTTGGACCTGGTTTAGACCTGGTTTCGTCCTGGTTTAGACCTGGTTTAGTCCTGGTTTATTCCTGGTTTAGGCCTGGTTTAGACCTGGTTTAGACCTGGTTTAGTCCTGGTTTAGACCTGGTTTAGTCCTGGTTTGGATTGGTTTAGACCTGGTTTAGACCTGGTTTAGACCTGGTTTAGACCTGGTTTAGTCCTGGTTTAGTCCTGGTTTAGACCTGGTTTAGACCTGGTTTAGTCCTGGTTTAGATCTGGTTTAATCCTGGTTTAGACCTGGTTTAGTCCTGGTTTAGACCTAGTTTAGACCTGGTTTCGTCCTGGTTTAGACCTGGTTTAGTCCTGGTTTATTCCTGGTTTAGGCCTGGTTTAGACCTGGTTTAGTCCTGGTTTAGACCTGGTTTAGTCCTGGTTTGGACCTGGTTTAGACCTGGTTTAGTCCTGGTTTAGTCCTGGTTTAGACCTAGTTTAGACCTGGTTTAGCCCTGGTTTAATCCTGGTTTAGGCCTGGTTTAGACCTGGTTTAGACCTGGTTTAGTCCTGGTTGAGTCCTGGTTTAGACCTGGTTTAGTCCTGGTTTAGACCTGGTTTAGACCTGGTTTAGTACTGGTTTGGACCTGGTTTAGACTTGGTTTAGTCCTGGTTTAGACCTGGTTTAGACCTGGTTTAGTCCTTTTTTGGACCTGGTTTAGACCTGGTTTCGTCCTGGTTTAGACCTGGTTTAGTCCTGGTTTAGACCTGGTTTAGTCCTGGTTTGGATTGGTTTGGACCTGGTTTAGACTTGGTTTAGTCCTGGTTTAGACCTGGTTTAGACCTGGTTTAGTCCTTTTCTGGACCTGGTTTAGACCTGGTTTCGACCTGGTTTAGACCTGGTTTAGTCCTGGTTTGGATTGGTTTAGACCTGGTTTAGTCCTGGTTTGGACCTGGTTTAGGCCTGGTTTAGACCTGGTTTAGACCTGGTTTAGTCCTGGTTTAGACCTGGTTTAGTCCTGGTTTAGACCTGGTTTAGACCTGGTTTAGTCCTGGTTTAGTCCTGGTTTAGACCTGGTTTAGACCTGGTTTAGACCTGGTTTAATCCTGGTTTGGACCTGGTTTAGACCTGGTTTAGTCCTGGTTTAGACCTAGTTTAGACCTGGTTTAGTCCTGGTTTGGACATGGTTTAGACCTAGTTTAGACCTGGTTTAGACCTGGTTTAGTCCTGGTTTAGTCCCGGTTTAGTCCTGGTTTAGTCCCGGTTTAGACCCGGTTTAGTCCTGGTTTGGACCTGGTTTAGTCCTGGTTCAGACCTGGTTTAGACCTGGTTTAGTCCTGGTTTAGTCCTGGTTTAGACCTGGTTTAGTCCTGGTTTGGACATGGTTTAGACCTAGTTTAGACCTGGTTTAGACCTGGTTTAGTCCTGGTTTAGTCCCGGTTTAGACCTGGTTGACTCCTGGTTTAGTCCTGGTTTAGACCTGGTTTAGACCTGGTTTAGTCCTGGTTCAGACCTGGTTTAGACCTGGTTTAGACCTGGTTTACTCCTGGTTTAGACCTGGTTTAGACCTGGTTTAGACCTGGTTTAGTCCTGGTTTAGTCCTGGTTGAGTCCTGGTTTAGTCCTGGTTTAGTCCTGGTTTAGTCCTGATTTAGTCCTGGTTTAGACCTGGTTTAGTCCTGGTTTAGTCCTGGTTTAGTCCTGGTTTAGACCTGGTTTAGTCCTGCTTTAGTCCTGGTTTAGTCCTGGTTTAGACCTGGTTTAGTCCTGGTTTAGACCTGGTTTAGACCTGGTTTAGACCTGGTTTAGTCCTGGTTTGGACCTGGTTTAGTCCTGGTTTAGTCCTGGTTTAGACCTGGTTTAGTCCTGGTTTAGTCCTGGTTTAGACCTGGTTTAGGCTTGGTATAGTCCTGGTTTAATCCTGGTTTGGACCTGGTTTGGACCTGGTTTAGTCCTGGTTTGGACCTGGTTTAGACCTGGTTTAGTCCTGGTTTAGTCCTTGTTTAGTCCTGGATTAGACCTGGTTTAGACCTGGTTTAGACCTAGTTTAGTCCTGGTTTGGACCTGGTTTAGACCTGGTTTAGACCTGGTTTAGTCCTGGTTTAGATCTGGTTTAATCCTGGTTTGGAACTTGGTTTAGTCCTGGTTTGGACCTGGTTTAGACCTGGTTTAGTCCTGGTTTAGACCTAGTTTAGACCTGGTTTCGTCCTGGTTTAGACCTGGTTTAGTCCTGGTTTATTCCTGGTTTAGGCCTGGTTTAGACCTGGTTTAGTCCTGGTTTAGACCTGGTTTAGTCCTGGTTTGGACCTGGTTTAGACCTGGTTTAGTCCTGGTTTAGTCCTGGTTTAGACCTAGTTTAGACCTGGTTTAGCCCTGGTTTAATCCTGGTTTAGGCCTGGTTTAGACCTGGTTTAGACCTGGTTTAGTCCTGGTTGAGTCCTGGTTTAGACCTGGTTTAGTCCTTGTTTGGACCTGGTTTAGACCTGTTTTAGACCTGTTTTAGGCCTGGTTTAGACCTGGTTTAGACCTGGTTTAGTCATGGTTTAGACCTGGTTTAGACCTGGTTTAGTCCTGGTTTAGACCTGGTTTAGACCTGGTTTAGTCCTTTTTTGGACCTGGTTTAGACCTGGTTTCGTCCTGGTTTAGACCTGGTTTAGTCCTGGTTTATTCCTGGTTTAGGCCTGGTTTAGACCTGGTTTAGACCTGGTTTAGTCCTGGTTTAGACCTGGTTTAGTCCTGGTTTGGATTGGTTTAGACCTGGTTTAGTCCTGGTTTGGACCTGGTTTAGGCCTGGTTTAGACCTGGTTTAGACCTGGTTTAGTCCTGGTTTAGACCTGGTTTAGTCCTGGTTTAGACCTGGTTTAGACCTGGTTTAGTCCTGGTTTAGTCCTGGTTTAGACCTGGTTTAGACCTGGTTTAGACCTGGTTTAATCCTGGTTTGGACCTGGTTTAGACCTGGTTTAGTCCTGGTTTAGACCTGGTTTAGACCTGGTTTAGACCTGGTTTAGTCCTGGTTTAGATCTGGTTTAATCCTGGTTTGGAACTTGGTTTAGTCCTGGTTTGGACCTGGTTTAGACCTGGTTTAGTCCTGGTTTAGACCTAGTTTAGACCTGGTTTCGTCCTGGTTTAGACCTGGTTTAGTCCTGGTTTATTCCTGGTTTAGGCCTGGTTTAGACCTGGTTTAGTCCTGGTTTAGACCTGGTTTAGTCCTGGTTTGGACCTGGTTTAGACCTGGTTTAGTCCTGGTTTAGTCCTGGTTTAGACCTAGTTTAGACCTGGTTTAGCCCTGGTTTAATCCTGGTTT
>NW_027316540.1:0-190000 GCF_026437365.1 Eucyclogobius newberryi
TACTGCTAAGAACCAAATGATTGTATTATATTTACAGCTCTAGTGCAACTGCTCTAAGAAAAGAGCCAGTTCTTTCACGGTGAGTTACATGTGTGCAACTAGATTTAATAACAAACTGTGGCTACTTTCCTCCTTTTTCATATCCTTTTCACAAACAATGACAGAAACAGTTCCTTTTATGTACTGTCCATGCACAGAACAATGATTCTGAAACCCACTACTCCCCCTTGTGGATCCAACGCTCACGTGTTGAAGAGCTTTGTATTAACAGTGAATCATCTTTTGCGTTTCTCCACTCCGCAGCGTCTTCGGTCCGCTGTGCATATTAGATTTGGCCTCTTTATAATTCTATATTGCTTATGTCTGTTCCCAGTTCAGCGCAGACACTCCACACAAACGTTATTTAGTTCTTTTGTGTGGGCAGATTGGGAAGCGGTCCCATTTGGACAAGTGACGGAGGTAATTTAATCTCTAATTTCAAATTGTTTTTGCTTGTTTCATTTGCCTCGTTTCAGAGCTCTGGTTGCTTTGTTGCTGCTTCATTTTCTTATTAGTGTTCAACTAAAATGGCATCTCCCACATGTAATAATAAGTGCTATTCATTGATTTTATTTGTGGACTCGACGCATATGGTGCAACAGAAGGGAGAGAATCTGTAAGTTCTTCAGTTTGCACACATTAATAGTCTAATGGAGTTGTGTGTTTTGCCACTGGTGGATACACATGGCTGAAACTATCTTTACGGGAGGTCAGATTGTTTGATGAGATCTCCAGTCCGGTGGGAGCGCCTGGGCCCCCCCCCCACCCACCCCCCGTCTGGTTCGACTCTATGGGTGGGTGAATAATGTAACCAAATGTATTCGCTCCAGTGAGGTGCTAAGCAAACTGGATATGGTTGTGGCGAACGTAATTTGGAGCTCTAACAGGTATGACAGAGCGACGAGGGAGGTGAGGATGTGGCTAAAGGTTAGTCTGGCCCATATAATGAAGCATGTGCTAACCTCTCCATGTGTATAGGTCATCTAATGCATATTGTGCCAGTGCAAACCGTATATCTCAGCGTTTATCTCGAAAGATGTTTTGTATAGGTTGACTAGACTCTGTTTTGAAGATATTTTGAAGTTTTTACCTGTTCATTCTCTCCACTTCTTGCAGGAAGCAGCTCAAGCCGCATCCATCTATATATTTTTTTCCTCCGTATTCTTATTTTTCAATTTGGTGGCTGGGAAAGGTCAGGATTAGTTATCGACGTGGCAGAGACGGGGGAAACCACAGCGGCTGCAGTGGGTCTCCTGATGCCATTTCCACACTCCCAGCTGTGAGATAATCTTTCTGTGTCAGCGTGTGTATCCAAATATGTAACAAGGGAAATTGAAGTACAACGATGTTTGCAGGAAACTATCGTCGTACGTCAGAGATAGTTAGCCAATGATACTCCAAAATTATCGACGTTTGTGAAGTCTGTACGTTACGGTGGCTAGCATTCTCGCTTCTCCCCGTGTCTGGATCGCACCATAGGTAAAACCCTCCAGTGAAGGTAGCCCACGAGAAGGTAGCCCACGAGAAAGTAGCCCACGAGAAGGTAGCCCACGAGAAGTTAGCCCACGAGAAGGTAGCCCACGAGAAGTTAGCCCACGAGAAGGTAGCCCACGAGAAGGTAGACCACGAGAAGGTAGACCACGAGAAGGTAGACCACGAGAAGGTAGCCCACGAGAAGGTATTCCACGAGAAGGTAGTCCACGAGAAGGTATTCCACGAGAAGGTAGTCCACGAGAAGGTATTCCACGAGAAGGTAGCCCACGAGAAGGTAGCCCACGAGAACGTAGCCCACGAGAAGGTAGCCCACGAGAAGTTAGCCCACGAGAAGGTAGACCACGAGAAGGTAGCCCACGAGAAGGTATTCCATGAGAAGGTAGTCCACGACAAGTTAGCTCACGAGAAGTTAGCTCACAAGAAGGTAGCCAATGAGAAGGTAGCCCATGACAAGTTAGCTCTCGAGAAGGTAGCCCATGAGAAGGTAGTCCACGAGAAGGTACCCGTGAGAAGTTAGGAGACGAGAAGGTTGCCCATGAGAAGGTAAACCACGAGAAGGTAGCCCACGAGAAGGTAGACCACGAGAAGGTAGCCCACGAGAAGGTATTCCATGAGAAGGTAGTCCACGACAAGTTAGCTCACGAGAAGTTAGCTCACAAGAAGGTAGCTAATGAGAAGGTAGCCCATGACAAGTTAGCTCTCGAGAAGGTAGCCCATGAGAAGGTAGTCCACGAGAAGGTACCCGTGAGAAGTTTGGAGACGAGAAGGTTGCCCATGAGAAGGTAAACCACGAGAAGGTAGCCCACGAGAAGGTAGCCCACGAGAAGGTAGCCCACGAGAAGGTAGTCCACGAGAAGTTAGCCCACGAGAACGTAGCCCACGAGAAGGTAGCTCACGAGAAGTTTGCCCACGAGAAGGTAGTCCACGACAAGTTAGCTCACGAGAAGTTAGCTCACAAGAAGGTAGCCCATGAGAAGGTAGCCCATGACAAGTTAGCTCACGAGAAGGTAGCCCATGAGAAGGTAGCCAACGATAAGGTAGTCCACGAGAAGGTACCGGCGAGAAGTTAGGAGACGAGAAGGTTGCCCATGAGAAGGTAGCCCACGAGAAGGTAGCCAACGAGAAGGTAGCCCACGAGAAGGTACCCGCGAGAAGTTAGGAGACGAGAAGGTAGCCCACGAGAAGGTAGCCCACGAGAAGGTAGTCCACGAGAAGTTAGCCCACGAGAAGGTAGCCCACGAGAAGGTAGCCCACGAGAAGGTAGCCCACGAGAAGTTAGCCCACGAGAAGGTAGTCCACGAGAAGTTAGCCCACGAGAAGGTAGCCCACGAGAAGGTAGCTCACGATAAGGTAGCCCACGAGAAGGTAGCCCACGAGAAGGTAGTCCACGAGAAGTTAGCCTACAAGAAGGTAGCCCACGAGAAGGTAGCCCACGATAAGGTAGCTCACGAGAAGGTAGCCCACGAGAAGGTAGTCCACGAGAAGTTAGCCTACGAGAAGGTAGCCCACGAGAAGGTAGCCCACGATAAGGTAGCTCACGAGAAGGTAGCCCACGAGAAGGTAGCCCACGAGAAGTTAGCCTACGAGAAGGTAGCCCACGAGAAGGTAGTCCACGAGAAGTTAGCCTACGAGAAGGTAGCCCACGAGAAGGTAGTCCACGAGAAGTTAGCCACGAGAAGGTAGTCCACGAGAAGGTAGCCCACGAGAAGGTAGTTCACGAGAAGGTAGCTCACGAGAAGGTAGTCCACGAGAAGTTAGCCACGAGAAGTTAGTTCACGAGAAGGTAGTTCACGAGAAGGTAGTTCACGAGAAGGTAGCTCACGAGAAGGTAGCCCACGAGAAGGTAGTTCACGAGAAGGTAGCTCACGAGAAGGTAGTCCACGAGAAGTTAGCCACGAGAAGTTAGTTCACGAGAAGGTAGTTCACGAGAAGGTAGTCCACGAGAAGTTAGCCACGAGAAGGTAGTTCACGAGAAGTTAGCCACGAGAAGGTAGTTCACGAGAAGGTAGTTCACGAGAAGGTAGTTCACAAGAAGGTAGCCCACAAGAAGGTAGTTCACGAGAAGGTAGCCCACGAGATGGGTCCACGGGCTCCGGACCGGTTGCTGTTGCGACATTGAAAGATACTTTACTTTTCTTAAAGCTCAGAATTGAACGCCACAAACTTCTCGTTGACAGGATGAGTCAAACGTCCTTTGAAATAAGCAAAAAACAATATCAAAACATAAAACATTCTTGGAACGACGTTAACAGCTGCTGGATCAGTACTGGTAAACACATCGTTTTACACTGTAATACTTTTGAATCAATGCTAAGTTTAGTATTCAGCATCTTAAAATCTACATTGTGCTGTATGAAAAGTGATTATTGCATACTAATGTGCATACAAAATGACATTCTTTAATATATATAGTTAAAATGTTTGACTTACAGGCCTCAACTGGCGTTTGGAGAAAGGTACAGATGCTGGACAAACTGGCTGGTAAACCCAAAGTAACGTTTGATTTTGTCATTGATGGATCACAATACAATGATTAGCTTTAAAGTAAGGCCCCACCATCAGGCCCGCTGTAAATCAATACAGTAGAATATATTGCGGGACTCCACCTGGCACCTCCTTCGGTCCGGTCCCATTTTCTCATTTATCCTCAATAGCTTCTGTGTACAATCGCAATCACTCAACACGCTCGCTGTCATTAGTCAGTAGTTTCCGTAAGTGCCAGTGTCCATTGTACCAGACTGATTGGGTTCTGTAGCATCCAACTTTCCCTCGTCCATTCCTGTTGCCGCTGTGATTCCCGGTGAGAGGAGCTGCTGTCTCCAACTTCCAGAGCCGGAAAATGATGATAAAGGAGCGCGAGCCACTCACGCATCAGTCTTTATCTGTCTCCCGGCTTCCCCTCTCCCCTCTCCCCCGCCACCTCCACCCACCCCTTTACGGACGTGTTACCCTGAGCTCCAGTTGTGGTCAGTCTTGACGGAGACAGATGTCGCAGTTTGGAGTAGGCACCAGACCCCTCCCGGAGTCGTTTGAGTGAGGGGCTGCACAGGTCAAGGGTGCGGGAGTGGTGGACGGGGCGGACGGGGCGGACGGGGCGGACGGGGCGGACGGGGCGGACGGGGCGGGGTCGTGCCTGGTTTAAGGACGGATGAGCAGAAAGACGGGAATTTATTGCACCCTGTCACAGCTTTTGCAACACATAATGTATGGATTGTTTTAAATTCAAACTAGTATCTTGAATTTGCTTTGAGTCTGGAAAAAAAGATAGCATATTTCGTTTAAATGTTTTGCTTTTCCAAATAGATTCATTGGCTCTTTTTTAACTCTATGTACATTTATTTCTTTTATCAGACCAGAGTGACAACAGGAAAAAAGAAGTTGGAAAATGTCAAGGTAAAAGGCAAAATGTCCGGGCTGATAGACGGATTACGAGCATTATGTTTTTCTTTTAGCATATTTAGCATTATTTATGTCATTTAAATATGTATTCAAGTTTTTCAAAAGATTAACAAAACAGCCAAAAGGTCTAAAATGCCTTGATATTAGAAAGGAGTCCATCGACTTCCTGTTCAATACGGCAGAACTGATTGGCCCCGCCTCTTCTTTGTTCCCTGTCACCAGAGCGAGCAGCACGTTTTCATTTCTGTGATTATATTGTTGTAAAATGGCTTCATAAAATTGTGTGTATGTATGACTTTAGGCACAGAGTGGTGGAGACAGTGAAGATTGACATTTTCAGCGAGTCAAAGGTTGCGTTCACATTGTAGAATTATATGTCCTATTCTCAAGGGCCAATCTACCTAATTCTATACGAGATTTACTGTTTTAGAATGAAATATCCAAAATGTAAATCCACAAACATTGAACCTTATCAGTAGTTTTGGATTGACTCCACAAACTTGTCATGTTAATCTTATGGCTTTTATTGTCCTTTCAACCCACAACAATCACGCCTTTGAGATTGAATAATGGCACTACATTCTGAAGCTATTGTAAAAAAAAATATTTAAGAAGATTGTGAACTTTGTGTCAGTTTTTGTAATTACAGAGATATGAACTTTAAACCAAGTCAACAAATTTGCAATCTGACAGTGAAACAGACAATTCCACCACAGAACACTGACCTGCTCCAGCTAAATGTTAAACTATAGTGATTCTCGACTGTTATGGTGTCACATGAATGCAACCAAACAGGAGAATAAAGTCTAAAGAATAAAGTCTAAAGACGACGGCGGTAAATGCACTTTTGTAGTTGGCTGCCAGCCGCCATTAAAAGCAACAACAACAACAACAACAACAACAACAACAACAACAACAACAACAACAACAGGATAACTCGAACATGCATCTAGGAGTAATCTAATGAGTCTCCTTCAAGTTATCTGCTTCCAGTTTCAAAGATAAGAACTGAATATCGTGCTCCTGAATTTATACTTGATCATAATCATCACGTGTAGAAGACAAAAGAATATAGAAAACAAGATGGACAGAAGATGGAACAAGATTCAGTGATTTACTGAACATTAGCATACAAAGTGTGTACTAACAACTTCAAAATGTGCCTTATTCTCGACTATTCCAGCACCGGTAACTTTTCCTGTGAACGTTAACCATTTCTTTTTCCCTCTGTCTTTGCTCTCCGCCGTTCTCCGACTCAGAGCCACAATCGCCCCTTTGATTTGTTTCATGTCATCAATTCATTTTGAAGAGTGCGTTGCATTATTTAGACGATACTTATCTCACGGTTTAAAGCCACTATCTCGCCGCATGTGCCGCAGAATTGCCTCCTCATATCTCTCGTGCTCATCAAGCCGTCTCATTTATTAAGCAAAAAAGGAACTGCGCACGAGAAGATATGCGCCAACGATTAGACGCTCCAAAATTTGATGCTATCTGTCAGCAGTTGGTTTTCCTTCATCTCTCCCTGTGTAGCCATGAGATCTTTAAAAGACATTAGCTACGTAGTGTAAGGAATAAATCAAACAAATGGATTAGGAGAGCTAAATAGTTGTCAGGGGCCTCACATAGCCTTATGAAGACGGATCTTCCTCTTATGGGGGCAATCAGGTATGAAACTTATCATAACAGAAATTAGGCGCCAGACCCATTTTTTATCCCACAACCCAAGGCTATATTTCCATAAAAACTAATGGCCAAGTATATTATTCAACCGGGCTGACTTATGTGCCGACTCGTCCTGTATTTTAAATATACATAGATGTATAATGTGGAAAAAATTGCCGAGATTAATGTAGGGCTGCAGTGGAAGATAAGGTTGGGGCAGTAATTTGAAACAGTGTGTCATTATTGTGCACTGGCCTTCCATTTCATTTCTCAGCGAGGGCAAAAGCAATTCAAAAAAGTTGGAGTTGTCAAAAAGCAAAAGTGAAGGCAAAATGATATTACATGTAATAACAATGTAATATGGGTATGACAGGGATAATTTTCAATGAGACAATCTGGATTCAGAACACAAAAAAGATCATAAAAGAGGCTGATTCTTAAAAATGTGTGATGGTTCTGCCTTTTAGCTGATCATAGAGATAAATGGACACTGCGTCTGAGTAACAGTCACTCAGAGTTGAAGGATAAAGGGTTAAGTGAGGTGTATATCTGAGACAGATTGACATACTTCAGTTGTATCACACGTTCTGCTGGAAATTGTAAAATATGACGTTTTTACTGTATAAAATTACAATGGGAGAGTTGGGGGTTCAAGCCTCTCCAGCTTTTATTGGTTCATACTGCTGTTGTGTCCTTGAGCAAGATACATAAAGAATCTATTATTGTGCATTTGATTTTGAGTCTCTTGTCAGTCTGTACAGAGCAGAAATATGATATAAGAATGATTTTTATGGATTTATGTCTTTATTTAGAGCTGAGAAAAACGGATAAAACAATGAAAAAAAGGTATTTCAAAACAAGCTAGGTTGAAGTAACAACTTTAAAAACCTTTCACTCAATTCTACAAGTTGTTTTCCATACCTTGTCGACATTTGTCATTTGTATTTGTATTTTTGTGTGCAAATGTGTGTATTCACTCTTTTGCATTGCGTCCTCTATTCATTTTACAGGAAGTCGTTGGCAAATCCCCCGTCTTGCATTCCGGACTAGTTTGACTGCTGGCATGTGAAAACGTCTTCGGTGCCAAACTTCACCACTCCTGTTAAATGGTGCCAGTAATGGTAGTAGTGAGGGATAGGTTAAGGAGCTGAAGGGGAGTAGTCTGAGGGGCGGGGGGCGCAGCAAGCTATAAGGCCATTAAAATCTGCGATCATTTATTTCCACTGGCTCGTCTAATCCATCTCTCTGGAGAATGGTTGTGTCCTTATCCACCCAAGGCTACCAATATATTCTGCTGTCTGTCTTCATGCATCAGAATGAACCAGTAAAACAGTCCTGCTTCTTGCGCCGGCCTTTTTTTTTTTACCTCTTTCTTCTCTTTGTCAGTCTTTGGAACCACCTCTTGCGTTATCTCCTGAATGGTTCTGTTTGCTGTTTTTCACAGACGAGATAGGGGGATGGCAGATTACACCCATGTTGTGTTGGAAGAGGTATGTCTGTCGTGTACTGGTTATTCCTAAAGGTTTAGATAATAGGGCGGGTTCACACTCATTGGCCGGTAGAGAGCGGTGTGTCAGCTGTGTGTGTTTGGTCTTTGTCGGAGCGCTTTAGAAGAGCGGCGGAACTGCACTGAGACCTCCCATTTCTAAGAGACCAGATGTGCACTGGTTTGGTACGAGGATACGCTTCGATCGGCTCTTCAAACACGCTCATAGTGCATTTAAAGAGATCCTAAAGGTGCTGTACCTGTGTCTTAAAAATGTGCGTGTGCAATGGTCCACGTGTATTGCTCACTTACATAACACATTCCTAGTGTCGGCGTGCTCGTTTATGAAAGAAGGGGCAAGAATCAGAAAGTTAAAATCAATCAGATGTTTAATCCCTGCCACGTACAAGAATAATACAGATAGCAGAGCGCTTACCAAATCTGTCCCTATGCAAATATGACCGGCGACTTACTCGGGCGTACAGTAGTCCGGACGCGCCGAAATCCCTGCTCTGCGTTATATTTATAACATTCAGATATTAGGTGGAATTTGACGGTTGACGCCTCCTTCCAGTCTTCTTTCATGAGCTCTTTCGCACGTCTGTGGCCTTGAAGTCTGGAGCTGTTCCAGGAAGGTCTCCGTCCTTATCAGAGAATGTCTCAAAAGGAGCAGTGAGTGTCTCAAATGGGACAATAGACTATGTGTTGTGCGTATAAGGAGTTAACCCAAGTGTGACACAGTCTAAAATGAATATAGTTGGTTATACTTTTAATACAGTTTTGTAAAACAGTTTCGTAAAATGAATATAGTTGGTTATACTATATAGTAATGGTTAACATATTTAGATTCCCCTTCACTAGCATCCTAATTATTCATCTTGATGAGTTTACTTTTCACAACTTTTTGAGGGTAGTGCGAGTTTTGTCATCGCGGTAAAGCTAATGCTAACGGAACTCTTCTTGCTTTGTGGTGGATAATGTGCAGACAGCGCACGGTAGACTCATTTTCACTCTTACAGCTCCTTTTACTCCCTGTCCTGGGACCAAACAGATACCTGAACTACATAAAAACCATTGGGTAGAGCCCCTTAAGTGCTTTTATATTGCATACTTCATCATGCGTCCCATCAGTCACACGTGGTGGTGATACATCATTTTAAAAAACTCTGGTTCATTTGCAGAAAGTGAGGATCAAACCCACAATCTTCCAAGGATTCCAGGGTTGTCTTGCTAACCCTGCTGTTACTTGTCACCATTACTTCTCCCTCATATGAATATAGCAGCAATATACCAAGGCCTAGTTGGCTTGTTGTTGTTGTTTACAAAAATACAGCATTCTCAAATATATCAGTTACAGAAATAGAAACTATTTTCATACAAACAAACTAAAGATATACTTGACTACCGGTAAATAACTTTCTGGTTTCTCTGCACCTTTGATTCTGTCAAATACAGTCGGGCATCTCACCAGGAGTCTCATTTGTCACAATGTAGCTAAATTTCTCTGTTTGCCGATGCCAAGCGCTGTGTTTATTTTAGCTTTGACGGATTTGTTTTGCTCACAGAATAGATAAAAGTTGAGTGTGTGGGGACTTTTTTGCCTAACCTTGTATTTTGGGAAGATATGAATGAGCAATCTGAAGCTTCCGCCTCATCACTCACCGCCTCAGTAAGTCGTGAAAAGCCGGTGAATAGAAGTGTGGAGCCGCGAAAACCAAGGTCCAAACCCCCATCCGGCCCACTCCCAAGGTTAGCCCCGCCCGCCATCGCGCTGTCACGTCAAGGAATAAAAAACGCAGCCATCTTCCCACAATGCAAATGGCTGAAACGGAGCCCCAGTAAAACACTGAGTGAATATTTATAGACTAATAATATCCAAGGTATAAATTGCTGGTGTCAAGTGAATGGGGTAATTTTGATCATTGATGTAAGAGTTTGGAGGGAGGTTTCCCACATCGACGAGGGAAGAATAATTTGTGTAATTTAATGTCCTAATAATGAACATATACTTATGGTGGAAGTCAGAATCAGAAAAGGTTTATTGCCATTGTCAATGATCAGAATTCACGAACATAGGAACTTGCTTTGGTGATACGGTGCGACATAAAACAATGAACAATGATAAAACAACCTGTATAAGTCAAAAAGAAAAACAGTTAAATCTGCTATAGGATAAAAATAAAAATGGGCTATAAGTTAAAAAATGAAAATGGGCTTACTATGTACACAACATTTACAGGTTAAGTGTCTTGGAAAAGACTGTAAAATGTAAATATAACACCTTAGACACCATTTTGTACATGGCACTGTCCTTCAGTA
Organism: Eucyclogobius newberryi; assembly: GCF_026437365.1. Taxonomy (NCBI): domain Eukaryota; kingdom Metazoa; phylum Chordata; class Actinopteri; order Gobiiformes; family Gobiidae; genus Eucyclogobius; species Eucyclogobius newberryi. The sequence continues at coordinate 10,403 of NW_027316540.1, forward strand.
ATATGTATTCTTTTCTATTCATTTAATAGTTGAATTATGAATACATGCAGATGAAGACTTTTTTTTGGGCTTCATCTGCTTGTCTGTTTTCTATTAAATTCACCCTATAACCAGTAGACACTACAACGTCTCTGCAGCTGGCTGTCATATCTGCAGGGGAGGTTTATTACCTGTTTGAAACTGTTTAACAGGGAGAGCGATTGGTAATGATGGGGAAATAAGAAAAAAACTCAAAGCTTTTATGAGGCTGGATCGTGTAAGAGCGTCTGTATGTACCTCATGCTGTGTGAACGCACTCTGGTCGACTATCAGAGTGAGGAAGTCTACGTGCACTTGCAGTTTATAATCAGTGACTTGGTTCATTCACGCTGGAGCATCGTTTGTTTATTTACTGTATTGATTTTCTCTTCTCTCGTAAATCAAAGTGCATCTATGGATGAAGTTTCCCTCTTTATTGTGCACATGATGGTTGTAGTTGGATGTTCAGTTTGTTAAACAGGGCGGGCTTGATATTTACAAGACATTAAAGCAGAACTAAGCAACATTTTCACCTTATTGAACATCTTTGTAAGTTAAATACAAGTTGAATATGTATTTTTGGGGCATTTGAAGAGTCCGTCGCCACCCCCTGCTGTCTCTGAGCGGAAAACCAGCCTTACAACCCCAAAGACAACTCCCCTGAGAAACCCTGTCTCTTTTTAAAAATAAATATATATATTTGGTCACGTGAAATGTTTTTTGTATGTTATTATACTGTCTTATTATGATTAAAAAAAAGAAAAAAGGGGAGCTTTTGAGTCTTTTTTCTCACAATGTCTTCTCACAAGGGAACTGAAGGGGGAGCTCTATCACCGGAGTTACTTAGTTCTGCTTTAAGTTAAATCGTGACCTATTTGACTTGCCCAAACTTGGCCTAGTGGTGTCAACTGCTTGCTTCATTCATATTCAAGTTTAATACAATAGATTCCAGGCCAAGTAATCTCCATGGAGACAAGAATATGGCAGACTTTCATCAGAAAAAATACACATTTAATGAGCACAATAGGACACTTTTGTATTACAATGTGAAAGACGTGTATTCCAGTATTGAATTCCAGCTTCCCTAATGGTAATTTAATACTTTTAGGTAATAATATGCCTACTTGGATACTATCTTTATGATGGTTCATCTGCCAAGAACCCCAGACGGAGAGGTCGGTGGTCCTGGCGGGTCCAAATGCTAGCGACATAATTGTGTGATGAATTGCCACCATTTCTATTTTTTCTTCCCTATCTGCAAGCTTCAGCAGTTTTTGGAAAGGTAAAGGCTATCATAAACACAGTTGGCCAGTTTTTTTTTTGCATAGTCTGGTTTGGTGCGGACTGAAGTGATGTTAAATGTACAATTGGCCGCATAATTAGATTAATAAGACCTAAATGGGCACAAAGGCAGGATCTCAAAGCTTAAATCCCTCATCCTTAGTGAGTCCGGACTTCCACACATTACTGTATCTGTAGAAACTTTAAATAGTTTTTATGCTGTACTTTCGGTGCTCATTTGGGTCCCAGACAGACTCCAATTCCCTTCTTGCTCATCTCTCTGTTCACCAGACTAAAAAAAAAGATGTTCAGTGCCGGTAATAATGAGACAAAACTTGGGAAGCGCTGCAAAAAAGCAAATGAAACAGCTCATAAAAAGACAGGCAGGATTACTTAACTAGGCATGGACTGCAAGATTGGTTTAGGAGTTTGGAGCACTAATCAGATCAGGAATTTTACACTTTTTAGTCAGACATGTTAGTCAAATGGCTAACAAGATCTTTGTATCTTTATTTTAGGCATAGTTTGAGGTTGCAATGCCTGTCTTCTCCTGCCTATGAGAATTTTTGAATTTCACAGGGCAAAAACAACCTTTGTTTCGACTATTTTGGTCCAATTCAATTTCTTTGGATGCGTGTTCCTATGGCATAGCGGTTAAAGGTGGATTAGGTAACTTTTCCAGTAGAGGGTCTGCCTTTTGCTTGTTTCCATGGAGATGCTTTGCCTGGAATGTTCAGTATGTCGTTTATTGAAATGTAGGTGTTATAATACTCAAGAGAAGACGTGAAAAACCTGCATTCGTACTGTGAGCAGATCTCTCCTGTAACTTGTCAAATGTAAACTTTCTGAAAAGGTTCATTGCCATTGCTAAAGAACATAATTCACAAACATAAGAACTTGCTTTGGTGATTTGGTGCAACATAAAACAATGATAAAATGACATATCAAATCAAAAAAGGCAAGAAAAACTATTTAAATCTGCTATAGGACAGAAATAAAAATAGGCTTACTATGTACACAAGATTTATAGTTAATTATCATACAGTCTACCTTAAATGTAAACATACCACATTTATAAACCTTATAATATGCAGTAATCATTTTGAAATGACTTGCGCTCCAATAAACCAATAAAACAGTGGTTATAATCCAGTCTCATTACCATAGTTTGCCTGTTTATTGAGACTTATTTATGTCAACTTACAGACGGTGTCTTCAAATTCCTGTATTTGTAATGCGGAATTCCTGATAAGTGTACAATTATCTTTATATCTCCAAAGGTGGACGGTGGCTAGTGACCCCTTTCACCCCCATTAAACCTGCAAATTGGCTGTAGGGCCTTTCCTTATTCTCCAAACATCATAAACGTTCAGCCCAAGTTTTGTAGCCGCAGAGAGCACTTTTCATAGAAGATCGCACATTTTAATTTCTCCTCTACTGATTTGATAGAGGAAGTTGAAATTGGGGTTATACCGTGGTCACTTATATGGGCCCAGCATGAATTGTCTTTTGAAGATATAGATATTTTTTTTCCTTCCACCTCCGCACACAGCCTGTCTGTGCCCTATAGTGATGAACGCGAATAACGGCGCAAATAGAGCTTTAGCGAAACATCAAAGGGGTGTGTGAAGTGTGTGATGCTCCTGGGGTGGTCACCATTTCCTCTTTAAATGCAAATCAATGGAACTTTAATGTATAGAAGTGTGAATGGAGGGGGAACGGGCAGTGTTATTAAAGGCAGCTCATACTTTAACACGTTTCCCTTCGTTTTTCCCCTCCTTTCTGACTGACCTGACGTGGATTAATTACAGTAGCACACGCTTTACACCCTGCTGGAGCGGCGGAGCAAAATAAAGAATGGTGGAAATGCAGGGCCCATGACAGAGCGTTAGAATGCTGGATTGCCCTGCGCAGCCTGGGCCTCTATTGGCTTTACAGACGGCATGTTTACAAGGGCCCCGGCTCACTGCTGAACTCCCGTGCCTTAAAGTGACAAAGCACCCTCACTTAGATCAAGATAGCTGTCATGTTTTATGGGCTGCATAGGATCTGCTCCATTTTTGTCTCTCGCGGGCTGCCACTGTACGCATAGAAATGACACCGCGCCTCTTTGGGTTTTCCGCTGGAGCAATTTGAAAAGTGACAGAGCAGAGACACGGCACATGTGACACATCCAGACCACAGCGTGAAATATGTGCTTATGAAACGCACAGCTTATTGGTGCGGCATCAGTATCAGACACTTGAGTGAGCCCGGCGCTGCCAAGGAGGTGTCAGCGGCAACTGGCACCGCGGGGCGTCCTGCCAGTGCTGGACGTCCTGTCTCTGAATGGTCTTTTGTCCAAGGTGGCACTGAAGACACTTGAGAGGGCTGCAATTAACACTAGCTAAAATTAGAACATATGACCTCCTGCATATGTTGTGGGGGAAAAAATGGGAGTACTGTTTTGCTTGGAACTATGTGCTATTTAAATATGAAAAAAAGAAATGATGCACAGAGAGGGGAGAATTGGTGAGAACAGTATGGGGCATTCACATGTTAAAGGTCAGTGTACCAAGGGCCAAGGGAATCCAGAGACCATTTTGGGTTAACTAGGTGAGAGCGGGCAAGACAAGGGAAGCCATCTTGGCTCAAAGTGAGCAGTGGATCAATGCACTAAAAGGCAGAGGCAAAGGTCAGGCTGCTCAGTGGCAGCTCAGGGATGCTCTGTGACAGCCACCAGGAAGAAGGAAGGACTCACACAAAGTCTGGAGCGTTCATACCAAAACATATCTCTGCTACGCCAGAGAAAGCTAAGTCTTATTAAATATTCTATTACTACACAACAAAGACCACAGAATGTAGAAGACGTCACCCCACAGTGTAGAGATGGGACAAGATCTCAGTTGTACCTTTTTGAGAAGCTGAAGATCTAAAAAGCAATGCTACAATGACAACTATTGAATAAAAAGATATATTATGTCAAACTCCTGGTTCTTGTAGACCTGTATCATGTCTTGTCCCATCCCTAAATACTAGGCAGTATATTTAACAGAGTCAACGTTCTTAACCTGCTAAGAAAACGTACACAATTTGAGAAACCGTGAAATGATTAGTGGATGCATTTATGACATGAAGAAAATGTAATGTACTGACAGCAAACTAAATCCATTGAATGTGAAGGGCTGGAGATGATGATGATTTTATGAAGCCTTTTCTTACTGTCACTCAACAATGCTATTAACGGCAAAGCTGTGACTTTTTTGATCTTGGTCTTTGTCACTGGGAACGATCCTGACTGGGGTTTATCATTGGGATTATGTGCATTGGGTGACGGCAATGAATAGTCTTTTTAATATTTATTGTAGAACCCAGTCACTTTTCTTACTGGCTATTATTGAGAGCAGTGCCATTTTGATCACTGTTCTAAATTCACAAACTTCTAGTTTGAAAAAAAAGAAAAACATTTAAAAAAGCATTACTTCGACAAAAATCTTGTCGCACAAACTCTTGTTTACCCATCCTCCATGCATCCTCTGTTTTCCTTGAGATCACTGGACGCCAAGCAGGCAAGAAAAATGACCCGTACGCCGTCTCCAGTCCCCAGAGAAGAGAGAGCTACACGCGAGGATGTGGCTATTACTTATCATCATCAAAAAGTGCTTGTTTGGTGATAATAATGGCCCAGGATAGAAATCTCAGCTAAAGGGAGGGAGGGGAACTACCTGAACTAGCAACGGAGGAATCCTGCCACTGCTTAGTGAAGCACTTTTGGGGCTGGCTGTAAAACTGAGGCAGGGTTAGCACAGGAACACAGGGAGATATAATGCAAAAGTGTGGCTAACTGTGACCATGACAATGGGGATTTCATGCTTTCTATGCGACTGCTCTCTTTTCAGGGTTTACCACGTGTCTCTATCTTCTTCTGTCCTCTGCATCTCCTTTACCAAACTCACTTACTTCCTATTCCATTTCCAAAACATCCATAGTCTATGATAAAATGGATCTCATGTTGGTTTATTGAATTATGATGTTATTTCATGCAGCTTTTTTATTTTATGTCATTGAGCCTGCAGGTCCCCCATACTAAACACCGTTTATAATGTGTTTACCATAGTCAACCTGCAGTGTGGTCACTTTGCTAACAGCAACATTCAACCCACAGGGAAGTGGGAAGTCACAGCACATAAATTTCTCTCCAGCGTTGCTACTTTTTCCTGGGTGGGTCGCAGGAGTGTGCACCCAGGGGGAAGCAGCTGCAGGACAGCTCACAATTCAACATGAAGCATAACTCATGTCTCGCTGCGTGGGGAGAAAGTTCACCCCATACATAAATTTGGGGTCATGTGTTACAGTTGTAGCAGGGGTCACACTTGATAATAGCCCAATTGCGATGCAGGGCCAGTGGGGCCTTATCTGTAACTTATTTTTTCTCCTCTTGACAATTCAGCACAGCACTCCTCCTTGTGCAAACTGCGCACGTTTCATGTTTGTTTTATCTATCAGCATTCAGCTATTTAGGTTTGACACTAGGGTTCATGACCACTTCAATTCACCTCCTGGTATCTGATGATTCGGTCGCTCATACTTCATTAATGTATTCTGAGCAGAGAGGAACACGTCCCATCTGATTGCGAGGTCTCCCCTGATGAATCGTGGCGCTGCGGACATCTCTCTGTTTCAAAGGCTGCGATTAATCTGAAAGTCTTTATTGTTAACAAGAAGTCACTGTGGATCACAGCGAGGCGCAGACACAAGAGTTAATTCTCTCCTCCTGTTGATGAGATCAGACCTTAATTTAACGGACCTAAGTCCATTATCCCGCCAAACTCTTTGTTTGTCTCCCTTAGTAATATTAAGTCAATTAAAGTGAAACTGCCATACTGATACTGAGTAAATGAAAGAAAAGTTTAAAAGACTGAACGATCTGTGCTGACAGAGAGGCCTGCCTTGCCACTAGCAGCAGTAAAGCTATACCTATAAGACAGGGAGGAGGGAGGGAAAGAAAAATTGAGAGATTGAAATAAATATCTATTTAAAAATAGCCTCTCAGCATGGTGAGGAGAGATTTGAAGATATTATCCTCAAAGGCTGCTGTGAGTGAGGCCGCGAGAAGGGAAGGCTGTCTACGGTGAAATATGAAAGGCACACAGCCCCTGACAGCCTATGGCTTTTCCTGATACTGCCAGCACCAGCCACTGGAGTGATCCATAGTCTCTTTGTGGAGGCTTGTGATATAAATGCTGAGGGCTAGATGTAGAAGATCCTCTGCTCACTGCACCGCTCCCTCTCTCAGCCTTCGCCACTGCCTCGCCCGCCACATGGGGGGAATTTGTTATGTTCTCCAGCGTACGCCTGCCACAGAAATATCAGGATGCCAGACAGGGGGCAAGTTGACTGACTTGTCCTTGTCCCTTTTCAATTTGACAAGCCAAGCAGCCTTGGGGACTTTCTAGTCTATTTTCAAATTGACCATTTATAATCAGTTTTCTAAAGGAGAAAGAGAAGGGCTGGAGGAGTGGCACTGGCCTGGGTTGTTGTAGACGCACAGGGGGTTGGGACATGATAATACAGCAGCGTGTTGTCAGATGTGTCAGCAGGTACGATGAATGAAGAACAGGGAGAGGCTGCATAAAAGAAAATGCACTGTGGGGTGGTGACCTCTGCTGAGGAGAGAAACGGGTAAAACTGTCCTGAAGCTAATAAACATGTACAGGGCTTCTGTGAAATATGCATTACCTCTGTGTGAACCGGGCATACGCAGTTATACCAGTGATGGCCAGATATAGTGAGGAGATGAGGCTGTGCTGTCCATTTTTGGGATGTACGTGGCTGCATACATCAGCACCTGAAGGTCGGAGCAACTCGGGTGTGGCAGCTCCTGCAGGCTCGCCCGCAAGGTGTCACAGTGCTCTGTCACAGCTCGCTCCAGCGCCACTACACCCTGACATTTCCACAAGATGGCTCCTCTGAATTATGCGGCCCAGCGGAAGGGTAAGAAGGGAACAGGAAGAGAAAAAAAGCTCATTTTCTGGGTGTCTGCTCCTGACCTGAAAGCGCCACTTGTTTTCATCAGTGCATTTGCCGCTTATGCAAAATTGTGCGCTGAGTAATAGAGGAACAATCAAGGCGGCCTGCTGCTCCTGTTCTCTGTCCCATGTCTCTCTGAGGTGGAACGACACAGTGTCACCTCTACACTGGCCCCGTCCACCGCAAATTAATCCCAATTTGGCCATCAAGTGAGGGCCGTCGAAAGGGGCAGCCGGTAAGTAATTGACATTCTCAGGTGTGTGAGTTTTGTTTATGTAGCCATACTGAGCCAAAGCGCTGGAGTGGACGGCCGCGGAGCAGGTTTGCATACGCCGCATGGTTCTGGGGCGCTGCATGAGTGACTGCTCAGCAGCGCGTGGCCCCCTGGCATTTCGGCAGAGGACATTTCACTAAAGATTGCCTCAGGTGTCAAGCGCTTTGGAAGGTGCGCGCGGCAGCTGGAGGTCGTTTGTCCCTCGAATTGATTCCACTGTGACCCCATCGCTCTCTCTGACTATTGATCCCTCCCCCAAGACCCCTATACAATGCCCATGCCACACCAGGGAATAACAGCGCATAGTCAATGTGTCCTAACCCTTAAACGAAACAATGGCCACATTTCAATAGGACATCACACATCACTATATGAAAAAAGCATCGCCCACTGGCCACTTGCCTCTGAGGTCACTCCCACATTCAGTCCATTTTGGTTATTGGGATTCGATGAATAAGAGGAGTGGGGAGTTTATAAGCGTAAGAGCCTTCTGGGAAAAGGAGTGACCGTAAGTCATTATCGGAGGGGACTGTGTGTGTGTTGGCACTCATACATGGAATACCCTTTCCTAAATGCTTTCCTAGGCAGCTCTCCCGTGCCTTTTAGCATGTCACCCAAGGCCATGAATCACCATTACAGCACGTCCAGTTTTACCTGGGCACCTCTAAGGCTTTTTCATTAGAGTAAAAGGGACCCCAGGCAGGCATCAACACTGGTGTCATGGAGGGGGGTGCCTGACTATGTGTTTGTGAAAGGGATGGTCACAGATTTGGGTTGGGTGGGTTAATTACAATAACAACGGGGCCGGCCAAAAAAACAAGGCACGGTGGCAAGGCTGCGCGGCTCTCATTTGTTTCAATAAGCTAAATTGATTCCTATGTCCTCTAGTGCCATTTGCATTGCATCCATTTAGCGCGCGCCTCATCCCACTGCACTCCTGTTCTCCGTCACCTCCTCCTCCCCTGCCATTCACTTCACGTGCAGAGGGCAAGACAACATCGACGCGGACGCATTGATCTTCCCGGACGGACAGGCAACAACACACACATTTCTCGCTGTATGTATTTATATCAATTATAACGGGGTAATTATGAATATGCATGAGCACACAAACGCACGTGGCGACTATGAAGATGTTGATGAAGGCTGTCAGATAATCATGTAAACAGAATCCAGACCTATGGTAATAATGAGAATATTTGTTCAGCTTTTACCATGTAATTGTCAATAGAACACGTTACACTCTTAATCAGTGCTGCTAATGTAAAATTGGAAATAGCCCTTTTCAAGATACAAAAAGTGCTTCACATGGTAATACCCAGTAATTCCAGACTCAATAGTGGTATAAACTACTTCTGTGTAAGCTGCCCTGAGGCATGACATGGCTGCCAATCTGTGCTAATGGCTCCTCTAAACAGTAGTGTTTGGCAAGTGTTTTTTTGTTGTTGTCATCAATATAGCTGATGCATTAAACTGTGGCATTTATAATATTTGTATTAACTTGTTTCGTGCTGTTTAGGTTCTGCTTTAACTTTCACATGATTTCCCCAGAATTATATTGTAAAAGCAGCACTTTGTGTCAAAACGGTCTCACAGTGCGTTGTTTGCAGCTAATAATAAGTATTTTATTTCTTGTTAAATACCTACTTCCAGTTATGCCGTGTGAAAATCATGAACTCCAGCATTAAGCAGTGCTACTCAGCGGAAGTGCGCGTGTCATTATTTAGCGATATTCCAAATTCCATTGCCCTCAACTCAGACAACAATGTTTCATGCGAAACATGAGATGGCCCTCCCATTCCTAAATGATGGTGTGCACTGGTCGGAGCTGATCAAACGGCCCACTCTACCACCTGAGCCACTTGGGCATAGAAGAGTTGTAACCATCTCTTTCTCCACCTGCCTTTCCATGGATCCCTGCCCACGTTGACACACAGACTGGCGCTAACAGCCCGGCCCCCCCACCCGCCACACATTCACGCTTGTACCGCCATCATCAGTCACCGTCGTGGTAGATAGCCGCGGCCCGTCAGACAGATGAGTGAAGACTGGGCCTGCTCGGAGCGCCTGCATCACAATGGGCCTGTAGGCTGAGATAGAGAGACGAAGACCTGCCACAGAGAACAAGTGCTCGAGTAGTGTTGACGCGCATTACAACTTAAAGATGAATTATGTAACTTTGCTTTTGGGGGAATCCCGCACCTACTTGTCTATTGGCTTTTCTATGTTTACACTGGGACCGTATTTTCCGGACTATAAGTCACACTGGAGTATAAGTCGCACAAGTAAAAGAAAAAGCATAATAGAGAAGAAAAAAACATATATAAGTCACACTGGAGTATAAGTCGCACCAGAGTATAAGTTGCACAAGTCAAAAAAATATGCATAATAGAGAAGAAAAAACATATACAAGTCGCACTGGAGTATAAGTCGCACCGGAGTATAAGTTGCACAAGCCAAAAAAATGCATAATAGAGAAGAAAAAAACATGCAGTTGCAAGTGTGAAAATAACAAATAATATCACATATAAGTTGCTCCAGAGTATAAGTATATAAGTATAAATATAAGTATAAGTCGCACCCCGGCCAAAACTATGAAAAAATGTGCGACTTATAGTCCGGAAAATACGGTATTATTATTCCTTTACTGTACAAGATCGACTCTACTATTATGACTACAACATCTACTAAAACAAATACCGCCACTACAACTACATCTAGCGCCTCTACAACAGCTGCTACTATTTTTGATTGATCTGTTTTATCAAATAATACAAGTTACACAAAACGATTTAAATGACAAAAAATTTAAAGTACAAACAAATATCTACTTTCCACCAGTCACTATATCTCCACTTACTATACACACCCATGCTTTTCACTTGACTGTCTGCTTCACAATTAGCTCCTGTGTACGTGCTAAAGACGTGACATATCCTCGCTTACAAATGACTAAACACTGGCACTCTTGGTCTAAGCCAGCGTAATTACTGTACTGCACTGTCACTATGTTTAATGAGAAGACCCGGAACAGCTAAAATGCAGAGTAGTAAAACCGGGGGACTATATATCCATATGTCACCAGCATTAAAGCTTATTAAAATAAAAGCAACCAGCTGACATGATGACTTTATTGTATATGTCTCATCTGACAGCTCTGTGGGGTCAGCAGAATGTTCCCCTCAACTTCCCACAACACAAGAACGCACTCACGGGGGGAATCTTCTGCGCTTGAAGAAGAAAATAACAACAAATATGAATGAAGTGGTAACAGAAATGAATATGTGTGGCCGGGAATCTCACGTGGTTTATGAGGTTTGAGCACACATTGTATATTCAAAGATATACAATTTAAATGAGGAAATCTAGTGTTGTTTTATGAAGAAGTGTGTGTGTGAATTGTCTAGGTGTGATTACTGTTTTCAACCATGCAGGCAACTGTCCACTAATTAAGAGCTTAAGCTTAAGAATGATATTCACCTTATTCTGGACGTTGACTTGTTGGTCACATGAACATTGGACATTTTAGTCAAATCAATCTATTATATAGCATATTTTAGACGTGAGACTTTTCCCTCATTCTCTGTTTAAGTGAAAGGAGTTCCTGCCCGATCGGAAGTGCCAATCCGTGGGAAAAAGAGACAAAAAGAGGCAAAAATGGGCAGGGCAGAATAGTTGGGGTTTGCAGAACCGGCAGAAGAGGTTTTCACTACATCCAGCATTCTACATTTTCACTTTTATCTATATTTCTTGGCAGCTTTAACTTAATTCGCAGTTAGTGTAGAATTATTCTGTGAAGCATTTTATAGTCAAAACATTGTCATAATAAAAAATAGGGTATGTCTATTCTAATTTTATCTTCTTAAATTTCATAAACATGACCATGTCTGATGTGAGTTAAACATGTTAAAACCAAACATACTTTTCCTGAGAACAATTGCAATGTTGGCTTAATATTAATTACAAAAATGTCGTACATGATGGCCAGGTTGTTGTTTTTTATTTGGTGCGGATTGACCAATAAGAAAGCTTGATCTAAAAAACATTTAGGCACAGGCAACTTGCAACCCACCTAGCTTCAGTTGTGAGTGTAGCTCCTTAAATCAATAAAAACACAAGCTTCATGTTGTTGTTGTTTTTTTTCCTTCATCATTCAAGACCCTCAACAACAACAACAACAACAACAACAACAAAAACGCTCTTCAACCTCCAGCTCAACCATCAGTCTTTCCTTCACGTCCATGGCCTCTGACTATAAACTACAACATTGCTGCTCATGTATCCACCTTAAAAAAAACATTGTCCAAATAATTTTCATGCGCCTTTAAAATGAGCAGAACTCATTGGAAACACTCAGTTAGATAGATTCAGATTATTTAGCGTAGCGTAGCCAATAACAGCTCTTCCTATCATACTTGAGCAAATTCTCCTCAAAACTCAAACTGCAGGTCATGGGCCAAGATCTTAAACCTAGCGGGTTTACACAAGCAGATGTTGCATTTGTAGCTCACGTTAGCGCGCGCACACACAAACACACAGTCGCTATATTCGCTGTGCCACAAGATTTATAACAATAAACGTGTCTCCCCCCAAAAGGCAGTGAAACGCACCAACTGTTCCGCGTGCAGCCTTGAACTCTGGCTGATCTGCTATTTGTTACCTCGAGCGCTTGGCAAAACAAAAACAGCCCTAAAACACTTGAAAAAGGGCTTATTGCTCATGTTGCTCGCAAGTTTAGCACTAAAAAGAAATCATCACAGACCCCAAAATGCCGTGATCCAATTACAAGCTCAAGTATACTTGCAGGTGGATGTCAAACTACTTCAACCATGCAGACCCCTGTGGAGTCATTCAAAAGCAAGTGAGCACAATGGAGTAACTCAGTGGAGGGAGATGGAGTAGCTGAAAAAAGTATTTAGGAAATGTGTTGAATATTGGATATGACATATTAAAAAGGATGAATTAATGTGAAATAACAGAAAATATGGGCATTTTATATAGTGATTAGACAATGAACCTGTATATTTTGATGCTGCCTTGTATGGGCAGGAATAAACACCCTAATCAGGCATGTCCAAACTACGGCCCGGGGGCCAAATGCGGCCCGCAGACCAATTCTTGTTGGCCCTCCGACTTCCTGCTAAGTTGGTCCAAATAACAAAAGTAGTACTTTTTACTGTAAAATTGGACAAATTCAATCATTTTTATGTGATAACAACCTATTATTAATGTTCCAAGTATTATTAAAGGTGTGGATGCTCATCGAACAATGCCAAATGCAACATTTTTAAGTATTCACTTTCAAATTCAACATTGTCGACTTGTTTGTTGCCCTCTGCTCCATAGAAGTCTCAAAATGCGGCCTTCGCTGGAAAAAGTTTGGACATCCCTGCCCTAAATGATACAATTACCAATTACAAATGAAATGGTTCACTTTGTAACTCTTCTGGTGCAGGCTGGAATGTTCCATAGGCACTGCATTTATTTAAAGACACATTTTTATTCCTTCAGAAACCTGCATTTTTACTGTGATCAGCTTTCCACTTTAATTTAGACAAGACAAGACAAGTTTATTTGTAGAGCACATTTCATACACAAGGCAATTCAAAGTGCTTCACACAGCAGGACAAAAATGCATAAAAATCACAAAGACATGACAGAAATCACAAAACAGTTTAAGAGAAGAGTGCAAAGAAAATACTTTCAGTCACAAACACAGCTAAATAAAACTGTTTTTATTCTAGATTTGAACATTGTCAGAGTAGAACCTGTCTCACATCTTCAAGAAGACTGTTCCAGGTTTTAGCTGCATAAAACTGAAACACAGATTCCCCATGTTAAGTCCTGACTCTGGCACCAGCAGGAGGCCAGTCCATGTTTAGTCCTGACTCTGGCACCAGCAGGAGGCCGATCCATGTTTAGTCCTGACTCTGGCACCAGCAGGAGGCCGGTCCATGTTTAGTCCTGACTCTGGCACCAGCAGGAGGCCGATCCATGTTTAGTCCTGACTCTGGCACCAGCAGGAGGCCGATCCATGTTTAGTCCTGACTCTGGCACCAGCAGGAGGCCGATCCATGTTTAGTCCTGACTCTGACACCAGCAGGAGGCCGGTCCATGTTTAGTCCTGACTCTGGCACCAGCAGGAGGTCGGTCCATGTTTAGTCCTGACTCTGGCACCAGCAGGAGGCCGGTCCATGTTTAGTCCTGACTATGGCAGCAGCAGGAGGCCAGTCCATGTTTAGTCCGGACTCTGGCACCAGCAGGTGGCCGGTCCCTGAGGTCCCTGAGGTCCTCAGAGTCCGAGATGGTTCATATGGCACTAACATGTCTGAGATGTACTTTGGTGTTAGGCCATGGAGAGACTTGTACACAAACAGAGCTGCTTTAAAGTCTCTTCTCTGAGCCACAGGGGGCGGTACAGAGACCTGAGAACAGTACTAATCGTACTTCCTGGTTCTAGTCAGGACCCGAGCAGCAGCGTTCTGGATGTACTGCAGCTGTTTTACAGCTCGTTTGGAGAGGCCAGTGAGCAGACCGTTACAGTAGTCTAATCTACTGGAGACAAACGCATGGATAAGTCTCTCCAAGTCTGGTTTAGACAATATACTTTTGATTTTGGCAATGTTTCTTAGATGGTAAAAAACTGCTGATGTTAGTCATTTGACTTGGCTGTTGAAATTCAAGTCTGAGTCTGCTATTACCCCCAGATGTCTTAATTGATTTGTAGATTTTTTAAAGGTTTTAGAGCAAGAACACTTTCTCTTTGTTTCTGTGGGCCAAAGACGATGATTTCAGTCTTGTCTGAGCCAACTTGCCATGTGGCGTCTCCTCCTTGTATCCATAGAGATGGATACATTTGATTCTATAGATTAAAATATTAGGCAATAGGCAAAGAAAACCGCAAGGAGAACCCATAACATAACAAATATGAACTGGCGCATGAAATTTAGTTTCAGTAGAGTGTAACATTACACCCAAACTAAATAATTGTCTGTTTTAAATCCGGGTGTGGCTGCATAATTTACATATTCATTTGTGAAAGCAACTGACCTTATAAACCGCTCTAATCCGCCGCTGGGTTGTCTATATAAGTGGCTTACATGTACATTAAAAACACATCTCCACTTTGAGCACTTTAGCAGCCATACCACCTGTTCAACTCCTCTCCATCATATCAACAGAAGCCCCCAAGTCATGTGGACAATTAACTGTTGGCCATAGATCAACAGGAAAGAAATTATAGCAGCGTTTGGGGCAGAGGGGGGCGGTCCCAGTGTGGCGTGCATAAGAAAGCCGTTCTGATTGGTATTAAGTGGTGAGATTAAAAAGCCATCTCTCAGGTCGGGTCAGCTGGTCTACATTTGAATTACTAGGGTCCGAGGCTAGATAATTCTCTCATTAGCGCCAGTCAAACCCGCAGTGACAAGGCGGGTGAGAGGGGAGCATGTTGTACAACACTTAGCTGTAATTAGTTGGAGCGCTGTTGCTCTGTGGACTGCACTTCCGCTCTCGACGCTCCAACTCGTCTTCAAATGGAGATGAGGAATAGAGCGGAGGTGACGTGCCCTCATGGTTAAGAGTCAGGAGAGACTCACAGTATCTATGCATTTGTCTCCAGTAGGTTTACGAGCTGCAGTGCATCCAGAACTTACTTCATGTGGCTCGAAGAATAGACTATAAAAGGAGCTACTTCTGTACAATTCTCTCCATGGCCTAGCATCAAAGTACATCTTGGACATGTTAGTGCCATTTAAGCATCTGAGGACCACAGGGACCGGCCTCCTGCTGGTGCCAGAGTCAGGACTAAACATGGACCGGCCTCCTGCTGGTGCCAGAGTCAGGACTAAACATGGACCGGCCTCCTGCTGGTGCCAGAGTCTAGGACTAAACATGGACCGGCCTCCTGCTGGTGCCAGAGTCAGGACTAAACATGGACCGGCTCCTGCTGGTGCCAGAGTCAGGACTAAACATGGACCGGCCTCCTGCTGGTGCCAGAGTCAGGACTAAACATGGACCGGCCTCCTGCTGGTGCCAGAGTCAGGACTAAACATGGACCGGCTTCCTGCTGGTGCTAGAGTCAGGACTAAACATGGACCGGCTTCCTGCTGGTGCCAGAGTCAGGACTAAACATGGACCGGCCTCCTGCTGGTGCCAGAGTCAGGACTAAACTAAACATGGTCCGGCCTCCTGCTGGTGTTCAGAGTCAGGACTAAACATGGACTGGCCTCCTGCTGGTGCCAGAGTCAGGACTAAACTAAACATGGACCGGCCTCCTGCTGGTGCCAGAGTCAGGACTAAACATGGGGAATCTGCATTTCAGTTTTATGCAGCTAAAAGAAGAGTATTCCGAGACAGGCCTGTTCTCTGACAATGTCCTCATCCATGCTCAAAATAGTTAAGTTGTGCATATTACTCCAGGGATTTCTCTTCTTTAAAAAAAAAAATATATATAATTGTATAATAATGTTCGTTTTTATTGACTCGCTTGTATTGTGATTTTAATGTCTTTTCTTGTTCTGTAAAGCACTTTAAATTACATAATATAGCAATTGAGCGCTAACATACATTTTCCTTGCCAATTGTGCTAACCACTTTGCCGCTGTTATGCTAGATTGGGTCAATAGCTCTGGGCTGTTTATGGCAGTGGTTCTCAACCTGGGGCTCGGGGCACTCATGATTTCTGGGGGTCCCCAAATGATGCAGAGAAAAACTGTAAAATACATGCAATTGGGTCGACATCCTTGAAATGCAGCTGTAAATGGAGATTTTTGGCCCATCAAATGACGTTATTTAGTCCTTTGTCCTGAATATACAATCGAACATTAGATTTATGGGCGATTTCATCTTTTTGAGGGTAGCATTGTTTGTTTTTGGGAGTCGCGGATGCTAATGAGTGCGGCTCTAAAACTACCGGTTAATGGGACACACATTTGCTCCTGAAAACACTCGAGCAGAGCATTAGTGGACAATCAGTAAACATGTTTTCTCGCTGTGTGTGAGTCGAATTATGGACCAATGTGCTATTAAAACAAAATTACAACAACTGTAACTCTGACATGCGCTTGGATTCTACTTTAATCTTGTACAAAATTAGACGTGTATACATGCGTTTGCGGTGACGTCATACAGACTTCTCCATAGCGGCCATTTTAAAAGGGGCACGCGATGTATAAAAACCAACACGACTGCATCCTTTTCTACGGCATAATGAGCTACAAATACTTTGATTCTTTAGACGATAACGGCAAACTAAGTGCACGACAAAGCTATCATATCTTGGTCAGTCAACAGAGCGATGTCCTAACAGATTAAGCAGGTTTTAGGCATTTTGACCTCATATTTCCTGGATTTCGTATGTAGTAGACGTGCTGTTGTGCCCCTTCCAAAATGGCGGACTCGGTTGCCACTGCACAAGTTCCCGGATGTGCGAGCGCATGTAGGCAAGGCAAGGTTATTTGTAGAGCACATTTCATACACAAGGCAATTCAAAGTGCTTCACACGCATTGAAATCACAAAGAAATTACAGAATCAGAAATACAAGAAATACTGATTGTCTAAACTAACAAAATCACAAACAAAAGAGAAGAGTGCAAAGAAAAAATCCTTTCAGTCACAAACACAGCTAAACAAAACTGTTTTTAGCTTAGATTTGAACATTGTCAGAGTAGAACCTGTCTCACATCTTCAGGAAGACTGTTCCAGATTTTAGCTGCATAAAACTGAAACGCAGATTCCCCATGTTTAGTCCTGACTCTGGCACCAGCAGGAGGCCAGTCCATGTTTAGTCCTGACTCTGGCACCAGCAAGAGGCCGGTCCATGTTTAGTCCTGACTCTGGCACCAGCAGGAGGCCGGTCCATGTTTAGTCCTGACTCTGGCACCAGCAAGAGGCCGGTCCATGTTTAGTCCTGACTCTGGCACCAGCAGGAGGCCGGTCCATGTTTAGTCCTGACTCTGGCACCAGCAGGAGGCCGGTCCATGTTTAGTCCTGACTCTGGCACCAGCAGGAGGCCGGTCCATGTTTAGTCCTGACTCTGGCACCAGCAGGAGGCCAGTCCATGTTTAGTCCTAGACTCTGGCACCAGCAGGAGGCCGGTCCATGTTTAGTCCTGACACTGAACACAAGCAGGAGGCCGGTCCATGTTTAGTTTAGTCCTGACTCTGGCACCAGCAGGAGGCCGGACCATGTTTAGTTTAATCCTGACTCTGGCACCAGCAGGAGGCCGGTCCATGTTTAGTCCTGACTCTGGCACCAGCAGGAGGCCAGTCCATGTTTAGTCCTAGACTCTGGCACCAGCAGGAGGCCGGTCCATGTTTAGTCCTGACTCTGGCACCAGCAGGAGGCCGGTCCATGTTTAGTCCTGACTCTGGCACCAGCAGGAGGCCGGTCCATGTTTAGTCCTGACACTGAACACAAGCAGGAGGCCGGTCCATGTTTAGTTTAGTCCTGACTCTGGCACCAGCAGGAGGCCGGACCATGTTTAGTTTAATCCTGACTCTGGCACCAGCAGGAGGCCGGTCCATGTTTAGTCCTGACTCTGGCACCAGCAGGAGGCCAGTCCATGTTTAGTCCTAGACTCTGGCACCAGCAGGAGGCCGGTCCATGTTTAGTCCTGACTCTGGCACCAGCAGGAGGCCGGTCCATGTTTAGTCCTGACTCTGGCACCAGCAGAAGGCCGGTCCATGTTTAGTTTAGTCCTGACTCTGGCACCAGCAGGAGGCCGGTCCATGTTTAGTCTTGACTCTGGCACCAGCAGGAGGCCGATTCATGTTTAGTCCTGACTCTGGCACCAGCAGGAGGCCGGTCCATGTTTAGTCTTGACTCTGGCACCAGCAGGAGGCCGGTTCATGTTTAGTCCTGACTCTGGCACCAGCAGGAGGCCGGTCCATGTTTAGTCCTGACTCTAGCACCAGCAGGAGGCCGGTCCATGTTTAGTCCTGACTCTGGCACCAGCAGGAGGCCGGTCCATGTTTAGTCCTGACTCTGGCACCAGCAGGAGGCCGGTCCCTGAGGTCCTCAGAGTCCGAGATGGTTCATATGGCACTAACATATCCAAGATGTACTTTGGTGCTAGGCCATGGAGAGACTTGTACACAAGCAGAGCTGCTTTAAAGTCTCTTCTCTGAGCCACAGGGGCCAGTGCAGAGACCTGAGAACAGGACTAATGTGATGGTACTTCCTGTATCTATAGATACACTTTACTTGCGCTTTCAATCCTTTTCATGCTCTTGCAAACAGGCACGACCCACAGGTGGACACAGCCATCTGCCTGGAACGCACCTATGGACATCCTGAACCGACCAATTTCCATGTCTTTGTTGATGACATTGTGTTTGCATATTGGGAGTAAAAGGTTATGTCCACGTCATTAGTCTCTCTGCTTGGATCCAGGTCTGCTAAGTGTATTGTCCTTTTCATTCCATCTATTCTTATGGTTTCTATAAATTCCTTGTTTTTCCTTTTTTCCCCGCTCTCCCAGCACCGCTCCCACGAGACGACCGCCTCATTGGCCATCGCACACACTCGCATCGGGGGGTACTTCTCCTCCACCGCTGGGCTACCACACACATGCCAGCCGTGAATACCAATCTCGGCACTGCACGCCGGCACACGGGGTTAGCTGCATATTCGAAACGCTTTCAATTTTTCAGGCAGGTCTGTTAACCCACTCCCCATCAGACGGCGCCGAGGCACTCGCGGGAGCAGGCATCTTGACAGTCGTTAGCGGGGTCATCGCCGGTCCCTCGGGGGAACCAACTTAAAAGAAAAGATTTGAATTGCCTTCATTCCATGGTTCTCTCATAACTCCACTTCCTGTCTTCAAGGCCTTGGCAATATCCACCCTCCTCAATCTCTTTTGCCCGGGCGAAAATCATCAATCAAAGATGAGGCCATTCCGCGGCGCTTTTTATAAGTCCGATGTCACGCTGCTTAGGCCACTGTCAAAAGCAGGGGACAGAGGCTTTGAGAGGAGCTAGTTGTGTTAGCCACGGTAATGCATTTATCCACTTGTATAACGCTCAGGATCAGAAATGTGACCAAAATGACTCCGAGCTGCGAGAAGAGAAAAGGCGTGATGAAGATGGAGGACTGAGAAAACAGCTCTTTCCAATATAAAATGTCTGGCTAAGTAGGTCAACGGGATTTAGAAAGTTTGCTATGTTTTTTTCTTCTTTCTGTCTTGTCAATGGAATATGAGCAATGCGATTAGAAGAAGGGAGCAATTGGGAGATACATAAAGGAAGACAGAAGAGAAGGAACAGTGGTTTGGGGCCTCTCCCGGGTCCCACACCAGCTGACTGAGACACAAAAGACAAAGTTGGAAGGAGACGTGAGAGAGAGAGAAAGATAGATTTGTATCTCGGCTCTTAGGAGCAGCACAGTTGACGCGTTTTCATCTTGATGTAGAGGCAACAGTGTAATTATACCGTTACTCCGGGGAACGCGCATACGAGGGCAATTAGTAAATCGAAAACTGTAACTATTTGCTACAAGTCGGAGCCCCTTTGCACCTGTTTCGACACATAAGAATTTGTATGGCTAATCAATAATTTAGCCATTTTTTAGTGAGTCGATGAATTCCCTGGTTAATATTTCATAGTGCGTGTCAAACTGTAATGAGTCAAGTTGGGTCAAATGGGTCTCTCTTGGTAATTTGCCAGAATGTTCCCGCGGGTGAGTGTGCGTGATTGAGCGTTACAATTAAACGTACTAATTCATTGTCAAAAGCAACTTATCTATACACTTGATAGATTCGGCGCTTAATTGGAATGCACATTTAGAAGCGGTTTTCTTAGCGACTTCCTACATCACGGTCTAATCACAATAAATCCAAGCGCCACAGTAATGAATTGAAGTCGAATATTGGTAGTTGGGCTGTTAGACTGCTCGAGTGAATTATTTAAATGCTAATTAATGTTTTAAAGCTCTCCCAACTTGCAATGGGAACATATTTTCGAGACCTTTTTGACACAGACTTGATCCTCGGTCATATTAAAAGTAGTTGGATCTTTGAAATATGTTGTGGACGACCTCCAGCTTGAAATGTATCAATAAAATGCTCGAAAACCATTAGCGAGATCGACTGTTGGATGGGAATTCACGCTCCCATAGCTGTAAAATGATGAATCATGGGAAACGCAGTTCGGAGCGGTTTTGTCCCCAACACAGGTGGCACATATGTTCCGTAATCCTCAAACCGCAGCCTCACAAACTGCTTGTTGTACAACTTTACTAAGTGTTTAATGGTTTGCGATTTGTCACGAGCCGGCGTGTCAGAAGCAGAGATATTAGATCAACTTCATTAGGGCTGCAAAAGTATAAAATGTGGTTCTGCTTTGCGCTCCGAGCGGCCCAGAGAAGAACGCAAAAGGCAGTGGCATTATTCATGGTTGCACAAAAGCTTGTTATTCATCATAAGACAAAGGGGAATCTCGCCCGGCGTGACATAGATGGAGGAGGGCCGCGAGGGTATTACTCACATCTGTTGAAAACACTATGCACAGCCAACTGGATGGCACCATACACTGTGCTTATAAATGCAAACAAAGTCGCCCAGCACCCAATATAAATGACATTTGCCTTCACATCTCAGCATAAATATTAATTGTGCAAAATGTGTGATGTATTGTGGTCGGCTTGTACCACCAATAGGAGGCGTTTAGGAATCAAAGCAGCACATCATTTTTGCAACACAGTACCACACACAGTACAGTGGAGGTGGGTGTAGTGTTCGATTACACCACAAGATGACAGTGTTGGCCAAGTCTGAACAGAGTCTATTCATCCATTTTTCAGCTCATCCTGTCTGGCATGAACAGTAAATGTGATGTTAACTATTATCATTGCCCTTTTTAATGTTTTAGAGCTAGTTAAATCTTTCCCAGATGTTCACAGCACAGAAAAACAAACTAATCTTACTTTAATAGCAGCTCTAGGGTGGCTTCTCGTTCATTGGCCTCTTTTCTTCAAATAGCAGTTTGCACAGCTGTCCAAGTCATACAAATGGCATTAGCCCGTCTTCCTGTTGCGGGGCATCTGTTGCTTTCTGCCCCATATTTTTGCCATCTACAAAATGTGCTCTCCAAAGTCTGTGCCGAGATGACTTTTGTGCAGTAGTAGTAGTTTTACCGACGTGCGTTCGAGCTAAATGCATCCACTGAACATTAGATGGCCTTTTCTGCTGTAGATTTAGTGTTTTAGCATTGCTTTGTGTATTTCACGTTGGGATTGGTTTAACTTCCAAGTGAAAATAGAACTGCTGAAAATAGAACTGGTTGAAATTGCCTTTATTTGCGGATACGCTGAACAAATTAGCACCCATTTCACACAGTTAACTCGCTGTTGCTGCCTGATCTGGAAGCATTACAGCTACTTTAGGCCTATGACGGAGGAGCCTCACTCTGTACATCTCCAGGGAAGAATCGTGCAGGCTAGAATACTAATTTTACTTCCATTTAGCGGGACTGGAGTTTATCCATGTCCTTAGACGCACTGCTGGAGTTTGGGGAGGGAAACTGAACAAGTAACGCTAACTTTACATCATTTACATATGTAGTGTTTTTTGGAAAGTTGAATTTGGATGTGGACCAACATGTTTAGCACTGCGCCTTTTGAATAAGTTTGGCGTATTCTTTCCCCGAGTGGTAAATGGTGCGCGTTCGCTTCTCGTGGGAAAAGTCGACGTGGAACAGTCCAAATCGTGCGCTGTAGCCGTCGGCCCATTCAAAGTTGTCCATCAGCGACCAGGCAAAATACCCACAAACGTTGACTCCATCTTCTGTGATGGCTGAAAGGCAAAAGATGTTGTTATTTCACATATATGTTCTGTCCATTATACGTCTTGTGCGCCTAGAATGATTTGTACATAATATCTGACATGTTTTGTACCATTTTGACTACAATCTTATGCATTGATAACAGGCAATAAATCAGAATCAGAATAGGTTTATCGCCAATGAACAGAATAAATCACAAATATAGGAACTTGCTTTGGTGATAAAACAATGAACAATGATAAAAAAGGGTATATAAGTCAAAAAGAGAACCTCTGCTCTCATAACATGGCAGCGTTAAGGCCATATTCATGTGCATATAACTGATGTAAATAAGAGTGTTTACTTACCATTAGTATTAGTATTATTTAGTCTTATGCTAGCTATTTTTACTTTACTTTATTTTATTATTATTTACCTTATTTTATCATTATTTTAACATTATTTTATTTTATTTGTATCTTTTTATTGTATTTTATTTATTTACTTTCCTCCATTCCCTATTAAGATATGAGAGGAGTTTTGTTAATAAGAGTTTTTTGGTTTTGTTTATAAGAGTTCTTTTAATAAGAGTGTTTTTTATCTGTCCTTTCCCCCTGTATCTACTGCGTTGTAACACCGAAATTTTCCCATGTGTGGACAATAAAGGATTATCTTATCTTATAGTGCAGATAACTATTAATTCATATTTGTTGATGATAATTTCAGTAATCGGTGACTATAATCAGTTGTAGCAGCCCTAATACATTACCCATGTAGCACTGAAGCAGGCTGCAAGTCAACTGCCATCCATTGTTTTCCCCGACGCCGCTGTTTTTGCTAAACCACGAGCACATTTTCATAAGCGGCCTGATTGGGCACTGATTAAACTTCTTTACCTTTTGCCACCTCGCTGATTGTTTGCTTGTAGAACTCGGCTCGCTGAACATCCCGCATCTCTAACGGCCCCACCTGAGCGAACCCGTTTTCCGTGATGTAGATGGCTGGATCGCCGAAGTTTTTCTGGAAATAAATCAGTGGGACAAATGTTATCAACAAACAAGGCATATCACCTCACCTGCCACCTCCTACGGAAAGAAAGATTGGTCTACAGTGAGCCATTTAGCTCCGATTCAACGGTGGCGAGCTCGAGGTAATGGGCTGTGACAAGGCACAACAGCAGGAAATTGGTCGTTTGCAAAACACTTTTCAGCAAAGTAACTATTTCATTCAATGTGACAGCACTAATGAAGCATCAGTGTGTTTCTGGGGGTGTTAAAAAGGTGTTTGCCGCATACAAAATCAATGCAAGTTGCTAAACAAATGTCAGATGTTTTGCTCGTTTAGCTGAAGGCTACGCGTCTTCCTATTGATCAATGTAGTTTAACTGTGGGTGAGAGAGTGACTTTTAAGGAGAATGAATTTGTCAAATAAAGTGGTTTTGGTTGGATTTTTTTGTTAAAGGCAGTTTAGGACTATCATTTGGGTATTGAGTTTTACAATTAACACTTTAACGGAGGCTCATATGAACATGTATTATAAAACCAGACTTTTTTTGGGAGTATTTTGCACTTCAGACGTGATATACACTATAAATCAATTCTAAATTAGGTACATTTTCTTGAATTCAGGATGTTTGAAATGTTTTGCTGGTAAAGACATATTTATTAGCTTTTTGTTTCTTCATTTCTTCATTTATTCTATTCTATATACAAAAATAATTCAGTCAAAATATTTGGAAACCAGTGAAACACTTAAAAAATGAAATCTAAACCGATCCAACCACTTTATAGTAATATTCAGCATCATTTTAAACCATAGTTAGAATGTTGCAGTGTACCATAAGACCTACTAATTCCACTCATAAAGTTCATACAATGTTTCAAAAGGCTATTATTCAACATAATTCAACATTGATGTATTTGCTGTTCACCTTGATGTAGCTGAGAAGTTTCCTTAACCCGTCTGGCACCACTGCGAGCCAGGACACTCCACAAATCGGCCACGATGGATCCACGACCTCCTGTACGTCTACGTCGCTTTTCACACTCAGCGAATCCAACCGACCGCCCGCCGTCGTGACCTTGCGCGACGTGTAATAGTTGAGGGCGAAAAAGTCGGCCGTCCCCAAAACCGCCGGTTCGTCTTTGGAGAAAAAGGGCAGTCGCGATTCACCGGCGTAATTGTGTTTTCTGCCGTTGGCTTCAATACAGGTCCTCATTACTTCTGGATAGTCCCCGGTTACAAAGACGGGCCACGCGAACCAGCCGAGCGTAAAAGCGATACTGCGTTGGGCGGCGGCGATATCCTCCGCACGATCTCGATCTAACGGCTCTGACCAGTCACTATTGAGTCCGAGTGAGACCAATCCTTTCTGCTTCGGCCTGAAGATGGAGTGGTAGCTGTGCCACGCCGAGGCATGGGCCCTCAGCATGTTGTGGCCCGCTAAATACGCCGCCACGCCCGGTTCTTTCAACCCGGGAGCGTGAACGCCATCCTCGTGACCGAGCTTGGCGCACACGTACGGCTCGTTGATGGTGATCCAAAGTTTGACGCGGTCGCCGAAGGTCTGGAAGCAAAAGCGGGCGTAGCCGTCGAAAAGCGCGGCGATGTCGGGCGATTTCCAGCCGCCCCGGTCTTGGAGGGCTTGAGGCAGGTCGAAGTGGTAAAGCGTGACCATCGGCGTGACGCGAGCGGCCAGTAAACCGTCGATGAGCTTATTGTAGTACTGCACACCTGAAGACGAAAGAAGACACATTGTTATATTTATGAATCTGAAAACATAATAGCAGTTAGATTTTAATCATGTGCAAATAGTTGTGTTTTAAAAATAATGGTGTGTAAATATAGAATGATTATTTATTACATTATTTATTTATCTTTTTTTTTAACTTAAAGGCTTTGTTGGACAGGACAAATGCAGTGGGAAAAGGGAGAGAGAGAGAGGGTAAAGACACTCAACAAAGTCTGGACCAATGGCGAGCACACATTTTTATGTTTTTTGTTTGTTTGGGAGTTTAACAATATAGATGTTTTGGCAATCCAACAGAAATGTGCCAAAATATATAATTAAATGTATGTTGAGGTTCAATGGTAATGTATGGAGAATTTGTATTTTGTATTTTTCCCCAATTTTTTAAAGATCAAACATGAAACACAGAACAGACACAGAATATGACCAGGGAGTGAAATGTATAATAAAAATACAAAAACATCATGGCACAATCAAATCAAAATGGAAATCCCATTTAGTTCAAAGTCGGTCAATTTTTTTTCCTTTTTAAATTAATTCTGAATGTAATTTTTTCCATATGTCTGATGTATGTTACAATGTCATGTCAAATTTGACAAACATTGCTCTTACTGAACAATGATTTTATGTAACACTGATTTATTTTTAATTACAGAAAACATTGGAAATGATGGGCAAGTTGCTCATTTGATGTTTTGGTTTGAAGCTTATTATCCAATCAGAAAGCAGTAAGAGCCTCACATGAGTCTCTCATTTGGGTTGCCAAAATCCTACGACTAAAAGCAATCATGAATCAGTGCTAGTGCAGCCTCTGCAGCTCAGTGCGGGGATTCTGAAGGTTCTGAACTTTCACATAAGGATTTGACTGTTCATATACCGCATTTTCCCCACTATAGGGTGCACTGGATTATTAGGCGCACTGTCAATTAATGGTCTATTTTTGATCATTTTTCATTAATCAGGACTATTGGCGCATTAAGCAAAACAAAACGTGTACCACACAAAATCGCTTCGAGGTCAGTAAGCACAACCAGAATTAATCCAAAAGGCGCATGGTCGTTTTT
Organism: Eucyclogobius newberryi; assembly: GCF_026437365.1. Classification (NCBI taxonomy): domain Eukaryota; kingdom Metazoa; phylum Chordata; class Actinopteri; order Gobiiformes; family Gobiidae; genus Eucyclogobius; species Eucyclogobius newberryi. The sequence continues at coordinate 36,555 of NW_027316540.1, forward strand.
TAAAGGTGTAATGGACAATTTTTCGCCGATTTGAGAACTCAAGCGGAAGTGCGCATGCGCACTCCCCCCGTGCAGAAGTACACAACAATCTCACTTCTACACGTGCGTTTGTTTATTAGCGCGACGGATCGCATCGCATCTCTCGTCTTGGTAGATTTCCGTCTCTTATGAGTCATCTCGAACAGTCTTTCTCCGTCTTCATTTTGTCCCGTACACTGAGGGAACTATATTAGGACAGATCAATGCAATTAGAGCCGACGCGGCTGCAGGTGAGCGGTAGGTGCGTTCTATGATTGATACGTGGCAGGACTAATCGGCAGTCCACGCCACGAGGAAGAAATGAGACTTAGATTTGGGCCTTTAAGAAAATGAAAGGCTTTTAAGTGTGCCTTATAGTGCAGAAAATACGGTACAAAGAATAAGCAGGGGGAAAATATTTGTGTTCAATATGCAAGACACTGACATCCCAGGTTCAGTTGTGTTATTGCAGTTGCCTTTTTAAAATCAGTCAGAGCTACATACACTACCTTAAGTATCAGATACATGTGTAAAGAAGGTACAAAGCTTTTACTGTATTACTGAATTGTACTTGCTTTTCTCTAGTAATAAAAGGACCGGTAGTTATCAGTTTCCATCACAGAGATTACGTTTAAAGTATTTGTCCCAATTTGAACTTTACTTTACAAAACAGTATTGTAAAGTCAATTATACTAGTTGATAGCATTTGCCCTTGCCATAAATTCGTAGACAGCGCTCAATGACTCAACCACAGATGAATCGCGGGGCATGGAAACACCTTTATGATTGACACGTTGCGTGGTCCCTTCGGGCAGGAGCCGGGCCCACGAGACGGACAAGCGGTAATGCGTCAGTCCAAGCCGCAGGATGCACTTGAGGTCCTCTTCCCAGAGCTCGTAGCTGTTACAAGACACATCTCCGTTCTGATCGCCCCACACTCTGCCGGTCCCGTGACAAAACGTGTCCCAGATACTGGCTCCCCTGCCATCTGCCTGCCAGCCACCTTAACACACGCAAATTGTTTCATTGAGAAGGATAATTACAAAGACTAATCAGGATTTCATTTGGGACTTTTAAACGAGTCCCCGGAGTAAATTAATTGACTTTGCAGTGTAGTTAAGAAAAAGTGCATGCAACTTTTCCCCCAGTTAGATAAAGACACTGGCACAGGTTGTAGAGTGTAGGGATGGGTGATTTATCGGCTCATATTTGTGTTTTATTTTGTTTTATTATTGGTGGGTGTCCCATTGATTCGATATTTTGACAACATTTTACACTATTTTACATTTTACAATATTTTTCTCCTCAACAAAACAGAGGATAAACTGGGAATGACAAAAACTAATGAGGAAAAATGTTGGAAAAATTAGGCTTACAACGTGGCTTCATGCTTACACGATCATGCATATTATTTTAAATCCCTGATAATTAATTGGTGTTAATATTGTTTTACAGTCACTTAACATAATTGTGTGGCTTTGCAATATTAAAATATGAATAGGTCTATTGGTGTCGACAAATATTAGTTATTGGCCACAACCGCAAGGCAATTTGGTATCACCTAAAAAAGAAAAATAGAAATTAAGTTAAGTAGAAATTAAGGTAAAAATAATAATAAAAAGGTTAAAAAAGCTTTACAAATTGGTTGTATTCAATGACGTGTATGGTATTGACTTTATTTTAAGATAAGATAAGATATTCCTTTATTGTCCGCAAATGGGGAAATTTCATTGTTGCAACGCAGGTAGATACAGAGAAGGACAGATAACTTATAGGAAGTTTAAAAAACACTCTTAATAGAAGAACTCTTATAAACAAAACTCTTGTAAAAACACTCTTAATTGTGCATACACTGAATTGTGCATCTATTTCTTTTAGTACTTGTGCAACTAGGCTACTGCTTGCTCCCCACTTTAATACCAATATGAAGGTCAAAAGTTGAGAAAATCAGTCTGCACTTTCTGTCTGAAAAGAGCTGCATGATCTTTTAATTGTATTTACAATGCATACCTTCAATTTGATACGCTGCAGTCGCTGCTCCCCACGCGAAACCGCGCGGAAACATCCTTAAACTACAACTGCAGAGTTTGCATCGTTATGTCGACTGGAACTGTTGTGGATCAGTAGTAAAACCGTGTAAATATAATATAATGTAATACATCCATGAGTAAAACAGTTGTACAACCCCGGATATTTACTCCATCAAGCCCCACTCATAGTACCACATGATGAACCAAACAGGAAGTGCGATAAATTAAACTTCCCATTGTTTGGAAAGTTGTTCAAACAATTAAACTCGACACCGGCGCGAACAAAGTAACATCGTTAAGCTTTTACGTCACACATTTTTTGATAAACGCGCTGAAAAATAATGATTAAGTTTCCAGAAAGTGGCAGAAGCTTATACGTGCATTGTTACGCCTCTTTTTACGCTCTTTTATTCTGAAAAGCACAGCGGAAGTGTATCGGAAGAACACGGGGAAACAACAGCGAGCTTCCGACGAGGGGACCACAGGGCAGTAGCAGGACAGGACAGGACCGGGGGGGAAGAGGACTACTCAATGAACACAGAGGAGCTTGTGGATGTCTTTGCGGGGTGAAAAAAGCGGGATACAGAAGCAAACTCTGCATTCGTTTAGCCGCAGCGCTTCATAAAGTTACCCGTGTTGTTTTTTGTTGTTGTCCCCCCGGTGGTCCCGGAGTAATTTCCTGTTAGTTCCCACGGCAGAAAGTTGCAGGCGCCCGCGCGGCGTTCGTCCATCAAAAATGCAGCAAAAGAAACGAAAATGCGCTTTATTCCAAACGCTACCGTCGATCACTGTTTGTTGTGAAAATGCCGTGGATTACAGACGCGTTTTGTGACGAGATCGAGCCTCCGGAGCCACGCTTTTCCCCGCAACAAAGAAGCTCTCTCTCTCCCGACAACCGGGCAACTTGAGTCGGACGCGAACTCCGCTTTCTCTGGATTATTACTGACAAACTGCACTAAAGTATTGGAAAAAACATAGATATCGATACTTCTGGTGAATCAAAGCAAGTCGAGCATGAGTGTCGTCAATGCTGTGCAAGAATGGAGGACTTTGGACATCTCGATCTTGTTTTTGTGGGAGTTTAACGCCTTTTTGGACACGTTTGTCGGACCAAACAGAGCCCAAAGTGTGTTGATGTGTCTCTAAATGTTGCTGCACGTTGTTGTTGTTGTTGTTGTTGTTGTGTGAAAATGAGAGCGGTTGTGTGGCAGTTGTGTGTGGGTTTGCTGCTGCTCGCTGGCGCCGGGGACTCGGCTCTATCATCTGATTGCAAATCATATGATGAACGCACCAAAGGCAGTGGGAAGAGCCTCCAGAGTGACCGGAAGGTGGTCTGCAGCAACATGGAGCTGCATCAGGTGCTACCGCCGGAGAGCTTCCCCAACAGGACGGTCACGCTGTGAGTATGAGGATTCTGCACTGGCAAAACACGCACATAAATGTTTAAAAGTGTTCTCAAAGACATGGTTATTATTCAAGCTGGGGGGGCAAAATATTACCCCTAGTATGTGTGACTTTCAGGGATGTCAAAACTTCTAATTAATCGATAATCAGAAGTATTCAGGGCACAGTAGAGTCATTAAGAATCAAACAAATAGGCAAGACAATGCACATTTCATACACAAGGCAATTCAAAGTGCTTCACACAGCAGGAAAAATGCATTAAGATCACAAAGAAATGACAGAAACAGAAATTAATTAATTAAATTAACTGATTAAAAACAATTTAAGTCATTAAAGAGAGCATATTGATATTAATCGTGACAACTTTAGACGCAGAATTTAATCTTTTTAATCAACAAAAAATACCTTCATGTAACTTTTATGCGGCTGTTTTGGTCATATTTAAGTTTATTTAGTCTTTCTGAAAGTTTGATTTTGTAAAGATTGGCAAAAACTTGAGGAAAAGTAACATGTTATACAACGAGAATGGAAGAAAAGCAAATATGTTGTTTTATCAGTCTCAATAATCATGATTAATCGTGATGGGATGAATGACATGTAAGTTGCTACTACAAAGTATGTTTTTTCTCTCTTCCTGTTCAATAGCATGAGAAAATAATAGTATTTTTGAGGGTTTACATAGAAAAGTTCTTGTTTTCAACACTTTTTTGGCACTTATTGCTCTTCCAATTTCTCCATAATGGTATGATAAGAAGGATAAAACTTAAATCAAATGGTGCTATTGCAGTTATTATATACAAGATTAAATTCCCCACGTCTTTTTTTCTATTTTTCTCAAATTGAGGTGGTCACCCGACTGGCAGCACGCACAAAATCAATCACTGCCTTCTGAGCACATACCTCATCACTTTCTGACAGGCCGACCCTCTTTTTGTCGACGGGGCCCGAGTCGAAAGTTTATAGAATTTGACATTTGTGTTCAACTGTTAGCGCCTATCTCTCACAAAACTAAACTAGTGTCAGCGCCATGACAGCCATCCATCATTCCCCCACAGCTGCACACTGGAACACTGTAAAGGCAGACCTCGTGTAACTGTATCCTTCCTGTTGTGGTACGCTTCACACACAAGATATTTCAGTATTCTGTACTCTTGCCTAGGTTTGACCCACTTAGAAACAAGCCGGAAGAATTGCCACACTTTTTAGAGCGTTTCCTGTTCAAATAGTTAGCGGTACCAAGATTTTAAACCAGAAAATACTCTTTAACAGGTTTAACCAAAGGGCATTTACAGAACAAGAACGTGCACGGTGTAACTTTTCTCGTGGGGGGTTTCCATGGACATTATTGCTTTGCTTGCAGTGTTTCGCAGCTTGGCATTAGCCTTTTCCATCACCATGGAGTCAAGCAGCTTGGTGACACCAGGCCAAATTACAGGTCAGATCTGTGGCGAGGCTACCCTGCTCCCAGCCAGAATGCACATCTCAAGATCTAGTTTGTTTTTAGCAATAACACTGCAAATAATCTAAATAAATGCTATGTTTCATGACGTAGGGTGGATCATTCCAATGGTACACCCTTCACCACAAAGTGACATAGTGCACCTTTTAATTACATTTGGTGTAGCTTGTCAATAGTGAGCGGAATCCACCTTTTTCCCCTTTAATGTGCCTCAACATTGTGTCCTCCTGAGCGCCTCTGACAGTGATGGGTTAAAGATTGATCCCTCTCACTCTTTGTTCGGTGGAGTTCCCCCCAGAGTTCAGATGATGCAATTCGGGAGAAAAGACTGGCGACTCTTTAGGATTCCTCTGTCTCCATCTTGGCCTTTATCTATTGTTGGATAAAGCCAGCCCGCCTCAATCACTGGCCCTCCTATGTTTCCCTGTGGACACGAATGGCACTGGGGCAGCAGTTTATGTTGGCGGGACTGTTTGGGTGTTAATTTACCGCTTGTAAATCCCTCTGGAGGCCTAGTTTTATGGTTGTCCTCTTGCTCTAGATTGGGGTTGACCGTGGCCGGGACCTCCCTGAACTCGAACATGGTGGTCAGTTTGGGCTGAATAATATTTGATGTCGTTCAGAAATTTTTAAAGCGTTAACCACTCAATAAAGGAGAACACTTAATGCAATTGGATTTGAAGAGTTTGTTGGCGTATTGAACTTTGAAAATGTTAAAAACTTTATCCAGTGAACCCTGAAAAAACAAATGGCTCATTAAATAAAGTTATCCCAACATTTTGATCAGATTAGCTTTTCAAAAATAGTCTACCGTATTTTCCGGACTATAAGTCGCACCTTTTTTCATAGTTTTGGCTGGGGTGCGACTTGTACTTATGTATTTATACTTATATACTTATACTCCGGAGTGACTTCTATGTGATATTATTTGTTATTTTCACACTTGCAACCGCATTTCATACTCCAATGGAACTTATATATGTTTTTTTTCTTCTCTATTATGCATTATTTTTGGCTGGTGCGACTTGTACTCCGGTGCGACTTATAGTCCAGAAAATACGGTACTTGTTTTGCACTTTTACCCCGTTTCCTGCATGTTATCTATGGGGTCAACACATCCTTATAGTTTTTCAAAATTCATGAACCTAATTGTGAATGTCAATTGCTATCTTCTAGCACAGGACCTGTTTTTACTTGGGTCTTTCTTGTAATTTCAATAATCCATGAATGACATCCGTGTGTTGAAAAATACTCTCATTTGCTGAACTTACTGAACCACTGTGGTAGTTCTCTTTCTTGTTGCCAGATATGAAGCATAACCACATATTTCCATTTTCTTGGATCTGATATTGGTTCACCCCAAGTTTCTACATGACTCATCTTGAGAAATTACATTAAATAGTGGTTACAACTTTGCAAAATGTTGGATGCACGTTTGACCGGGCAGCAGCGAGTGAAGTGCATTCCCTGCATTTGTTCTCTCCCAGTGATACTGCATGCCTTAGTAATCTGAGAGGAAATGACACAAATGTGTTTACAGCTGCCCCTGGCCTCTCTGTTGGAGTTGGATAAACTTGAGTTCTCGCATTAACCTTGATGGGATTTCTATTGCAAATGGAACTACAATGTTATGTTTTCACGTGCTTGTGGTCTGAACCTTTAAATTGAAAAAGGTGTAGTTGAAGTTTAGATGAAAAACATGAATGTGCACAGAACATTGATTGGATCCTGGAAGTTTCGAAAGGTTTATTTTCCAGCAAGTCCAGCAACATTCGAAAACAAGTAAAAGAAAAAGAATAATCTAGTGGGATAATTCAGTGGGTGTCTTGTGCTGGTCATGTTGCAAGTTTATTTACCTGTTGATGCTCCCCTCAACATTGCCATGCAGACAGGAACTGATTGTAGTTGAGCTTTTTGTGCTCCCCCGCTCGTGTTTCTTTTAGCATTTGTTTGGTGTAATTCGGTTGCATTCAGAGGAGCACCTGGTTTGGACGGTGCAGAGATGAGCGCCTGGTTTGGACGGTGCAGAGATGAGCGCCTGGTTTGGACGGTGCAGAGATGAGCGCCTGGTTTGGACGGTGCAGAGATGAGCGCCTGGTTTGGACGGTGCAGAGATGAGCGCCTGGTTTGGACGGTGCAGAGATGAGCGCCTGGTTTGGACGGTGCAGAGATGAGCGCCTGGTTTGGACGGTGCAGAGATGAGCGCCTGGTTTGGACGGTGCAGAGATGAGCATCTGGTTTGGACGGTGCAGAGATGAGCGCCTGGTTTGGACGGTGCAGAGATGAGCGCCTGGTTTGGACGGTGCAGAGATGAGCGCCTGGTTTGGACGGTGCAGAGATGAGCGCCTGGTTTGGACGATGCAGAGATGAGCACGTGGTTTGGCCTCAGAGAAAGCGATGCGGGATTGGATCGCTGAAAGAAAGCAGGGATTTCCCTTGCGTCACTCAATACTTTGACACATGTAGAAAGTAGTCAAATGGAGTCTTGAACTTGAAAAAAAGGCATGTTCTTGCTGGTATTGGTTAGTTTTTCATATTTTAATAACATTTTCAGGTGAATTGTTTGGACAATGGACCAAGCGACAAGCTTTTAATGTGCTTCTGAATGATATTTTCCAGCAAATATTGTATACAACATTTGACCCTCCCTTCAATTCCGATTGGCAATCCTGTCTGGTGCAATGGGGCAAACATAGTGTAGCTCCTGGGGATCCATCACCAAATCAATGGCAATAGCTGGAGGATTTGTCGTCATGTTTTTTTGTTGATGGGGCCCTACTAAAGCATCCGTGCTTATGTTTCACTCTGAACCAAATATTTAGAGAGTTCAGTCCCCCCCCCCCTCAAACCAAGTAAACATGTTTAGATGGCATTAAATCCTTGTGGAATGACGATAATCTCATTTGTTTACTTTCCCTGACCTGTAAGTGTCGTCTCTGAAATTCTCAAACAAGTAAAACGCAGGTGCTGGCTGTCATGCATGTCCACAAGAGGATTTGTTTTTGCTGCTTTCCAAACCGTGGCTCTAAAAGGAATGCTTTTCAAAGTAGTTTGGCAGTGTTTGCAGAACGCGGCAACAATCCCAAAGGCGAGCCTCCGGCAGATGTAGAACGAGTCAGTTCGCAGCCTTTAATTTAGCAGACCTGTCGGGGTTGTGCTCTGCCCCCCTGAGTCCTGCTTAATCCCAGACATGTACTTTAGTTTTGGAGACGTTAGCTAAGGCAGCGCATCGTGGTTGAACAATGAATTACTTCTCATCTGTTTTATCGTACTTGTGGAAACACTGTGGCATTTCGTGATAATACCTGTGCACCCTTCCATGCGTGACGTCATGGTGAAAGACTTTCTATTTCCTTTTTACGAGAAAGAAGCAAATGCAGATGTTAAAAAAGTCTGACTTTAGTGTCTGCATCTTCGGGAATAGATTTGTATCGCAAACTCAGAAGTAAGTGCCGTAAGCAGCGCTAGATTGACTTTGCTTTGGCGGTTTGCCCCGGTGTCACTTCATTCTAAAGCCTTGAAAAATCACACATCTTACTATTAGTGATGTGCCAAAGAGCTATTTTGTGCCTAGTGCAAGTTTCCCAGTAGAGTTTGCATTGAGAAATCGATTGCAAGGTTGCTGCGTGCTTGTAATCCTTGATTTATGATGCGATTTTACCAAAAACCTCTTTGAAAATGGGATATATTTGCGAATAGTGTTTAATTGTTTAAGCCAGAAGTTTTTGGAGAGAACATTACTTGGCGTTGTCGTGTGCGGGGATTTTGCATTGTTCACCTCTCTGCACAACTATGACTCCCTGAAGGCGTCCGTCCACTCAAAAAAATAAAATTAAAAAAAAGAACCGTAGTGTCGAATTCCCTGACTTCTTCAAGCTGCAGGAAATCTAGGTCATCACATTTCATATTATTAGCTACAACTGCAAGCAGATATTCTGGTTTTACCCGGAGCTTTTCCATAAACGTCGAGGAGATTTATGGCTTGTGTATCAGGAGACAGGATGTACAGTAGGATTCCCCCGCAGCTCGCTCCTGGCCTGAACTCAAACAGCTCTTATCTATGCATCAAGATAAGCCCTGGCTGCCCCTCTCTACCCCAGTCTATTCAGGAGTAGCCCCAAGACATTGTGTAGACGTGCTCATTTGGGTTAGACACGACAGACCGGGGAAGGAGAATACAAATGTCCAGAGGGGAAGGAGATGAATTTGTAATGGTCCCAATTTAAACTGAAGCGAATACGCCATAGGTATTTGGCACTGTTACGGCGGAATTTGTTTACAGTACCATTTACAGATGTCGTAATAATATAGATTTATTTTCTCACCATGTGTTTTTAACTTCACATGTTCTGATGCAAACTAAACCGATTTTATAGTGAGAGCAGAAACACGACTCCCTTGGTTGAGGTCTCCCCCGGCAAACTGGGAGGTTCTTGGAAGAGAAAGAAGTCGGATTGCAATGAAAACGGGTCAAGAACTCATGACTCCCTGGAGAATGCCATTAGACACATTTATTTTTATGGCCGTCAGAGACACAAGTTAAGATATGCACAGTGCACTTGTTGCTCACATTCAGTCAAGAACCTCTTGAACCATGATAGAAAGGAGTGCGAGGGTCAGTTCAAACTACTGTTGGCCATCATAGGAACATCAGTAAATACCGTATATTCCGGACTATAAATCGCACCGGAGTAAGTCGCACCAGCCAAAAAATGCAGAGTAGAGAAGAAAAAAAAACATAACTTGTATTTTTTGGGGATATTTATTTTTTTAACAGACATTTAATCTTGAAATTAAATTTAAAATAATAACAGATAGAGAACATGGTGAATAGGTGTACGTATGCTAACGCTAACACCTTCAGCTACATGAGGCACAGACAGAACTGTTGTAAGTGTCTGGTATGTTAATGTAACATATGAACAGTTATTCAGATAACTATAGCATAAAGAACATGCTAACAAGTTTACCAAAGCATCAGTATTACCCCAAATTACTAAATCCAATCAAATCTAATCCAACTTTATTTGTATAGCGCATTTTACCAACACAAAGTCTCCAAAGTGCTGCACACAAAATATGTTATAGAAAAAAAAATAAAAATCAACATGTGACATGTGGTTGCCAGTGTGAAAATAACGAATAATATCACACATAAATCGCTCTGGAGTATAAGTCCCCGGCCAAAACTAGGAAAAAAGCAACTTGTAATCCGGGAAATACGGTAATACGTTTGACTGTTGCCGACCCTGATGATCACTATTTATATTTCCTGTGGATTTTGTGGGTTGTGTGTGGGAGAATGGTACGAGGAGATCTTTTTTGATTGGATGCATCTATAAGATATGTCATGCCAAATCATTTTGAGGGCAAATCCCCTATTTGTAACCATATGTTTTCTGGCGGTGACAGAATTTGTAGCTTTGCACATTTCCATATGTCCGTCCAACGCCGGCGATGCACAAAGTGGTGGCTTTGTGTGCACTCTCTCCCCAAGCAGCGGGGAGCCAAGTTCCAATTCTCGGCTGTCCAACCCTGTAATAAAAGAACTGCTCAACACCCCATAATGACTCCAATGTGGCCCTGGTTTGTGGGTGCCACCAGCGTGTATGTCACCCACCACATCCCCTCGCTGCCGGCCAACAACAAATGCTCACCAGAGTCTTTTCCTGAGGGGATTAAACAGTGGTGTGGAGCTCTACAGCTGTGCAGGGCATAGTAGATTTTAAATATAGCTCATTTTTGTGGATTTTATGTTGTTTCAATTCCCCACATAGTTATCGCTTGTTTTAATAAGATCGTGGCACAGGACTGACTGTAATCAATCTTGGTTTAGTCTAACAAGCAAGCACTAAAACTCAAATTTGGACATGACCAAATCTGGACTTGAGTTTCCTTCCTACTGTAACCAAGTGTTTTCAACAGTGTAGCCATATGAAAAATATCCTAACTGGTGTTGAGTGCCCAGCACAGTCTGCACAAGTCATTACTGGCTCGATTTCAGCTCTTCTTTTCCCAGTGGCATGACACATTAAAGACTGCTAAATTACAGCCAAACAAAGACATAATGTTACAATCTGCACTGCAAAACACAAGCAGCTATTCAGTCTGTTGTCTCCTGCTAAGATTTGAGGACTTATGCATTTGCTGTTCTTTGTTTTCACAGAATTCTGAACAACAACAAGATTCAAGAACTCAAAAATGGCTCCTTCTATGGATTGTCCACACTGGAAAAACTGTAAGTATTTATATTTAGTTTTTTTATTTACGTAGATCACTTTTCTACTCACTTTTAACAATGTATTATGGTACCGTATTTTCCGGACTATAAGTCGCACAGGAGTATAAATCGCACCATCCAAAAAATGCATAATATAAAATAAAAAAACATATATAAGTCGCACTGGAGTATGAAATGCGGTTGCAAGTGTGAAAATAACAAATAATATCACATATAAGTCGCTCGGGAGTATATAAGAATAAATATAAGTATAAGTCGCACCCCGGCCAAAATTATGAAAAAAGGTGCGACTTATAGTCCAGAAAATACGGTAACTTCTTATGGATTTTATTGCATAAAGATTGTTGTACAATACGTCTTGTCATTCATGACTGATTTGGAATTGAACAAAATGCAATAGCAAAAGAATATACTCGCTTCCGCTGTGAGCCAACTTTGCAACATTCACCCAGTCTTTGAAAAAAAAATCACATTATCTATGTATGTTCCCTTAAAATAATTGCCGTCTTCCTTTTGTACCGACTATTTATCTCCCCCTCAGTGGAACATTTAGGCCAAAACACTTCCTAATAGTACTTGGCCCTACTTAACAGGCTGAAGGAGCGCTGAAGATGGCACGGGAACAGGCTAATTATAGGTATAGCCTCGGGGGCTATTTTGTTTGTCTGCCTGGTGACATAATCGCAGCACAGCATTCTGGGATACTATGCGTGAAGGCAGTGGTCTGGCCCAGCCTCGTTGCATTAGTAAAACATGTTATTTCAGCAAGACGCCCGCTTGAGGTTGGGCTTGTCATCGCGCACACTTCCTTCCGACATGAACATGGTGGGAAGTTGCTTATTGGTTGCACACATGGCCCACGGGATGATTTATCAGCGCCAAAGGATTCACGCAGATAAAATAACCAGAGCATTAAGGGCTGTGCTTTTCCTCAAGGCTACGATAACACATGACTGCATTGGTATGGAATTCAAGGGGCAAATTCCCTGTCATTCTCCTTGGAATAGAATCACATGGAGGATTAACAAACATGAATTGCGCTGATTTGCTGCTGTTGTTGTGGTTTGTGATGTCTTGTGAACCGTCACGTGCTTCTTAAAGACTGTCCTTTTCTTCGTAAAGGTGCACTATGTAACTTTTCTGCTTTAGAAACATTTAAAACGTGGAGAATACTCAATTTGAACGAATGACAGGTTAATGCTTAATGTGCTTGATCATATCGCAAAAGCAAAATACTAGTTTGTTTGTTGTTGAAGTTCGCTCACTGACGATGGCGATGAAACTTTCGCCGATACTTCACCTAGTCCAGGGGTGTCCAAACTGTTTCCACTGAGGGACGCATTTTGAAACTTATATGGAGCAAAGGGCCACAAACAACCCGACAATGTCAAATTTGAAAAGTGATTAATTTGAAGTTTTGCATTTGACATAGTTTTGATGCCTCCACACCTTTCATAAGACTTGGAACATTATTATTAGGTTGGTATAACATCAAAATGCTTGATTTTTTTCCAATTTTACAGTAAAAGTACTACTATTTGTTGGTTGGGCCAACTTAGCGGCCAACAAAAATTGGTCTACGGGCCGCATTTGGCCCCCGGGCCGTAGTTTGGACATGCCCGACCTAGTCCAAAGTACTTCTAAAATGAGTCCGATATCTGTACTGTTCCCCAAGTCTACAGAGGGAACATGTGCTGAATACGAATGGAGCTTCACGCTTTCATCTCTCCACAACAAGAAAGGCTAAGCATCTGACTCATCCCACATTTTACACCATGTTTACCTCCAAGATCAGGCCCATAGACTCTTCCCCGGCCATTCAAGAGAAGCCGGGCTCTGTTAGACTGCCAACTTTTGTCATTGTAATGACTCCAGGCCAAGGCCAAGAGGTGTCAAGCCTGTGTTTTTTAGGGTTAATGCCTCACCCTCCCCAAAATGTCCCTGCGCACCCCTCCCCCTCCTCTTTTTCAATCACACTACAAACTCTCGCTCTCTCTCTCCGAAGTCCAAAATTCCCCACAAGTCTATGCACTCAATCTTGGCTCCGACCCCCCTCTTCCTGTTGCTTTCACCGCTCTTTTCCCTTTTTCGAGTCCACAAAGAGCGACCGCCTCATTTAGACTCGCCTATATGCAGTCACAGAGGCAGCAGCTGGCCGAGCGTTGCATGCCGGAGAAAAGGGGGCTCCAGAATCGATTACGCCCATCCAAGAGCGCAGCGTGAAATTGCAAAGTAACTGTGGAGACCGCTGTGTTTTGTCAAGGGCCAAAGGTGTCCCGCTTGGAAATAAGCCACAACAGAATCCCCATTATCACTATCCCGCTCATAGAAACCGGAGAGCCGAGCGAGGCAACTGTCACATGCTAATTCCTGGCTAAATCCACCGCGGGAGAGGAATGCTTATTGTGGAAAACACGGCGCGTATAACCACTGTAGTGTCTGCTTTCTCAAGAATGCAACGTCTCAATGAATAGGGCAATTTGTTAGGAAGAAGGTTAATAACGCCAAAAAAAATGCCTCACTATTTTGGGATTTATTTAGATCACACTCTTGGTTCTTGACTCGTAAATGTGGATTTCTTTTTTGTATGCTATAATTGCTTCTATCTACTTGTTGACTTCTATGTTGTGTTCACAGAAAGAAATAAAGGCTCGATTTACCCGCGTCATTATAGGAATGAAGAGAAGCGGATGCTAACATTGTGTTTGTGTTCATATGTGTCAGGCCATTGCTATAATTGCTAAAATGGCTGCCCCCGCAAAACACACGCAGTTATATGATGTTTGCAAAATACTTTTCTATCATTATTGTTACTGAGTAGGCTTTATGTGGTGTTGTGCTGGCAATTAAGGCAAGAAAATTTATCTTTTTTTTTACGCGTGTGCTCATATGGGATCTCATTATATACAGCTTATACTTTTTTAACTCTAGGTTTCGTATACATAAACAAGACCAATATTAAGTCAGTGCTATTTGACGTGAAAATAGACTGGCACGATAAATGATTTTTAATATTTAGTCAGTTATCATTACATGCCCTTGTGATGACAATGATGAATGTGTTATTTATATTGCACTGTACATGTCACCTCAAATCCCACAGTGCCACAAAGCAAAATCAAATAAAAGGGTAGGTCTTTAATCCTTTTTTAAAAACATCGGGCTGGATTTGGGCCTAAATATTGAGTCATCGTGGCCCATATTCAGTATACAGTTCCAAGTTCCACCCATACGGCCCTTTTATACGTGTCAATCTCATTCCTCGGACAAACAACAATACTGAACCTAACCTCTTTGGAAGCGTGAATAAAAATAGCCCCACAAGCCCCAACCCAAACGTTTGCGCTCCTAATAAACACTCTAAAAGTAGCTCTCGCTGAATCTTCTTAGGGACAATTTTCTCTGCCCTGCCACCTCATTCCTCTCTCATCGGGGTTGCGCACATCAAAAGTCCCGACCAGCAAATAGATTCCTGCCTGCGTTCTCTGTAGCCGCGCCGAGATGACAGCTCGTCCACATCAAACGGGCAGAGTTACGCTGAAGGCTTTGTGTGGGTTCAGGTGGTTCAGAAAGCCTCTTGGACTGGAGTGTAATGAGTGACTAGGCAGTGCCAGCGCAGGTGAGCGCCACAGGAATCCTGCGACGGCGATCCTTTGAACCCGCGGGGGGAGACGGGTCGCGTGTTTGTGTGTCTCTGTGGGCGTGTGCACATAAATCCTCCTTCAAATAGGCTGAGATATCAAAGGCCACTTCTTTTCAATTGGTTCTGGGAGAATGTTGGGTTGTATAATAGGGCTTAGTGCATTATATTGAATGTTGATGGGTTTCATCGTACTGATACAAGCACCATATTTTGTTAATTACTATAGCTTTTATATGTATGTAAACGTCATCATAATGGTTTGATGTCTGTTGAGATATATCTAGGTAGTGTATAGAGAGATTAATGGGTTTGTCATTGTTTTTTTAGCTTTTTATGGTGGATTATTTAACTTTTCTGATGGAGGGTTCACCACTTTGTCTTGAAATGAGATGTTATGGCTTTGCCTGGAAGGTTCCACAGTGTGACATTAAGAGTAGAGAATCTTTATTTTCAGTGTTGCCACGAAAAGAGCAAGAAATGTAGAAAATAATGCTGTAAAAATAAAGGTAAAATTATAACTAAAACTTAAATCTTACCGTTAAGAACTTAAACTTAACTACAACCGATACTACCATGTCAAGCCACAGGTCAGTTCTGTGAGGATGCATCCAGTTTACAGTAAAAAATATATATTTTCTAAGCAATAAAAACACAGAATAAATTGAATGAATGTGAGATAGAAGTTATTACATAATTCTACAAGAGACAAACGTGAGACAAAAAAGTTGCATAGTGTACTTTTTTTAAGAAGAGAGCAAAAATACACAAGTTGTGCTACAATATACATATAATATAATATGCACACACAGACACATGTTTAAGTGTGATTTAAAATGTTCTTGATTCTGTGACTTGTGAATTTGAATGTGTTTAGAGAGCAGGGTTTTCCCATATTTATGCTTTATTAAACCCCCAAGATGAACCTAAACCTTTACTTCTTTCTTCTGACAGAGACCTGCGGAGTAACATGATCAGTCACATCGAACCAGGCGCTTTCCTTGGATTGGCATCACTCAAAAGACTGTAAGTGTATTAAGGCCTCTGCAGCTTTCCTGGCTCTCTTAATGTGACTTCTGAATCTCTTTGTACACTCAGCCTTTGCACGCGAGCTTCACAGGGACTTTTCAAACCAATTTAATACATCGCACGGATCCAAATTCTTCCATCACACTATGTTAAGTATGCACTCTCATTACTGAGAAGCTAATTGCCTGAAATTTAGTGACTAAAGCTGCTTTTTTAATAGTAGGTTTGCAAATTCAAAATGATTGTGCGGTAATTTGCTTCTCGACTCTTCTGAGCTGAAAAGTGGCCGTTTCATTTCATACGTGCTTTTTGCTTTACCTTTCTTTACCCCATTTTAATTGTTCACTAGTAATTATTCATTTTACAGCAAACTGTATTTGCTGTGGTTTACAGTTTACCGTATTTTTTGGACTATAAGTTGCACCTTTTTTCATAGTTTTAGCCGAGATGCGACTTATTCTCCAGGTCGATTTATATGTGATATTATTCGTTATTTTCACACGGACAAACACAAGAGGGCGCACTAGGCTCTAAGCGACCCAGAAGAAGGATCAGCACTTCCTCTTCCTCTGGAGTTTGTGGAGTTGTTTAGAAGTGACACAGAGGAAGAAGAATTCAATGGATTTAGTGATTT
This sequence comes from Eucyclogobius newberryi, assembly GCF_026437365.1. Lineage (NCBI taxonomy): Eukaryota > Metazoa > Chordata > Actinopteri > Gobiiformes > Gobiidae > Eucyclogobius > Eucyclogobius newberryi. The sequence continues at coordinate 53,010 of NW_027316540.1, forward strand.
GGGGTAATACTGATGCTTTGGTAAACTTGTTAGCATGTTCTTTATGCTATAGTTATCTGAATAACTGTTCATATGTTACGTTAACATACCAGACACTTACCACAGTTCTGTCTGTGCCTCATGTAGCTGAAGGTGTTAGCGTTAGCATACGGACACCTATTCACCATGTTCTCTAAACTGTTATTATTTTAAATTGCATTTCAAGATTAAATGTCTGTTCTTGGTCTTGGATTTTATCAAATACATTTCCCCAAAACATGCGACTTCTACTCCGGTGCGACTTATAGAAGTAGCATTATGAAGTTTGGGATTACCTTTATCATTTTGCTAATTAACTCTCACTTATGATTGTATGTAAAGCAGTTGTCGCTCCATCCTTACACCAGTTTAGCTTGTATCCAGTGTCCATAAGAGAGCACAGTCAGTCTCACACCAATCTATTTCTACCGCCTTGTTTTGTCTGGACCAGTGCCAGGGACCACAGCAGACACCATGAAGCCCTATGTACATTCACGCGCCACAAAAAAACACAAAAAAAGACTGGAATATACTTAGTCTCTGGACATATTTGCTGATCGTTTTGGAAAGCCCGGTTTTGAATTTAGAAGCACGTGGGGGGACCAGAAACTATAGATAATTGTGGAAGAGAGCAGGAACATAGTATGAATCGGAATCATCAGAGCGTGCCAACATAAACTGGAGCGTGGCGACTGCAGGGGAGTGGAGGGAAAACGCAGTCAGATCGTTGGCTCCAACCTTCCCCCTCGTCTTGTATTCATGCCACACTCAAGTCTGTCCATACATCTGAGTGGGAAGAAGTACTCAAGTTTGTGCTGAAGTAGACGCTGAACTTGTGAAACTTTTCCTCCTTAATAAAGTGCAAGTTAATAACACAGTTGGCGTTTAAAAAATAAAAATAAAAAAATTCTAAAACTTGTACTGAAACTAGATACTCATTTTAACTGTCAGGCATCAATACTGGAAAAAAAAACATTTTATTTTGTGAATTGTTTGAAAACCTTTTGTGAATAGTTTGAGAAACATACAAATAAAAACAAGAAATAAGACCAGAGAGTTGGACAAATACATAAATAAATAATTATGATAGAAATAATGAAAAATAATCATAATGGTACAATTAACCGCCACCAAATGTATGTTCCAAAGGTATCCATTTATTGTGGCCATGGCAGGAGTCTTGAGGCCCAAGTTGTGAATTGTTTTTCAATGCTCTTTATCAACTAGTATTAGGCCACATAATATCAAGATTATCAGATTGTCCAAAACTTTTTGTATTTTTATTAATCATTCTTTCAATATTGGTTATACATTGAGCCCATTTTCTTTTGTGATCACCGGTACAACAGACGATGCTTTTCTGTTCTTCCTGTTGTCGCTTTTACTACCACCACAATTGCCAACATACATTTCTTTGCAGTGTTAAACTAATATTTCATGGACAGATCCCCTGTTTGTGTAAATGTAAAGGTTGTGTCTCTGAAAGGCGTGCGCAGAAAAGACGACGAGCAAAGGAGACAATGAAGGAATCCTGACAGCAAATATACACAAAGGATCTCATCAAAAGTTATCCGCTTAGCTAACAAACAAACAATGTATCTAGCTCGCGTTATCTGAGGCCTATGAATATACCATGATTAAATACTGTTGTTTATCCCTTCATTAATCAGTGATACGTAGGATTCAGCAGCGTCACATTTAAGTCTGCATGGTCCGTCAGCGGGACACTTAGTCATGAAGGTGTTTACGATGACACACTGCAACGGGACAGGTGGAAAAAACTTGTTTTAGAGCAGCATTGCAATTTAAAATGTGCAAAATGTATTATGATGAAGATCCACAGGTGTCTTAGAGTATCACTATATAACAGGCAAAAATGTATATAACCTTTAACCATGAATAATCAATGGCTGACACAGTTTGTCTAAGGCTTTATTGTACATAATAGAACCATTTTTGCATAGATTTCTAATTAACTTTACTATTGACATGATAAACTAAGCGGTCAATGTTAAAATATAGCGCCGTGTCTCGGTTCTCACCCTTTTGACTTCCCATTCCCTAAACAGCTGAATCGTCCCTTGCAGGAATCTAATCACATCACGCTATTTTTGCCTCGTGTCCCGAAGTCTGGACACTCCGACAACAACTGGAGCGCTGCCCTCCGCTCTGCGCCTTTTGCGAGAAGAGATGTTTTAGAATAAGCGTTTTCAAAGTGTTTGAGTCCGACACGCTCTGAAGAATAAGCAGATGGGAAAATGTGGGCGGTGCTAATGGGGATTATGGGGGTGTTTTTTTAACTTGATCTTTTTGTCGCATATTGTCGACGCTGTCACTTGTAGATCACGGTGGGACGGGGAATCGACAGTTTTACGCTTTTACTTCACAGAAAATATTACTCGAGAAGAAGTAAAAGTATGAAAAAGTCAGAACATTTCTTGAAATACCGTATTTTCTGGACTATAAGTCGCACTAGTTTTGGCCAGGGTTCGACTTCAACTTCTACTTCTACTCCGGAGCGACTTATATGTGATATTATTTGTTATTTTCACACTTGCAACCGCATTTCATCCTCCAGTGCGACTTATATATGATTTTTTCTTCTCCATTACGCATTTTTTGAGCTGGTGCGACTTATAGTCCGGAAAATACGGTAGTTAATGTAACCGAGCACTACTTACATTAAAAGGCCAAATACATCCAGAGAATTGACTTTGAGCAACACACAGATTTCTCACAACCTCTGCACAAACGAACCTCCCCATGAAACAAAAGACGTGCCAAAAAACTGCCAAAGTGTCTCTCAGCGGACTGAGGACAGGAGCTCCAAAATCTGTCTCCAAAATGTCTAATCCAGCCCATACATGTTTGCTTTAAATGTGCTATTAGATTCCCGTGTAAAGAGGGGGTCCTTGGTTTACCCTTCACTTCTTTATCCCACACACAGTGCTCTTGCAAATTATAACGTTCCATCTTCTTCTTCTACGTCTTCCTCCAAAGTGGTCTCCCCCCAGCTGCTGCTATAAGACCCATGCGCTGATAATTACATAAATGCTCGAGCGTTAGCATATGCTTCGGAGACATTTTCCAGGTGAAGGTTTTTTTTGCGTAGCGATCCTGTTTCTGCATTACCGCGGGACGGCTGAGGTAATGATGTGTCATTCCAGACCGCCTCTAGTTTCCTCACTTGGCACTTTGAAGCGATTAGCTCATTCTGAAAAGGCTATCATTTACAGCTTTTATTAAGGTATTTTTGGGCTGAAATTGGACACCCCGCAACTTTTAATTAAGTTAGACAAGTTTTATTAACATCCAGGGTAGTCGCAGTTAGGAAATTAAAACGAGATTAGCCGCGACTTGTGACGGAGAGGGGCAAAAAGAATCCTCCAGTGGATATTTGAAGCTAAATGTTTGCACTCTTCTGCGGTCGTTTCCATTTAAGGCCTAAAACCTCATGTGATTTTTCATGAAACGTCAGGGAAACTTTAGCTTCATGCCGGGTCTAACAAACGGGAGGAGCGCTTCGACTTCTGACAATGCAAAGAGTAGATTAATCTCGTCCTGTTTATGTTGCACTTTGTCTTTGAAGTACGGCATCCCCAGAGGGCCACACAAACCAGACAAAATCACCTTGAAAGTTGCAGAGCTGTCGACTGACTTGCTTTTTGGCTTTCGTTCCAGCTCCAGTCAAACTTACACAAGCCGTCTACAGCAAATCTGTTTTCTTTTAGTAAAACGTTTGGCTGGATATGGGTATAAATGAGTCGTGTGACATATCGTAAGGCTGTAAAGTAATGAAAACATATCGTGTCTTACAGAGACTTGTCAAACAACAGCATCGGGTGTCTAAACGTGGACATTTTTAAAGGACTCAACAATCTGGTTCGACTGTAAGTAACACTTTATTGTCAAATCATTTCTGCTGTTGACGGTGATGAGTTTAACTAAGATTTGACTGTAGAAACACAAACACACACAGACTATTTGCAACAGTTTAGTTAGACGGCACATTAAACATTGCAAGTAGCCCTTTTTTTGGCTTGATTTAAATGTTTTTGTACAATATTTAATCATGTTTGATCAATGAATATGATGCAGTTTAATGATATAACCATTTGTTTACTTTCTTTCTCACTTTACATACAACTTTTTAGAATGGGATTTATACATATTCATCATATTTTTGTTGGTCAGGGGCGTACGTTGTTATGAACAGTACACAAAGGACATCACAATAATGCAAATACAGTGATTATTTGATGATTATTGTGATTATTATAACTTATTAGACTTGGACAAACTATAACAACAGTTGAATTAACGTGTAAAACAAATGCATAATACGAGAGACAATATACAGATGCGTGTATGTTCATGTGAAGTATTTATAAATATGTCTTCTGTCTTTTATTTTGACAGGAATCTTTCAGGGAACATGTTTTCGTCGCTGGCTCAGGGGACCTTCGACAGCCTGTTGTCTTTGAAGTCGCTGTAAGTTTGATGGGGAGACGACCCGCTGAGCGCTGACATCACGGCGGTGGAATGATGAAGTCTTCCTTCTCACCTTTTGTCTCTCTCTCATCCGTCACTTCTCAGGGAGTTTCAGACGCCGTACCTGCTGTGCGACTGCAACCTTCTGTGGCTGCTGCGCTGGATCAAGGACCGAAACGTGGTCGTCAAAAGTACAAAGTGCTCCTACCCGCAGTCGCTCCAGGGCCAGACCATGACCTCCACGAGGCCTGAGCTCCTGACCTGCGGTAGGGACATGATATGGGGGTTTTTACGGTGTATTTATCCCTGTTGGATGTATGCACTATAGTTTTACACCAATCAAGTAGGTATTTTTTGGAGAAAATGTTGAAAAATCTGTAGAAAATGACAGGAAGTGACATCACACTAGGGATACTCGTTCTTCATTTTCGAGTTAATGCTTAATTTACATTGACTCTCTAAAAGTAATTCAACAAAATAAAGCGTCTCTCATATGTTTATTTGTCAAACTAAACTTTTTTTGACATTAGATGAGTTTTTTGCCCAATTTGCTGGGTAATTTCCTGGTGTGATGTCATCAATTACAAACAGGAAGTGAAATTATAAACCTAGAAAATGTGATATTCTAGGATAAAATTCTTATAATATTTAGTTAAATTCAAAATATATTTATCTTAACTGCATTTTAGTTGCATAAGTGGTCCAACCTGTCAGAGGCACTTTAAAGGTGCATAACCTTTCTAAAGGAGGGTCCAGCACCTGCTCGTCTCCATGCAGGTATTATTGCTTTGCCTAGAATGTCCACAGTATGACATTAAATGTGTATATCCAGATATCTATCTAAACCTTGACGGCGTAGTCACCTCTCCACAGATCTCACCTGTAACTTTGCCCATGGCTCCACTGAGATCTAAGTTTAGTGCCGCACTGTGGATCATTCCAGTAACAAGCAGGTGGAAAACCAGAGCCACCACCAGAGATTTCTCACAGTGCACATTTATGGACTTACTTTAGTATAATGTGTACGATTGTGAATTATGAAACTACATCAGGATGAAGGGCAGAGTATATTATGGTAAACAGGAAGTGGTTTGATCAAAGGGAGGGCAGTACTGGCAGAAGGAAGGCGGGAGACACTAAACATGTCTCCAGCGCTGCAAGTATGTTTTATAATACATGATAACTAACTCTGAAAAAACACTTGAATAAATCTCCGTCCTCATTAGTTAGCTTTGGTTTAATTATTAGTTGGCTAGTTATGCTAGATGAGGTGTTTCGTGTTTGGTCTCAGTCTGCCCATCGCAGTCGACTTGAAATCGCAGTTGGAGTCGGCGCACTTATACATTTGTCAAGACTGTAACTGTTTATTTTAGCTAAATAATGTCTCTGCAAAGAACAAACTGTATGTGAGTCTTGTGTTGTTTCGTTCATGAGTTCATATTTGAGTCTTTTTCTCAAATATTAAGGCTCCTGGAGTTGTTTACAATGTGCAGTCTGAACCGAATCCTACTTTTTAATCACAAAACACAAATGTAATCGCAATTAGAAAAAAAATTAAATTTGCTCTGTTATAATTTCCAACTACAGCTATATCGACTGTCTCCACAACTGTGATGAAAGTGTACAAATGTTACTTTGTATGGGTCTAAAGTTTACACAGTTTACACAGTTCTGACAGGCTAAAGTGTGGCAGCGTTTAGCTTTGACACAGATTGTTAAAGCCAGCGCTGGCTCTTTAATTTTTCTGTTAGTATCAGTGCGCCTCGTGTTTGGGGAACAGGGGCTTGTGCAGTGACACTAGAGATAAGGAGAGGGGCTGCTCGGGCCAGACCAGCCGTGTGTTTATACTCGCTCACGTCTTATCATCCTCCCGGCACTCATCACACCACAGGATTATGAAACGCACACAGCGACAACAGAGAAGCGATAAATGGCCTTCAAATACAAGCACCATTTTTTAAGTTGTTCCACCATCTCCTAAGTGCAAGCTCCGGATACTTACGGTAGTTGTGAAGTGAACACGTCTCGACAAAAGCTGGATTTTTCTGATAACAATGACTATATTGATTCGTTCACACACAAAATGTGAAGCGGAGGTGTTCACAGTGTGGCTGCGCAATCTGTTACAATCGATTCAAAATGGCTATTTGTGTTGGAGCAATTATCAACTTGCAAAGGCTGCAATTACTTAGATAATAGAATGTCCTCCGCAAAGAGAAAAATATCCTGTCTTTTTATAGCGAGTAAGAATCTTGTATTAATTTAAAGTTCATATATTAGTCTCAGATATTTCTTTATTTATTCATTTAGGTTTATGTGATGGGGACAACAGGCTTTTAGATAGGATTTGAAAACACCCTGTCCAAATACTTTTGTTTGAGGTACAAGGCCCGACTAGGTGAAAAAACGAGTAGCTTTGGACCACGGCTCGGCAGCCAATCAGAGCCAAGTACACAAAGTTCGTTGACCAATCAGCGCGCAGCATGCACATTTTCACTTGTAAACGGTAAACTCAATTGCGGACTATTGCCAATACCCGATTGAATGATAATATTCCCTTTTTTTCTAAGATTTATTACTAAAATGGCCGTCCCTACACTCGAAAATGCCCGTCCACATTTTAAAATACCCCGTCCAAAATACGGGAAGACAGGTCTCCATCTAAAAGCCTGGGGGACAAGTGTGTTTCATGGGTTCGGGTTTAGGGTTACAACATTTTAGCCGGGACTACTTCTCGTTGTCCGTCCTTAGTTGGGCTTTTTACATTTTTAGACAAAAAAGACCGTCAACAACAATGGAACAATGTAACACAAAGCCTGTTGTTGTTTACAATGAACATGCTGTACAAAGTCCTACTTTTTAAACATCACAGATCTAATCCCATTTGCAAAACCTCTCAGAAAAATCATAATTCGATTGATTTTCCCAAAATTGTGCAGCTGTAGTTCACAATAATGACAGTTAAAGGCATTACCAGTTTGAGTTTGCGTCTATTCTTTTGTTTTCTCCAGTCACAGTGAATATTACAGCTACTACATGAAACGTTTTGGTGAAAATGCATTCATTGTAATCAAAATGTTGTCAGAAATAATTGCTAAAACACCTAAATCAACTACTGCTGTACATTTACTACTCGATACCTACAACTTTACTTTTCCAAAACCCAGTAGTTTCTCTCCACCGCGTCTCCAAAAGGAAGATCCCATTCCGTTGTGTCACATACCTGGTTTAATCACATCTCCAAATATAGTGACCACATTCCTTTTGCTTTGCTCAGATGCGCCTCTCGAGCTGCCCTCCTTCCAGCTCACCCCGTCCCAGCGGCAGGTGGTCTTCCAGGGGGACAGCCTGCCGTTCCAGTGCCAGGCCTCGTTTGTGGCCGAGGACATGCAGGTGCTGTGGTACCAGAACGGGCGCATGGTCAAGCCGGACGCCGCGCAGGGCATCGTCATCGAGAAGCGCATGGTCCAGAACTGCTCTCTCATCGCAAGGTACAGGATGTTCAAGAGTAACGCACAAGACGGGGTTTAAATAAGTATGAAAAAGGTTTGAAAATGATCACATAACCAAATTGATTCCCTAATTCCCAATATCCATAACCAGTGCTGATTGGGCATTGAAAGTTTATCAGAACTTTCTCCTATTCTTTAGATAATTTCAAGTTTTTTTGTGATTTCAACTATTCCATCCATCCAATATAATATTCAAAGTCTTAATATCATAATCACCACTGATGTATAACTGCAAAACAATACACAATAATGTTTAAACTACTTTATGATACTGACAATAAAACAAACAAATGCAGGATAATGCCATTAAACCTGTTTAATGAACAATATCACAAAAACACATAGTTATTAGTTTGTATCAATAGTGCATTATACATTATTTGTGAAATTATAGACCCTCTTGAGCTCAAATGTTAATAAATGTCCAAAATGTTTCCTTGTAAAAGTACACACAATATGTTGAGCCCCAAAAATACTGTCCCAGCTTTCATTTCATTTCATTCATTCACTAGAAGTCAATGTAAGTGACTGATTATCACGACACACATGGATTCATTCAGTTGTTCTTCCTCCACCAGTGCCTTAACCATTTCAAACATCCATCCTGGTTTCACTGGGAACTGGGAGTGTCGCGTCTGGACAAGCCGAGGCAACACCACCCGGACCGTCCACATTGTGGTTTTAGAAACGACAGCCAAATACTGCACTCCTGAACGAGTCTCCAACAACAAGGGGGACTTTAGGTGAGTGCTCTCTACTTTAGTCATGGTTTGAACACATTTCTACTTGCAGCATGGTCTACAGCAGCATCGCCTTTGTAACTACTACCCTCTTGTGGTCGTATTGTGTAATTGCATTGTAGTTCTGTAAAGATTTTAAGATATTAGATAATCCTTTATTGTCCACACATGGGGAAATTCCATTGTTGCAACGCAGGTAGATACAGAGGAAAAGAGCAGATAACTTATAGGAAGTTTAAAAACACTCTCAATAGAAGAACTCTTATAAACAAAAACTCGTATAGACAAAACCTCCCATTTCCCAACAAGGGATGGAGGGGGAAAATAAATAAAGATTAAAATAGAATAGAATAGAATAAAATAAAATAAAATAGAATAAAATAAAATAAAATAAAATAAAATAGAAAAGAATAAAAAAGAATAGAATAGAATAGAATAGAATAGAATATGAAATGAAATGAAATGAAATGAAATGAACAGCTAGCGTAGATAATACTAATAATAATGGAAAAATGAACACTCTATTCTCATCAGTTATATGCACATGAATGCTGAGTTCATGCTAAGAATTTTGTGCTTCTAAACATTTTTATTTGATCTTATTCTCTCTTCTAGGTGGCCTCGCACTCTGGCGGGGATCAGAGCGTACCTCCCGTGCAGCAGACAGTCTTCATCCACATACAGCAGCTCCGAGGACCAGCGCGCCTGGCGTTACTGCAGCAGGGACGGACAGTGGGCGGAGGAGGACTACTCCCAATGCCAGTTTCAGAAAGACGTCACGAGGTTTCTGCACGTCATCAACCAGGTGTGTGATTCAGACCAGAGCGTTCATCAGGAGGAAACGTGCATTGTTTTGGGCTTAAAGCGGTTTTGTTATTGTTTTTTTAAGATTCCTCTCAATGAAAGCACTGTGGTCCCAAGTGCTCGGCGTTTGTTGGTCTACACGGTTGAGGCGGCCAACTATTCAGACAAGATGGATATTATCTTTGTTGCTGAGATGATTGAGAAGATTGGGAAGTTTGTTGAGAAATTCAAAGATGTAAGTACTTTTTTAAATCATATTTAAGATTCAATAATGGGAGAAATTGGAGTGTTCTGCAGTTTGTGTTTTGGGGCTGAACACTTGGAAATGGGATTTATTTTTTCATGTTTTATTGTTGGATAATCGCTGTAGAGGTTTAGGAATATAAAGTTTCTCATTCAGTTTAGTATGTGACTACTCCACAATGAAAATAAAGTATAGAGGGTGATCTGACAACTCTGAATCCACCATATTTAATGCAGATTTACGGCAGTTTATTGCTCTCATTAGTCTGCAATCTTGTTTTCCCAGTGTTGACTATTGTTCAAGAGGTTTCTGGTCCCTTGTCTGACACTTCTTTGCTCCGTCTTTAGCTGGGGGAGGTGATGTTGAGCATGGCGAGTAACTTGATGCTGGCGGATGAGAAGGTGCTGTGGATGGCCCAGCGTGAAGCCCATGCCTGCTCTCGCATCATCACCTGCATCCAGAAGATCGCAGTGCATCGCCTGGCAACAGCTCAAGCTTTCTCACTTGTAAGCAACAAATGGTCTTTTTAAGCTGCTTTTTTGGTTGAAATTGGTCTTTGTTTTGAATATTTAGATTTTTTTCATTTTTTTCCTTCTGGGTATATTACTTTTTTATAATTCAACTAAAATAAAATAATAACATGTTTCCATTTGCTCTTATACTAGTTCTGATAAAGCTCAAGATCATTTTTAAACTATTCAGGAAAGGTCAAATTTTGTCCTGTAAACTTCATATATGTATATTTATAAAGCATAAATACATGTTCAAATGAGAATCTAGTTTTGATACGTGTTTTAGTATTTGATTTTTGCCCACTCTACTACTTATTACAGTATTACTCATTCTTTTACCTCCAAAACAAAGCAAAACTACTGAAAATGAGATGAATATTCAAGCCATTTTAACTCCAAGAAAGCGTCTGTCGTGTAAGAATAAAAAGTATACTATTTGTATATTCCAGACCTCTTTAAATATCGCCATGGAGGCTCACGCTGTCAGGCTGAATGAGTGGAACGGCATGACCTGCATGTTGTTCCAGAGGCCGAGCCCTGAACGCACCCCCGGCCAGGACCGCCAGCTCACCTTCAAATGCAACACCACCAGCTCATTTTCCAGCATCCTCTACAAGGTGAGAGAAACGTCCTTCCCATATCACGTTACGTCTGTTTATTCATGTTAAAAGTACGATGAACTGAATGTATTTTTCACAGAGCACGGTCATAGAGGCGTCGCTGCAGCTTCCCCAGTCCCTTCTGGCTCAGGCCGCCCCCCCGCTGCAGCCAGAGGACACGGTTTACAAACTGTATCTTCTGGGATTCCGAAATGGTAAATTCTTCCCGTCCACTGGAAACTCGTCTCAACTCGCTGACGGCGGGAAGAGGAGGACCGTGACCACGCCCGTCATCATGGCCGTGATTGGTGAGCCGTTTTGTTTTCTTCAGTGTTTTCCTCTGTACAGTACTGTTTAAGATATTCCTTTATTGTCCACACATGGGGAAATGTTGTTGTTACAACGCAGTAGATACAGAGGGAAAGGACAGATAACTTATAGGAAGTTAAAAAAAAAAACACTCTTAATAGAAGAACTCTTAGAAACAAAACAATAAACTCTTAACAACACTCCTCTCATATCTTAAAAGGGAATGGAGGAAAATAAATAAATAAAATATAAAGATAAAAATTTGATTAAATAATAATAAAATAAAGTAAAGTAAAAATAGCTAGCATAAGACTAAATAATACTAATACTAATGGTAAGTAAACAAAACATCAGTACAAACAAGTGCATTTACATCAGTTGTATGCACATGAATATGGCCTTAATTGCTCGTGAGTACGACAGTAATTGCACATGAATATGACGGTATTGCACATGGTTAAGTCAGTATTGCACATGGTTAAGTCAGTGTTGCACATGGGTAATTCAGTATTGCACATGAATATGACGTATTGCACATGATTAAGTCAGTCAAGTATTGCACGTGTTCAGGGTGTTCAGTGTTTGTCATGATTTTTGTTGTTTTTATCTTGCTAATTTTAGTTTGAGCTTCTTTTTAGAGTAATTTTTAACAAACTAGATTAAGAAAAAAATACTGTTACAAGACTATCTGTGCATCGAGTAATTGCAGTTCAAACATCATATTCCACTGACACATATTTCCCCAATAATAATACAAAAACATCCATTGAAAAAAGTTCATTCTAGCCATTTTGATCATTACAGAATAGTCATTTCTTCCCGTTCTTTCCCGCGTTTATTCCTAGACGGTGCGTCGCTTCGTAACCTGCGCACTCCCGTGAACATCACCCTGAGGCGTCTTGCCCGTGGATCGGATCCCGTCTCCGCCCAGTGGAACTACAGTCTGGGCGGAGGCCAGGGCGGATGGCAGAGCGAAGGCTGCAGGATACTGGGGCACCACGACAACTTCACCACCATCTCCTGCAACTCCCTCGGCAACTACGGCCTCTTAATGGTAATTGTTATTTCAGACTTTACGCCGTGTAAATGTGATTAATATTGAAGAACAAAGACATGGCAGGTGGTAATAAACCTTAACTTAAAGAATAAACGAATGCTTCCCACTCCATTGCCCAACTAGTCCACAATTTGAGCAATTACCGTATTTTCCGGACTATAAGTCGCACTGGAGTATAAGTCGCGCCAGCCAAAAAATGCATAACAGAGAAGAAAAAAACATAAGTCGAAGTGTAAGTATAAATATAAGTATAAGTCGCACCCAGGCCAAAACTATGAAAAAAGGTACGACTTATAGTCCGGAAAATACGGTATGTGCATTTACTCACAGATTTGGCTGTAGAGCTGTTCATTCAAAAGCACCAAGCGAACACGCACAATGTTCAAACGATAAAATTTCATTTCAGATTAAAATGGAACGAACTGCCCAGCGCTCGTTCAAAATGTGAACGAACACAACGGCCTGTTTATTCCTGACGTAAATCTGTTAGTTTTGGTACGAAGCGCTAATGTTTGGCAGGGGGGAAAAAATTGAGAATCATATGCTTAACCATGACATATGTTTCCAGGACCTTAACAAGATGGATTATTCCACTCCGAGCATCCAGCTGCACCCAGTCAGCTACGCCACATCGGTCATCCTCCTCCTCTGCCTGCTCACAATTATAATCAGCTACATCTACCACCACAAGTAAGAAACACCGCTTTACCTTCCTCCACTTGCATTGCAGTATTTTTCGTCCGTTTGATTCCTGATTGTCTTTGGGGTCCATCTCATTTCTTAATAGTTTTAATCCATTCCTTCAGGTCAGTTCGAGTGAGCAAAAAATCCTGGCACATGCTGGTCAACCTCTGCCTGCACATCGCTCTCACCTGCGGCGTGTTCATAGGAGGCATCAACCAGACGGCCCACGCGAGCGTCTGTCAAGCGGTGAGTGTCATGCCTTAAGCTCCAAAGTTCAACCGAGAAAGGAAGTGAGATTTAGAAGGAAAACTTTTTAGACTTCCCTTTGGCTAAACTCACTCCTCCATCTTAAAGATGCTCGCACCGATATATTGGGTCGCTCCCGTGCTTTGAGGCGATGCTGTTTCACTGTGATGTATTATTTATTTGTTACCATTATCCAACATTCCTGTGTTCAAACAGATAGAGCAAAGCAATTCACTTGTTTGTCAGAATTGTACTTGCAATGCATGACTAAATATTCAAATAATAAGATAAAATAAGATAAGATAATCCTTTAATGTCCACACATGGGCGAATTTTGGTGTTACAACGCAGGTAGATACAGGGGGAAAAGACAGATAACTTATAGGAATTAACAAAACTCCTGTAAACAGGTTCTCTCATAATAGGGAATGGAGGGAAGAAGATAAAAATAAAGATAAAATAATAATAATAAAAATTGCTGGCATAAGACAAATAATAATAATAATGGTAAGGTAAACACTCTTATTTACATCAGTTATATGCACATGAATATGACATTGATTGTGTGTGAGTATGACAGTAATTGCACATGAATATGACGGTATTGCATATGGTTAAAGGCGGTATGGACAATTTTTTCGGCGATTTGAGAACGCAGGCGGAAGTGCGCATGCGCCCTCCCCCGTGTGGACTGATGCAACACACACGTGCGTTTGTTTATTAGCGCAACGGAGCGCATCGCATTGCTCGTCTCCCGTAGATTTCTGTCCACTTCTGCGTCAGCTCGAACTGTCTTTCTCCGTCTTCATTTTGCCCCGTACACTGAGGGAACTATATTATGATAGATCCATGCGCTTATGCACGCGGAAACGTGGGCACGAACTGCACGCGGCTGCAGGTGAGCGGTAGGTGCGTTTTATGATTGATACGTGGCAGGACAAATGATTTATACACGCCACGAGGAAATATGATAAAAAATTTGCTGAAAAAAATTGTCCATACCACCTTTAAGTCAATTATAAACTACTTTTTAGGTGGGCATCTTGCTGCACTATTCAACGCTGGCGACGGCTCTGTGGGTGGGAGTGACCGCACGTAACATCTACAAACAGGTGACGCGCAAAGCCAAGCGCTATGAGGAGCTGGACGAGCCGCCGCCTCCTCCAAGACCAATGCTCAGGTAAATGCAGCTGCACTTCAAACATACTGCTACTCAATAGTCCTATTATGCAGTATCCCAAAATGTATATAATTTAGCCTTAATATAAAGAAGATACACAGTTAGTTTTTTGTTGTTGTACTACATGGCATAAAACATGTCTTGTATTAAGAGTTTGCTTCCACCAGGTGTCAGTGTAGAACCCCAGCGTACTAGAGCTTCTTCCATTTACATGTTTTATATTTCTCTGAAGGTTTTACCTCATTGGTGGAGGGATTCCAATCATTGTCTGTGGAATCACTGCTGCAGCCAACATCAAGAACTACGGGAGCCGGACAAATGCACCTTAGTAAGTACTGATCAAACAGTATGTTATTATTAATACCGATAAAATTATATAACATTTATTTTTTATAATTAGCTTGGCTGGTTCAGTAAATGAATCATAACTTTGAAGTAAAATCTTACCTAAAGGGATGAATACAGAGGCTTTTAATCTGTGCAGCAGCAAGAGCCTCTTCACATTCACAGCAGCAACTGTTTAGATTATATTACACTGCTCCCTAATTGAGAAATCTGGATCTGTCTGAAGTCTTTGGTGTGTGATTTATATATTTTATTATGTTTGAGTCTGTTTAATGCTTTGGGTTTGTAACTGTAAATAGACTTTTATAAATTTTAATAACAAGAGCCTAACAGGCATTTTCACGATGTAGTATATTTGTTATTCCTGCTGAATCAGACTTTTTTATTCAAATTACTATGTCTGTGTGTACCTAAAAGTTGGGTTTATGAATTGTAATTTAAATTTGATATGACGAGTTAAAAGTTACCAAAGTAACCATGGCTCTATGAAACCCAAGTGTGCATTTAGTTGGGATGAAATGGAACTCTTTGTCACATTTTAGTTCCAGTTTCCTTATCTTATTCTTCTTCTGTCTTGTAGTTGCTGGATGGCCTGGGAGCCGAGCATTGGTGCGTTTTATGGTCCTGTCGGGTTCATCGTCTTCGTGGACTGCATGTACTTCCTGAGCATCCTGCTGCAGCTGCGCCGTCACCCCGAGCGCCGCTACGAGTTCAAGGAGCTGACGGAGGAGCAGCAGCATCTGGAGACCGTCCACGCCGACTCCAACCCAGACAGGAGTCCCACCACGCAGCCCCTCACCCTCCAACTGCAACCCCACGACGGCTCGCCCTCCGCTGGCCCCTCCCCTCACACCGTGCCCATGTCCGCCCTGGAGAACGAGTACACCTTCGCGGTGCAGTTACTGGGCACTGCTGGGGCTTTGGGTTTGTACGGCGCTCTGTGGGTGTTCGGTGCGCTCGCCGTCTCCCAGGACCACCCGTTTGACTTGGCTTTCACCTGTCTGTACGGCGTGGCTGCACTGGCGTTAGGGGCCTTTATGATCGCCCATCACTGCGTCAACAGGCAGGACATGAGGCGCTACTGGTCGCAGGCTTGTTGCTCCGGGAGACGGTCCTATTCCGGTGTGGACGCACTTTTGTCCACACCGGGTGAAACGGCATCGGCGACAGGAGGCGCTGCGAGCAAAGCGGATGGAGAATCTGTCAAATGTGGGCATAGCAGCGCCGACTCGTCCCATACAAATAAAACCGCACAAAGTATGCGCAACTCTGGACAAGGAAGCAAGCTAACAAATCTACAAGCAGAAGCAGCTCAGTGTAAGCTAGCATCCCCTTCAGCGGCGGCTAACGGAGCAGCCATTTTGGACAACAGCCTCACCGAACACTCGATAGACAATGAGATTAAAATCAACATGCACGTGTCGCCGGTCGAGGTGCAATTCCAACCGATGAACAACATCAACAGCCCGACTCCGCCCGCAAACGGACACGCAAGCAGGCATCACAAAAACCGGGCGCGCGCACACAGGGCGAGTCGGCTAACGGTGCTGAGGGAGTACGCCTACGACGTGCCCACCAGCGTCGAGGGCAGCGTGCAGAGCGCCCCGAACAAGAGGCACTATTACGACATGGCCGCCCGCAACCACCGGCGAGCGGCGTACATGGCGTACAGGGAGCGGCACATGCAGCAGGACAGCAGCGACAGTGCCAGCCTCCCGCGGCGCTCGCGATACGCCGACAAGGGAGGGGGCAACTCTCTGCCCAACGGTTCTGTAAAAACTGTGGAGGCGGTTGTGTCTTGCTCCAGTAAAGACTCGACGACTGGGAAGCAGAGCAATAGCACGGAACTGGAGAGCCAACCCAAGTCGTACGGGCTGAATCTGGTCACTCAGAATGGTACGCTCAAAGACAATGGCCAAGCAGTGCCTTTAATAAACACTGAGAACACAGCCAGCATTAAGACTGGTCTCTGGAAACATGAAACTACTGTGTAGCAACTGTTTCCGCTCTTAAGGACTCTTGTAACTGCTCAATCACTGTGAATTTTCACCTTTTAAAAGAAAATATACAATCAGAAATAATTGCTAAGCAGCTAGCCAAATTACTGCCACTGTTTTGTAGATATGTTTTGTATTGTAAATGGTTTATTTTTATAACTTTTATTCCAACCATTTTATACAATACGAGTTGAACACAGTTGCATGGTTTGGACTTGAAATGGTTTATATTGTTAAGGGACTGTTTTCCATTCTCTAGTTTGTCCCAATATTAAAACACATGTTTGTAAAGTGTGTCATGTTGCTTTTTCTGGTTCTGTTGAGGGATTATTTGGAATTCACTTGCCGCGCTACCCAGTTTGACACACTTTTCTTGGAGCATCATATCAAATCGTCCCTATTTTAGTGTTGAATTAGTGTTTTTTGTTGAGATTCAATTTCGGGCCAGTCTGCTTGGCACTAGCTCAAAGTAAAATGGGGCAAATGCGTCTCAAAATATTGCCAACCAATCTGACTGGCACAGATACTCCATCACATCATGTTTTACTCTAGATTTGAGCTCCTGCAATGCCAATACTGCTCTACTTTTAGCTCTCATCAAAATGGGTCCCAAGAAGTACCGGTACTTTAGCTGACAATCCATGACAAGTAATTGGGGTTTCGTTGACCTCCTCGTGGCCTGTGGTACCTTTCCCAACAGCGGAGCTACAGTGTAATTGCCAGTGCTCGTGGCTCCAGTGGTGCTTTCTCCCTGACTCCCCTCTGCTAAATTTGATGAGTGCCCGGCTACAGTTGGGGCTCGGCTGATGTGATGGCTGGGATATGATTGACAGTTCAGAATCCACCATGACTGGAAACGGTAATGAGGATTGAGGTTTTGTGCATGTCTCATGTAGGACTGTATTGTATTACGATTATTGTAACAAGAAACGTCTTTTCTTCACAATTATTGACACCATGACTAAACAATAGAGAACATCCAGTATTTTTTTCATGGTCGCTAATGTTTGGTCATAATCCAGAGTAACCGATGGTCATTAAGCTATTTTTGGGCTGATATGCAGGGCCAATTTTGACCTATTTCCCCAAATGTTGTAATTTAAATTTTACTACAAACTCGCCCACATCCCTGTTGTACCACAAACCTTTAAGTGCAGTGGAGATACGTTTTATGCAGTGCTGTCTCTGCACTAAAGTTTGGAAATAAAGTTTTATGTGTATTATTTAGTCTGCAGGTCGGCTATAAGAAATTGGCTTATGCTGGTGAAATGTGATAATCTCTCCTTAAGAAACAAAAAGATAAAAAATCCTTTTCTTACATTCACTTTGTCTTATATATTACCTTTTAATATCAGACTAGCTTTATGAAAGTATTACACATTAAACCGCCAGATAAAAAGGAACATTACATTTATGTTTACTTTTAAACGCCTGGATTGACAAGAAATTGCTTAATTTTGCTTCTTACGATTATTACGAATAATCACAATTACTGATCACCAAATAATCTTGCTATTACTTGTCCTATGGGAACACGACAGGAACTAAACGTAAGCTATAATATTGTTATTAATGACAAACTTGCGACTTGTAGTCCATATTCAAAGTTGTAACAAAATGACAACCTGTGTTAATGACCTTTCCTGTCCAAATATGACAAATTTTGTTTGATGAACCGGCAAAAAACCCTTTCATTTTGCTCTCGATACTGGAGTCATTTTGTAAACTCAGCCGGGGAAACCAATGCATAGCTTCAGTAGGTCCAATTTTTCATTAACGACACATTAATAAAACACATCTCTCCAGCAAAGATGTATTGCCAAACCTTTCAGATATGACAAATTATAACAGCAGTTTTGAATTATGTAGAGCGCAGTTATGACTTGATTAGTGGCAGCCTCTGATTCCCCCGAGAGACACGAGAGCGATCTTCAAATAACCGCGGTGGTTCTTTCCCATCTGTTACAAAGTGCACGTGAGGTCGTCATTGTCAAGGAAATCACATCAGTCAGTTTGTTTGGGACAAGGCTCCACTGGGGCAAATAAACTGATAAGATGGATGCTTTACGTTGACAGGGACACCTTGAGAAGAATCGATAACGAATTTGGACGATATAAGTGAATCATCTTTGTTCTAACCTGTGCAAAGTTCACATCCTCTTTGGATAAGCAGTCTGGATTTAGAAAAGCTTGATGAGAATGTAGAGCTTTTTTAGATGGTGCAGAGTCTATAATTGTTCTAGTCCCAGTTCATTATAACAAGCCACTGATACAGCTATTACTGCTTATATACAGTATATACACCATTTCAAATACATTCAGGGTCAACATGGTCAAAGTAAAAAAAACATAATTTTACTTAAAAAAACAAACAAAAAACGTCTAGATTAGGGATGTCACAATTGAATGATTACCGTATTTTCTGGAGAATAAGTCGCACCAGCCAAAAAATGCACAATAGAGAATTAAAAAATCATATATAAGTTGCACTGGAGTATGAAATGCGGTTGCAAGTGTGAAAATAACAAATAATATCACAGAAGTCGCTCCGGAGTATAAGTATATAAGTATAAATATAAGTAAAAAACTATGAAAAAAGGTGCAACTTATAGTCCGGAAAATATGGTATTAATTATTACTGAGAACAACATCTTTACATTGTAGTTTAATAAGTTACTATTCCTCAGTGACCTGCTTTTATGACATTAAACTTTCTGAATAATGAAAATAATGTTAATGTGACAAAAAAGAGTCATAAAAAGAACTTTTCATTTAGATGTACAAGAAAGATTGACCTGAATAATCACTATTATTGATTAATCTGTGTTTTCAAAGGAGTACCTCAGGGCTCCATTTTAGGCCCAGTTTTATTCTCTTTATCAATAACCTTTGTGTTGATCTGTTAATGGCAAGTACCATACCAATTCAATCAAATTAACTTATATTGGCATCCTTACTCTAGAATATTGGCAATTAATGATGATTGTATGTAAAATAATACATCATTTCTCATTTGGCATAGCAACTTAACTGGTGCAAGAAATCCAAAACATGCTTTACTTAAGTTAGTCTTGCCGAAGCTCAAACAACATTGAAGTTTGGGTCAAATGCAGAGGATACACTTCCCAACACCAAGGCCCATGATTCACTGTTAATCTAATCACATTGTTCCCACTGAGCGCTTCTTCTTAATTCTTCTGCAGGAGGCTCAGGCATGACCATCAGACACGTTTACGTTCTCCAGTGACTGCTCATGACGCCTGAAAGAAGCATCTGGCTCCACAAACCTGCCGCCCAAAATGAAAATGGATACTTGATGTGGAGTGGATCCGTCTGAACGCTCATTGCAATTAGACGGTTTTGTCCGGAACAACAAAGCAAAGTTTTTAATTGACAGTTGAGCCGTGGAGATGCTGTGGGTGGGACCACATCGGTTTGTTTTTGTGGTTGTTATAGATCGTGAAGAATTGTTCTAAAACGTTGACTTCTGTCGGTGAAAATTGCCATGTTATTAATATTAATACATCATTTATCTTTCGCCTTCAATTTTGCATATTTTCTCACACAAACAATGAGAGATGCACATGGCGAAACATTTTTCATGCCAAAAATGCTGAAGAGGACATTTAATGGAAAGTCATTTGATACAGAAAGTTTCCAAAATATCATTTATGTGATTTGAATAGATACTAGTGCTCATGACTCAAAGTAATGGTGCTTGTAAAGACCTCAATTTGGGGAAATAATGACTCTTTCTGTGAGTGAACTATAAATACAGATTATGATAAAGGTAGAGAAAATGAGAGCTTTTAGTACAGATGTAAATTTTCAATTAATTGTGCCACAAAATTCTTCTTTTGGCTTCAACTGACTGACCTTATACTTTGCCTTATCTCGCAATGATACAGACGACCCCTTTTTCGAAGCCAACACTACTAATACTCTGATCTCATGTTCTCCCTGAAACAAATAAGTTGTATCACCTATTTTTTATCAATCCCATTAAAAAAAGTTTGATTGACTTTGGTGAAGAAGTCTTAATAAATTGCATATCAAACTTAAAAGGTTTCAAAATGTGTTATAATTGGAAGTATTGCTATTAAACTTAATAGTACGGGCGGGGCTTTTTCCTCTCAGAACAGTGTGAAGTCGAGTTTCTCCAGTGTCCATTACACAGACTTGTTTCTAAGACTTAATAGTGAACATTCTTCTTAATTGTACATTGCAGTATTGGTAAGGTTAAAAATACAAGTACAAGTAATGAAAATCTGTGACACAAACAATGAGAAAGAGCTCAGAGACAAAGTATTTGCTGACTAACTTGAAGGATTTGTTTGTGACTTATCCTCTCTCCCACGTCATTTATTGTCAGGATTCTAACCCAACAGTTATTTCCAAACTCCCCCGTGACATGGGTTTTCTAATATCACCGTGCTCCTGATTGAATACAGTGCGGAGACCTTGCGCAAACCCAAATACATCACGATTAAACTTCTGGTGCCATTTGCTGTGAGACAGAAATAGATTCTCATTTGGAGGTCTCAGGAGGGACAGAGTTTTGAGATTATCATCAGATCAAACTCATGTCCAATGTGTGCATGGATCGGCCGCTAGTCAAACTTTCAGGCCTTTACAGAAGATTACACAATTACAGACCTTTGATTCCGATACAAACCCAATTTGCTTTCATCTGTTGTGTACTGTACTGTAATGTGAGTAGTGTGTGTGTAGAAAGTACTCACAACACCTGTATATGTCTGCAGTGCGTCTGTGTTACGTTAGACATTCTGCAGCAGTCTATCGTTTTGTAGTCACCAATGTGGTTCGGGGGAAAAAATACAGACAACCGTCGTCTCTTTGGTCTGAGGGAAAAAGCAACACTACTGACCATTTATTGCGCATGCTCATTACAACACAACAACACATTCACTGATCACGCAGGTAACACATGGCTTTGCTCCATCTGCAAGTATGCTCAACACTCCCACTCAAAGACATGTGTATAGTTCTCATATAGTAAACAAAAATATATAACCCCAAAATAAAACACTTGGCATACTGGCAAAGTTCTAAACATTTCAAAACAACTTTAAAATAAAACATTTGGTATATTAGCAATGTTCAACATTACTTCCCAAACAAATATCCCTTAAAACTTTCAAACTTAGCTTTTGTCAAAGGCTTGGTAAGGACATCAGCTACCATGTTTGCAGTAGGGCAATATTCTATACATATTTTACCTTCTGCGTGTGCAGACCGTACAAAATGGTACTTTATGTCTATATGTTTGCTTCTCTGTTCTTCCATGATATAACTGGACCATTCTCAGTTAAGCTGAAACAGTATCCAGTTGTGCTCCTCCTGTCATCCATATCGGCTGCCCAATCAGCATCACTGTATCCCTCCAGCTGTAATGGGCTTTCCTCACATTTCTGGTAGTGTAGTTCTTGATCCATAGTACCCTTTAAGTACCTCAGTATGTGTTTCGCTGTAGCCCAATGCTGTTGCTTTGGTTCTGCTAGGTATTGAGATAGTTTACTAACAGCCCAGCTCAGGTCAGGTCTTGTACATGTCATAATGTATATCAAGCTACCTACTATCTCTCTGTATCCTGTTGAATCAATAACTTCACCCTCACTGTCAAAGTTTAACTTTTGCTCACATGGGGTGGATCTCGGTTTGCATTCGGACATTCCAAATTTCGCTAATATCTTCTCTATGTGTCTCTTTTGGGTCATTTTGATTTCTCCATCACTCTGTCTGAAATCTATACCCAGGAAGTATTTAAGTGGACCCATATCCTTCATCTTAAATCTTCTCTTCAACATTTCCTTCACATCACTGAGTAAGGTGTTGTTACTCGCTGCTATGATTAAATCATCCACCCATACTAACAAAATCACTTTCTCATTCTCAGATTTTCTGCTGTAGACACAATGATCAGCATCATTTTGTACAAAACCGTTCTCTGTAAGGTGATCATGTAGTAACATATTCCAGTTACGCCCGGACTGTTTTAAACCATACAATGACTTGTTGAGTTTACACACTAAGTGTTCCCCTGTCTTTGATTTGATTTCAAAACCTTCCGGCTGTTCCATATATACCTCACAGTCCATTGGAGCATGGAGGTAAGCAGTCTTCACATCCATTTGGTGTAAAATAAGATCCTCCTGTACAGCCACCTGCATTAATGCTCGTACAGAGGTCATGTTGGCTGTTGGTGAAAAAGTCTCTGTATAGTCAATTCCTTCCACTTGACCATAGCCCTTTGCAACATATCTGGCTTTACAAGTCTCAGATCCATCTGGGCTCTCTTTCACTGCATATACCCAGCGACCTCCCACTGCTTGCTTGCCTCTTGGCAGTGGGGTCAGAGTGAAAGTTTCATTCTCTGTCAAAGAGTTCATCTCCTCTTTCATCGCATCAGCCCACATTTTTGACTTTTTAGAGTCCATTGCCTCTCTAAGTGTTTTAGGAACATCATAAGCTACTCTGTAGAAATAATCTACATTCTCACTTTCGTCATTGTTACACTCAACTTTACACTGGTACTCCTTAAAGTATTCTGGAGCCTTTCTCTGTCTTGTAGGGTATCTCCTTTCTCCCTCTTCTTTCTGAGTACTATCTGTCTGGGTCGGACCTGTCTCAGCAGCCTCTTCAACAATGGACCCTTTACTCTCTTCAGGCTGTCTCTGTCTCTGACCCTGGTTGACTCTCTTCTGAGGTGTATTTACATAACTCTCAATGTCTTCCCCCATGTCACAATCTGTCTGGGTCTGGTTATCTGTGCCACCTTTGGTGATACATTTTACCAGCCTATGTTTTAGGACTTTTCCTGTCTCAGGATAATACACATTATATGCTGGACTATATTTGTCATAGCCTACAAGGATCCCCTTGTTGCATCTAGAGTCTAGCTTTTTCTTATCCTGCTTGTAAACATAGCATTCAGAGCCAAATATCTGCATGTTGGATAGGTTAGGTGTTTTTCCTGTAAAAACACGGTAAGGTGTCTGCTCTAGCCGCTTACTGTAGCACCTGTTGCGGATTTGGGCTGCTGTTTGTACAGCATATGTCCATAATTGCTTTGGGAGGTTACTCTCCAATAGCATGCATCGTGACATCTCAAATAAGGTTCTCCACCCTCTTTCGGCAGTCCCATTCTGATGAGGTGAGTAGGGTGCACTCTTCTCGTGCCTTATCCCATTACAGAAATTCTGAAAGAGGAGTCAAGGAAGCTATTTTTGTTAAAAAAGAAAGACCTTCTTTAAACAGAAATGGAGGGCTAAGGTTTAATCTTCCTGGTATCTATAATGGTTTACTGAACCCCTGGAAAGGTAGAGGACCAGGACCAGGACATTCAGATGCTAATCAGGTACTCAGGGTGGTTGAGCCAGGGTCTCACAAAGACAAAGAGGTTTCTAATAGCCCATTA
The DNA here is from genome assembly GCF_026437365.1 of Eucyclogobius newberryi. Lineage (NCBI taxonomy): Eukaryota > Metazoa > Chordata > Actinopteri > Gobiiformes > Gobiidae > Eucyclogobius > Eucyclogobius newberryi. The sequence goes on from NW_027316540.1 coordinate 77,186, forward strand.
AGATTCTGAATAGGCTCGGTAGATACAAGGGGGGAGTTTCTGTTGAAACAAACAACTCTTTCTACTTCAGGAAGGCTCCTCCCAATGGGCGGGTCTTACCACAGAACAGTATTAATATCGGAGTTCTCGATCTAAATTCTTTTATTGACAATGACTCTTGGATGAGAGTCGAAACGTCTACTTTTTCAAACTGAGTCCAGATGACTACAACTGAAGCTTTTTCTACTATGGAACACGCCTGGACGAATGAGGGATTACACCGACATATTTCCAAGAATTTTGGGCCTAAAACCTTGGATTTAGTTCGGGAACTCGAATCTGTAGCCAGGAAACTAGCAGACAACAGGAATCACTTGAGGTTCAATCTTAGATGCAGACAGAACAACATGATCCCGAAGAGCCTGCAGATCAAATCACCGGTCAGAGGACACAGAGCAGAGAAGATTTGGAGAAGGAGCCTTATGCAGATGCTCAGTGAAAGGATCCAAGAAAACAACGTCAGAATTGATAAATTGAAAGACAGAACAGGAACTTTACAGGAGAAATTAACCAGCATACTCCCTGAAGAAGCTTTCAAAAGAGTGCTGGATTTTACACAGACAGCACAAGAAGCACAGCACAGGAAGAGCAAAGAACGCCAAATCAAGAAGTTCAACATTCTTTTGAACAAAAAGAATGCAGGTGAGGTCGAGCTAGACATTAGGACTGAGACAGACAAATTAGCGACCAGCAAAAACAATTGGATTAAGAACCTGTCAGATCGTGTTCTGACACAGGCAGAAAAGGAGGTGCTCTCTAAAGGGCTCAACTTTTCTGTCACCTCTAAACACATCCCTACAGAGGACTACATCACAGCCACTGAAACGGCAATTAGGAACAACAAAATGACTGAATCGGAGGCTACAGACCTGAGGTTACGTGTCACAGCGACCCTGAAGAGTGGCAAACCACCGCCTTCAAATATCACATCTGAAGAGAGAAAAGCACTTTCAGCACTGGAAAAAGATCATAGCATCAACATCCTCCCAGCAGACAAGGGACGTTGCACTGTGATTCTCAACGCAGCTGATTACGAAGCCAAAGTCCACACCCTCCTCGAGGACACGACCACATACGAGCGCTTGAAAAGAGATCCGACCAGTGGCTACAAGAAGAAAGTGATAGACTGTTTACAAAGGCTGGAAAAAGAGGAAGCGATAGACCGGCCTCTGTATTACAGACTATATCCTGGTGAAGCCATGCCTTGCATTTATGGCCTTCCAAAAATACACAAAAAGGAGGTTCCACTCAGACCCATAGTGTGCAGCACAGATTCCATCACCTACAATGTGGCCAAGCATTTAACAACTATATTGGCTCCGCTTGTGGGGAATTCGGAACATCATGTGGAAAACACGCACAACTTTGTGGATAAAGTGAAACATCTCCAACTGCACCCAGATGACCTCATGGTTTCATATGATGTTGTGTCCCTGTTCACCTGCATCCCGACCACTGATGCAGTAGCAGCAGTGAGGATCAGACTGCAGGAAGACACCACCCTACAGGAAAGGACCAAACTGACACCTGAACACATATGTAAACTGTTGGACATCTGTCTGAACACCACTTACTTTCAATTCCGGGGACAATTTTACAGACAGATTCATGGCTGTGCCATGGGCTCGCCCGTCTCTCCCATAGTGGCCAACCTGTACATGGAGCACTTTGAGAAGAAGGCACTGGCCTCATTCTCAGGCATAGCCCCAAAACTGTGGCTCCGCTATGTCGATGATACTTTTGTAACAATCAAGAAACAAGAGCTGGAAACCTTCTCTGATCACATCAATGCGGTGGACCCACATATCAGGTTCACAAGAGAAGACGCTAAGGAGAATCGCTTGGCCTTTCTTGATTGTTCCACGATCAGAGGAGAGGACGGGAAACTCCAAATAGAAGTATATAGGAAACCTACACACACGGACCAGTATCTGCTCTTTGGCTCCAACCACCCACTACAGCACAAGCTGGGTGTGATCAGAACCTTACAACACAGAGCTCAAGGTGTGCCCACCAGCTCAGAGGGCAAGAAGAAAGAGGAAAAACATGTCCGAAATGCCCTCTCAGCCTGTGGTTACCCCGCTTGGGCTCTCAACAGAGTGAAGAGAACCAAGAAGCAGGACAAAAGGGAAACTGAACAGAGAAGGAAGGGTGTTTCTATCCCTTATGTGTCTGGCCTGTCGGAAAAACTGCAGAGAATTTTTAGACAACACGAAGTCCCTGTTTATTTTAAACCAGGAAACACTTTAAGACAAAAACTGGTTCACCCTAAGGACAAGTTGCCGACTCAAAAACAGAGCAATGTAGTTTATTCGATCCAATGCAGTGAAGAAAGTTGTAAAGAACGGTACATAGGTGAGACGAAACAGCCTCTACACAAGAGGCTCTATCAGCACAGAAGAAATACAAGTTCAGGACCTCAGAGTGCCGTGCATCTCCATCTTGAAGCCTCTAATCACTCGTTTGAAGACGGTGAGGTGAAGGTTTTAAGCAGGGAGAAAAGATGGTTTGAAAGAGGAGTCAAGGAAGCTATTTTTGTTAAAAAAGAAAGACCTTCTTTAAACAGAAATGGAGGGCTAAGGTTTAATCTTCCTGTTATTTATAATGGTATACTGAACCCCTGGAAAGGTAAAGGACATTCAGATGCTAATCAGGTACTCAGGGTGGTTGAGCCAGGGTCTCACAAAGACAAAGAGGATTCTAATAGCCCATTAAGATTCTGAATAGGCTCGGTAGATACAAGGGGGGAGTTTCTGTTGAAACAAACAACTCTTTCTACTTCAGGAAGGCTCCGCCCAATGGGCGGGTCTTACCACAGAACAGTATTAATATCGGAGTTCTCGATCTAAATTCTTTTATTGACAATGACTCTTGGATGAGAGTCGAAACGTCTATTTTTTCAAACTGAGTCCAGATGACTACAACTGAAGCTTTTTCTACTATTTCTGATAAACAGTATCTCAGTAAAGTCATGTGTTTATTTGGTGGTATGCAGAATGTAGTTACTCTTCTAATACCAAAGGGATATACTGTACATTGTCACCCAATTAAGGCTTCAAACGGCACCGTATTATAGAGAGAAAAATAGAAAACACTTCTCTTGTTGTTTGTGTATGAACGATTTTCCGTCTCTAATTAGGCGCAACACATAAAGCTGTTTTCTTCCTCTGCGTTTTTCTAAACTTTAATATAATGCAACTTCAACGTGAGGAATACAGTTCTCAGATTGGACCACAGAACATTTCAATGCAGTTCAGAACTCTTTAACCAGACCACTGCTCATAGGAAACACATACCGTATTTTCCGGACTATAAGTCGCACCTTTTTTCATCGTTTTGGCCGGGGTGCGACTTACACTTATATTTATACTTATATACTTATACTCCGAAGCGACTTATATATGATATTATTTGTTATTTTCACACTTGCAACCGCATTTCATACTCCAGTGCGACTTATATATGTTTTTTTCTTCTCTATTATGCATTTTTTGTCTGGTGCAACTTATAGTCCAGAAAATACGGTATCATAATACATTGTTAAAAGTGAGTCAAAGTGATAAATGCAAATGAAAAACTAAATATAAATACTCACAGTTTTTCCAGTGTGGACAATCCATAGAAGGAGCCATTTTTGAGTTCTTGAATCTTGTTGTTGTTCAGAATTCTGTGAGAAAAAAAGAACAGAAAATGCATAAATCCTCAAATCTTATATTTATACTATATACTTACACTCCGGAGCGACTTATATGTGATATTATTTGTTATTTTCACACTTGCAACCGCATTTTATACTCCAGTGCAACTTATATATGTTTTTTTCTTCTCTATTATGCATTTTTTGGCTGGTGCGACTTATACTCTAGTGCGACTTATAGTCCAGAAAATACGGTATTTTAAATAAACGTGACAAGAGGCTTTAACAATATACAAATAGAGCGTGAAAACATAATGATACTATGTAAAAGTGCATTTATAACTGTCCTCTTCTGTCCTTTGTTCCATATGGGTGACATCAGGCCGTCTGTGGAGCCCTCCTCCCCATGTGCTGCTGGACCTCATTATTGCCCTCAAATTGCCGTCTATGTGCCATTCCAACTGAGAACATTTTGGCTTCGACTTTCTGTCCAGGTGCAAAGTTATTTATAGCCCACAACTCCAAATCCGTCATTGTTTTTCGGTGTCAAGTTTGAGACGGTGGCCCTCCTCTTCCACATGTCAGAGAACTGGAAGGTATGGAGAAGTGTGCCCCTGACATGTCTGCCAACTCATGTCCCAGGACGAGTGAACCGAAGATTTACAAAATGTGAAGGGAAAAAAAAGATTCCTAAACTAGTTTGCCCCACTCACTCAAAACACAGGCTAACTGTGATATGTATGTGATGAAATTGTGCCGAAAATGTTGTAATAAGTTATTAGTTTGACACAGTTTTTAAGTTAGTTCAATTATTTGTTTGGTCTGAAAGTTTGAAAATGATTATGATATTCCAATTTCTCTCAATTATTGATACAATTTACAATTGAATTCACTTTCATTTACATTGTCTGGATGACACTCCTCTGATTATGAAATAAAATTGTCTTAATGATAAAGTCATTTTTATATAAAGTATATATACTGCTGGATAAAAAGCACTATATTGTATATTTTTTTCTTTTTTTGGGTAAGTTATAGATTAACTTGAAATCGCTATATTTTTTGCCTCTGCAGTTCCCACAATTTAAATTTCTCTACTTCAGGAGTTGATGAAACTCCTGCAAAAAACAGTTTTTTTATTATATATATTATTTGTGATTTTCCTTTGTTGACCTGAATCAAACACGACAATAGAGAGGCTTAATGTGGCTTAATAAATGAAGTATTTACTCCTGAAGAAAAGTAACATTGTAGTGTAAATTGGTTTGGTACATACAGTAAATATACAAGAAAAGACACGGCAGGTGAAAAGGAAAAAAGCTTAAATTTAAAGGAATCAATTTGAAACTTCTCCTGTAGTTTACTCACATAATGAAGATAAGTTTGTTATCTTAAGTCAGGGAGCAGGACCACACCCCTTTCACGCCCCTTCCTGCGCCTACACTATTTAAGCATCAAAGTCACACACATCGGTGTTCGTGACTTTCATGCCCCTCCCTACGACCCGTTTCTAATTGTTATTCTATTTTATTTCCTAGTTGGGGGTTCGGAGGCCCGGGAGCCACAGCCCTCATCGCAAGAAGCCCCAAAACTGCATCTATTTCTGAACATTTGTGTTTTTCATGATTCTCGTATGTCAATAAACACTTTGCATCTTTTGTTGGGTTGTGGTCCTTACTAGTGAAATGTAAGAACAAAATGCAAAAAGAAATAAGGCATTTTATGTGTAAAAACTGATGGAACCAGGTTAAAATATTCATTTAGTTCATATATTAGACACAAAAAAATGTACAGAGGGGATTTTAAATATATTATCTCCTGTTTGAGTAAACCAGTGCTGACTGATTATTTGCCTGAAAATACATTTTTTTCATTTTTTTGACTTAAAACTCTAATAAATCAGTATGAAACTTAGAAATCAACATATCTTTCATTAGGTTCTGTCAAAATATTATTAAGTTGTAGATTGTAAAGTTTTGTGTGCGTAGGTGCTACTGTAAGTGATAATCTCTATGTCTCTGTGAGAAAAAAGGAATTTAAGAGATCAGCAATTTACACTGTCCCAGATACATCTATGTATGAAAGTGAGAATGAAAGATTCAATGAAATAAAACAACATTTTGTGTTGTTGTTGCAGTTTCCACATGAAAACCTATATGTTGAGAGAGCAAACTTACCAAACAACTGTCTCGTCTTAATTCACTCATATAAAAATGTGTCCTAATATAATCTTCACAGGTGAAGACTATACGCTTTCCTCCTCCAAACGCAGCTGAATAATTTAAGTCATACTATGTGTCTGTGATGTCTCGACTCTTTCAAACGCTTGATCATTTGTCAACTGCAGAGTGTGAACAAAGTGAGTGTTTCCTTTGTGGTATTTTTGTGAGACAGCCGCACAATAGCTGAAAACAGACTGTTTTTTAAGGTTTCCACGCATGCTATGCTGTTTAAAATCTTCTAATCTGCAAAAATAGACAAATCGCTCGCTTTTAGTCCTATTTTGGGACTCTATTTTTGGCATTGTCAGATGCTGGAATGCTTTATTATGCGGTCCAGCATTTGGACAATGATGCTTTTCTGTGCACGCTTCATCCACTCTGCAGGAACATATAGTGCATTCAGTTTATCTGTATGCTTTTGTGAACCTGTTTGGACTTTGGGAATTGTCTGAGCTTGTGTGCTGTGAATGTGAGAGAATGTGTGCTGAAAATACAAAACTCTAGGTGTTCCTTCCCTGAATCCCGCTTCCAGAGGTAATTCTTCAAAGTTTAATGTTGCCCGTGGCGTGCCAGATAGCCTGCATCATTATTTTACTTTATTTTAGGAGATAAAAATTCTACAGTACTAGGAGGACATTCTACAGTACTAAGAGGAAAGTCTTAAAAAGAAAGTTCTGGTTTTGCAGCATTGATTTATATTATGAATTGTACTCTTGTTTTCATGAGTAGGCCACTATGAAAAAACAGTTCACCTTTGTATGGTAGAGTAGGTAACTATTATGTTATAAATAAACCCCAATCTCTTTCTCTATGTCAGTTTGCTGTCTAAACATGTAATCTTTCACCTAAACCCTCCCAAAAACCAAAAACATTGTCCAACATTGTGTGTGTTTTTTTTTAACTTGAAACTTCAAAGGTTGTTTTCTCAAATTGCATGTTTTCCCCATGAAGAGAGACCACACCTTAAAGTAGCTCCTAGATACACCAACATTTCCCATCAAGATTTTGTCATTGATCGTACCGAAGGATCTGATCATATCTAAGATGGAGAAGATTTAAGTTTTATCTCCGAATGAAAACATATGAGTGAGGAAGAATGAGCTGTGTAGATGTTTACATTTACCACAGATTTATTTATAATAATGGAAATGTGCTTTAATGTGTTTTATATCTGTGGGAGATTTAGAAAAGCCCAACCAGGGACGGAAGTTGAAAATCAGCACTGGCTATAAACTTTGTATGCTGCACATCAGCTACAAGCTTTGTTTTGTAACTATGTATGATGCATTGTCCCTGTCAAATAAATAAATAAATGAGAAAAAAAATGAAGAAAAAAATGAAGAAAAAATGAAGAAAAAAATGAAGAAAAAATGAAGAAAAAAATGAAGAAAAAAGTAATTTTCAGTAAGAAATAGTTTCCTCAAATTCTAAATTCAATACTCAAAATCCTATCCGTATTTTTTATTTTCTTTAATCAAATATGTCATCAAAATGTAGCAACACGCAATTTAAACCTGGTTCTCTCCAGTTTCAAATTGATGGGATTTTTATTTTATTTTAATTTTTGTTCCAATTCCACAATAAAAGTACCAGAGGGATTTAATTTAGTTCAGTCTTTTGTTTTAGCTTGTGAACAGGTGAATCACAATCATATTTCTGCCATAATGTTCATATCTGTGACCGTGACAGCACCCGCGCGCGCTCCCGCCCCCTCCTCTCCGCGCACGCGCCTCGCTCTTCCCGCCTCGTGTCTCACTCCAAACTCTGGAGCAGCAGCAAGTTCCAGTCACGCCACCGTCTGAAAACACCTCCAAACCGGACTCCCGTCACCAGCACGAGTCCGTCACGACCGAATCGCTCCGAATTTTCCCACAAAATCATGGACGGGAAGCGAGTGGACACGATCTCCGGCCGCGTGGACGCCGCGGCGAACTCTACGCCTGGTAGGACCGCGCGCATGTTTTTTCGCGCCTTTTTCCTAATTGAAAGGAATGTGGAGTTTTGCTCGAGCATGAAAACAACAACCTGGTATTTGACGAATGTAAAGATTCTAATTTAATTTTGCCAGATTTTACGTTCAATTTCGACTATTTATTTTTTATCAAGCCTAGTTATTGTTAGATGACTGGAATGTATACATTTTAAGGCGAGACTACTTTGCTACTACTAGGATTAGCTTGATTAGCTAAATTAATTGGCCATACATATTAATTTGATTTGAGTTGAAGTAAGTGCTAGTTTGGCAACACGCAGAACTTGTTGTTTGGAAGGAATTAAAGGTGAACTTTGTAACTTTTATGGGGCTTGCCACCTTCTTCCAGATGTTTTGATGCCTGGAATGTTCCATACTATGGCATTACATATGTAGGGTATATCTGAGTGTTTTTATATTATTGGTGGAGAAAACATACTGAAAAAATATGAATTCCTACCTATGATTCCTACAGCTCTGACCTGAAACGTGGACAGTTGGCATGACAGTCACTTACTTGCCTATATGGAGGTACATATAAACAAGCAAGTGTATATATGTTAGATAAGTTTAATGTCATACTGTGGAACATTCTACGCAAAGCAATGACATTTGCATGGAGACAAACAGCTGGCCCTCAACAAGATAAGTCACATAGTACAACTTTGATAAGAACATACACAAATATCGTCTACACTTTCACGATAACCTTTTTAGACAAAAATATGCAACTTCAATTTCGATCAAAAATTATGGCAAAATTAAATTATTCTAGCAAATGTTGTTTTTGCATGAGATTTGGCACCAAACCGTTGTTGTGTGTCGAGTTATGTCCAGACTTTTGCCTTTCTTGAAAAACAATGCAGTGATTTTCAAGCCGTATTTATTCCTCTACTTCCTGTATTTCTACTTTCTGCCTGAATAGCTTCCTCCATCTACAGAAAAAACTAAAAAATACCACATTTAAGCTGTGAAAGTTGAATCCTCTGTGGAATAGTTGCCTCCACTCTTCACCTAAGCTAACTAATGAGCCCCTTGTTGCAGTGGAATTAGCCTATCACTACTTGTGCATTTGGTCCTTAATAAAACGCTGCTTTACTGAGCCAGAAACGCCGTCTCCTGAACGATACGTCGTGCTTTGCCGCCGTCCAGAATAATGATGGCGTGCTTATTTCTATAGGATTACTCCCATGCAGCCTGTTATTGCCTAAAGGAGCTAGGAAACATGCTCAGGTTAATGTTTGTTTACACAGCTAATTGACTTCTAATTATCTTTTTTGTTAAGGATGCAAGTCATACCTTCAAGGATTTAAATGATCTTGAGCTGCTGGTGTGTTCCTATTATCTTTATCTTCCCTTTCAGTAAATGTTACGCTTGGTACATTGATCAAAATAAATGGATTAGTCTAAGAAGGATAAGTCTGCTGCAGTTTATGTTGCGTTAAGTTGGGAAGTTTGCAAACTATTAAACTAATGCACAAATCGGTCTGTGAGTAATTGAGTATGCATATTACAGTAGTTCAAAGCTGTGTTGAATGTCTCTTGAATGATGCTGATTGCTTTAAATGCCGTTTAGACAGATCTTTAAAGCAGTGACTTACCAGAACCTTGTCAGAAGTGAAGAAGTTACTGGTAAAAACGTTATCACTCTTAAAAACCTTTGTCCAGTTGACAGAATTCATGTTTCTTTCACTGTGGCTCAAATGCGATTTGTACTGGTTATTGGTAACATATAGCAACTAGCGAGTTTCCAAATAGGGCTGCAATGATTAATTGTGACTAGTCGACTAAAGAAATATTAATTATCAAATTTCAATAATCTTAATAGGGTTGTAGTCGGAACACTGGCAAAAACATGTATCTAATGCTCTTTGACCATGATGTGGACTGACAATATCTCAAGACTGTAAGAGCAGTACAAATATGATAAATATTCATACAGGAAACCGTCAACAGTATATTTATCAGTAAAAAGATTCACAGATTCACACCCAAATCTTGAGATGATCCCCATGCTTTCTCCTTTCTGAATATAAATCCTTTAAAATCCACTCAAATAATTAGACAACTAATAGAAATTGTGATCGATCAAGGCTCCACCGTCCGATTTATCAATGAAACAACTAAAAATCTACAGCCATATATCATACTTGTGCAAAAAGACATTTTCTCATAATAAACTACAGCAAATGTTCATAAATAATACACTTTATTCATAAATATTCTCAATCTAGAGGCCAGCATATTTCAACATTTATTTGGTTAAAAATGTATGTAAAAAGTGTCAATAGAAAGAATCTCAGACTAGTCGACTTCTGAAATAGTTAGTTGCAGCTCTATTTCCAAACATTCTGTCCAATTATTTGAATATTTCTATTTTGTGGAGCTTAATGTCCATTTATATTGTCCACAAATGATTTTTAATGAGTCATATAACTCTTGCAGAGTGGCTTGACCCTTTAACTTAAATCTAGGATGCATGGACTACACCAAAGACCCTCTTCAGCCTTTACAATATTCAATCCATAATGTGACTTATTATCCGTCATCAAGGCCTGTTTCTCTTTTTCTCTCGCTTTAAAATTCTCTCAGCCCTTCTCACTGGGCACCACATCATCACCTCCTCCTCCCCAGAGACGTTCCAGAATAAAAGACTCGAGCCACCCATCCACGAGCCGTTCGTCATGGGAGCACTTCCTCCTCAGGGCCGGGGGGCGCTCTCTGATCGCCGCCGCTCCTTCTAACCCTCTTCCAGTCGTGCATTCTGTGTGATGAAGCTCGTGTGATGTGCAAAAGAGCTGCTAGAAATGGCTGAATCACAGGGATTTCTTGTTTTAAGTTTCAGCACCACGGATAGCGCACACGAACGCTTTCGGTGATGAATGGCCTCTCATACATTGTGTCGGCACAAATGACCATAACGATTACACCTCGGCTACGTGCAGAGCTAAACAATATCAAGTAACAAATGGCTTAACGTTAATATGTTTGATTATTTCATAGCAGCTCAGTCAATGCCTCATTTAAGCCCATTTGTGTCTTATTACTCTATACATCAAACCACAGCACAAGTTTGTAGCAACGTTTTTTATATTCTTTTCAACACTTAAAGTATTTTTCCTGCATTTGAAGGATGACAGCAGAGGTGGACATGCAAAGGTCAGGCTAAGTCTGAATATTCAAAGGTAAACACCACCGGATCAATATTAGATCTGACTCAGGGCTCAAGACGAAACCGCTTTTTCTTACCAGACCAAATATTTTCACAAAAAATCTCATTTGATGGCATGATAGATGTGAAATGTTATTTAGCATTCATCATGATCTCGTAAACGGTCTAAATCTGCAGATATTAGATCAATACAATAACTTATTTGTGCATTTATTGAGTTATTGCCTCTTGATCTTGAGTTTTTGTTCAGCCTTTAAAATATAAGTACTTGCAAGTTGATTTGTTTTCATTTTAAAACATGATACGCAGCATTTTTGATATTGACGTCCTTTCTTTGTTCTTTGATTTTGTTGCTTCACTGAAAATGTTGATTTGGCTTTTAGTTTGGGCTCTTTTAATTCAGCAACTGTTTGGGTCGGCTTTTTGCTTTGTGTTGATTGTTTCACTGAAGCGTCATTCATCGATAATGTTTAGTCATGCAAGAAAAATCATGTTTTTGTGGTCGTTAATTGGACGTTGGTGTATTTGTTCAGATTTTTTATTAACCGACTACGTGCAGCAGCAGAACAGCAGCGTCCCATGGCGTTTGTTAGCTGGAGTTTTGGTAGTGTCAGGACAGGACAATCTGTCTTTTCACTTACAAAGATTATATTTAGGGTTACTTTTCTGTATACTTGTGTGTTATCCTTATATATCCTTATCCTTATACTTTTGTTACTCCCATTTTGGAAAAAATATCGAATCGCAATTTTTCTTACCACCATTGCGATTGCCATTTGATTCACGATTCACGTTTTGATTGTAGGATTCTGTTAAAAATAGATATTAACCGTTATTAACTGTTACGATTCCAATTTTAATCAATCAAAATTTAAATCACTGCCACTGGTGTTCTCTAGAGAAGCTCATGACATTTTACTACGCCTGCTATTTATAAAGCTGATAATGCCTATGGGCTTATAGTCTATTTTAGTTAATTGTCAATTGCAGTAGCGCGCGGTGACTTTCATGGATGGGCGAGCAGACGTGGGGTGTTCAATATTTAGTGGGTAACATAATAGTGAAAAAATTAAATAAAAAATCGAATATGGGGCTTTGATCCCCAGTTTCTTCTATGACAGGCACAAGAAACTGATCCTACTGAGCTGAACTTGCATACCGGAGCTACATTTATTTCTAACTAATAGTTTATTCTGCGTGGTTTGAGCTCAGATCTTTGGGTTTGAGGCTGTGTGGTCCTCATGTGCAGAGCTCTAAAAGAAGCTGCTCTCCGCTCTGGTTCTAAAAGCTCATGTTAGAGAGCGGAGCATGAACGGGCCTCTGAACACGGCCACAGACTGAGCAGCTGTTGGAAAATAAGAATCACGCTTCCCGCGCAGTATCGCTCAGCGGCCTGTAGTGGCCACCATAAGACACTGTGACTTATGTTAAGGCTGAGCAAAATATCTCATGTCTATGTCTGTTTGCCGTAACCCGACAGACCCGGTATAAAACTTGGTATAAAAAAAAAAAAATCAGCATGTTGTCAAAAATGACGCCAAATTCTTTTATTTTTCTAATATTTTGCCGACTCACCAACCGTTCTTTTCAAAAGCGCCGTGTAGAGTAATTTTATTGCGCTGGTCAACTTGTGTTACATCCCAAGGGACAAATAACGCATTGCCCGACGCATTGATGTAAACATTGTCGGTAACCCTTATATTTCTGCATTGAACAGATCATGTAGGATTGAACCTGTACTTTCCTTTTGTTTTGTTGGTTTGCCTCTGTCTGTGGTCTGTTCACTGCTCACATCGTTCTGCATCATGGTGTGGATTTCATATTGAATTTGACATGCGCACTTTCGCGCTTTGCATGCTGGGACAGAAACACACCCAGCAACGTCATCACGACAAACATGGCGGCGCCCGTGTCCCCCGCATTGTTCCCCCCGCTCGCCTTCGCTACCAAAATAAAGGATAACTGCGTACAAAAGGTCGATTGAAATATCTTAAAATCGGGTTGATCGAGACGTTTTCCGTCATTGACTGTTGAAGCCTGACCCCTGGACTGTTGAAGCCCGACCCCTGGACTGTTGAAGCCTGACCCCTGGACTGTTGAAGCCCGACCCCTGGACTGTTGAAGCCTGACCCCCTGGACTGTTGAAGCCTGACCCCTGGACTGTTGAAGCCTGACCCCTGGACTGTTGAAGCCTGACCCCTGGACTGTTGAAGCCTGACCCCTGGACTGTTGAAGCCTGACCCCTGGCCCTCACTCCGAGTCGAAAATTTACGATTTGGATCTTTTTTTTTTGCCTTCAAAGTAAAAAAAATAAGAATTTACCTACCGACCGACCCACTTGAAAAATGTTGGGTCGGGTTACAGCAAACAGAAAATGTATTTGGGGCAGCCTAAGCTTCAGCAGTAGAATTGAGGGGCTTGTATTAACGGGCTTATTTGAATATATTTTCGAACAATTTATATATAGTTGTGGCGATTGTAATTTTTGATTTTATTGGTCAATCATCGCTTGCCTTGATTGCTCTGACCGCACCCCACTGCTTAATTGGTGATAGTCGGCTATAAGCTTGTTACATGGTCATCTATTAACATTTGCTTGTTTTATTTGATCTTACTTGAGTCTTTCTGTGAATCCTTTATTGACTTGACTTTTGTCTCAGTCCAGTTCATGTTGACCTCACTGTCCCGTCTCCTGTCCTCTGCACAATGTTACTGTCAGGAGTAAACTCGTCTCACTGCCGCACGTCATATCTAGCGTTGTCATAGATACTCGCACCCAGGGGAAAAGGGGCGGAGCTGGAGTGGGGATACTGCTTTTTCTTTCCTCATCGCAGACAAAATGCAAACAGCAGAAAACATGACTGTTCACTCACAAAGCACAGGCTCTTGTAACGTGGTAAAAGCTCGTCACAAAGATGTTCGATTGTTCGCTGGACTCATCCTGAAAATATAAACGTGGCCAAGTGGAAGTAAAAGAAGCTGCAATTTCCCACACTCTAGGTCCTCGTAGGAACCATAAAGTTTCACAGATAAAACTACTTTAGGCTCGTCAAAGATGCAATTCATGACTCTAATTAAGAAATAAAGGCTTGTTAAACGTGCGCTGGGCTTTAGTTTGTTCTTTCTTTGAAAATAGTCAAGAGGGAGAAGTGTTAAAAGCGATGTTTGTCCACTCTGTGCGCACGGCTGGACACGGCGTTAAGTGCCCTCGATTGAAAGATGGGGTTTCTGGCTCTCAAAGACTCTTAAGCACATTGTTAAAATCCCCTGCTTTTATTTTCAGGCGTAAGAGCAGCTTTTTTGAGCAGGCGAAGTGAAAGTCGTGCGGACCGCCCCAAGCACAGCCAATCACAGCGCTCGTTAGTAGTCTCATTTTGTCACAAAGTGCAGCTTTTACAAAATACTCTTGGAAGAATACGCAAACATTTACTTATTTAAATGTACAAAGTCAGGTACCCAAGCATTTATGACATTTTTCACATTGTCGATTACTAAAGAATTTTGATTTATCACTTACACCAAACTGATGCCAAGACCAACTTTTTAGAACGCAGAGAAACGGAAGCCAATGAGATATTCTTGGGCAGATGTATGGGCCAATTTTCATAATTTTCTCCCCAGAATTTACTTCAAACTCACCAAGAGCGAAAGTCTTTAGTTGACCTAGAATATCTTTAGTTGACAGCAGCTAAATACAATTATATGTTTAACTCAAGATGTACAAAACACAAGATAAAAAGTAGTTTTGACAGACAACAATTTAAACCATGACAATGTTTTCCAAAAGTAACCAAGAAGAAAAGGTTCAGATTGATTGAAAAATGTGTTTGATCCACAAAGAACAAATGTTTTAAATAGATTTATGAAGTGTTTGATTACCCACGTATGAAATATTTCACTTTCCAAACTGGACTGAAAAATTCTATAGCAATATTGTGTCGGTTTAAGAAACTTGAACCATAGATGTTCCTGGTTACATCGGTTTTATTTGAGACTCCGGACATTTTCACATTCAACCCACCCCTTGAAAAAGTCTTAGTCCAACTCAATAGGTGGTGTTTGCAGCTCCTCAGACCTCCTGCGAGCTCCGGGGCCCGTCAGAACGCTCTCCAAACGAGGATTAATTGCGGCGGGCGTGTCCTGCTCGCGTCCCGCAGAGTCTGTTTGCTTTGAGTCGCCCGTGTTTTCGCCCCAGAGACGCTGCGTGGGGAGCATCTGCTGTGGACCATCTGCCTCGGGCCGCGGGCCAGAAGAACCGGCCGCGGTGAAGGAGAGAGAGGCGCACGATTTCCACAAGGTTTGTGTGTGACGCTGACTCACTGGCGGCGGCGTCTTTGGTCAGAATGCCCTCTCGGACGTATCGTTGGCACGGAGCTCAATGTGGTGAGGTCCTGGCACTCCTCATGAACCACTTTCACCAGAGTTTTGTATTAAGAGGTACAAGAGGATCCGATTCCAGAGTTATTTTATTTATTATGTGGCTGCTCCTTGTTTGTTTGTGGTCACCTCAGACTTGCAGTAGATGCTGTGGCAGATTCTTGACTGTACGGAACGTGATGGTAAAATATGCTTAATCTATAATAGTGAAAGGGTTAGATTATTGTAAGTTTTAGTGTGGTTGGTATTGTTGGGAAAGGAAAACTCAGTTGACATAGATTTTTGGTGTTTTGTCAACTGTGAGTCATTGTTTCAAAGATGGAATACAGTAGTGGAACTGGGCCAACTTTACAGTAGTACTACAGTAATATTTGCAGCACTTTACTGCAGAGCTGCAATGATAAGTTGGCTAATCGTGACTAGTCGACTATAAAAATGTTGTCGTATTTTGATAATCGTAAAGGTTATCTGGACTGTACAGCATCTAAAACACATGCCTTTTAGAAAGACCTTTTATAACAAAGACAGTGACGTTATGCAATCAAAATGTCAAAAAAGAATAAACCATTTCAGAGTTTTGTCACTTTTATTGTAAATATTCTCTATCTAGAAGCCTCCAGTCAGTCAGCATATTTCAACCCTAATTTGGTTAAAAATGCATTTAAAAAGTCTCATTATACAACAGAAATAATGAATTAACTCGTCGACTAATCAAAAAATAATGACTTACTTACAGTCGACTACTGAAATAATCATTTTTCGCAGTCCAACCAATTATTTCCCAGAATCCTTTGCCAATTACAGTATGATACCGTTCATATTGCAGTAAAGTACCGTGATCATTACAGCAAGACACTGCCGTTTTATTAGTGTTTTTTGTACGTGTTTCAGAATCTGTCACGTTAATGATCATTTCAGTAGTGGATTAGTCACTATTATTCCGATTGCTCTCCACAAAGTCCCGGATGAAACCACACGACCGCTCACGTCACACAGACCATGTGGAGGCGGCTTCAAGAGCGGCCAGCTGGACACTCCGCCTGTCTTTTCAAGTCATCCCGGCGGGTGAGTTTAGACCTATTCCGGGGTCCCTCAAAAGTCCCATGTCGCAGCAGCTCCAATGCCAGCACTTTTTATAGGCTCCACTAAACATAACTGCTGCTGGGAGACATGCTAAGCACATGGAGGTGTAGAGTGTCCCTTTTAATGAGGTTCAACTCTGGAAATAACAGAGTGAGTGGTAATGATCTGTGGTTATCTTAATGTGTCAGGTTCAAAGTCACACAAACGAGCTGTGCAGTGGGTTAGAGTGACATCCAGTGGACACACAGAGGAATGGCAGCTTGAGATGTGGAAATGTACATGCGTTTAGAAAGATATATTTATCCATTTTAGCTTTCATTTATATTTATGAACAAATACCATTTTATTATTCGATTTATGGTGTCTTTGGCAATACAAATTTTAATTAGTTGACTGTTTTGTTTGGAATGATAAGGTTTTATATGTACAATAGCAGAAAGGAGAAGGCATGGAGTGGAGTTAGCTGGAGTTTTTAAATATAAATATGCTTTTTACTCGTGCTTTTTTATTTGCAGTTTGTTGTTGCTTAAATTATCACAATCTTGTGGCCTTGTGAGTGGAGTTTGGGTCAGATATTAATTAAATCATTGCGTTACAGTTTGATAGCTTTTTGCCAGCAATGACACACTCTTTTTCTTTAAAAAAAATACAGTTTTATCCATTGTATCCTTGTAGTCGATGGATAATTGGTTTAGTCAACCACAGCCGTACCATAATGTTTAAAATGTCTTCACCCAGTTTCAACCCTTGATTGTCCATTAAGACTCAAATTAACTTAATTCTCCTGTTTTGTTACAGTGTTTAACACCACACGTTCAACATTATTGTCTCAACCCCTTTTATTTTTACAGAATTGGAACTGGTGCAGAGAGAAGAAATCATCTACTTTTCAGTCTGTAGTGTTCAGTTAGTTTATCTAGTTCTGTTCTCCAGGCTTTGTTAGATGAGGTGAGTGGAGTGTCCCAAGACAGGGCTCTGACCTTCCACCACTGTTACACCAGGTCCTGCATCTGCTGTGACACGCTGCTCTCTCACGCCCCCTAGTGGTGAGTTAAACGCGCTGATAAAGAGCCTGTGTTATCTTCAGAGAGCAGGCGCTGCAGCTGAATCATTTATACAGCCACTCCAGCACATTGGCCCTGAGCGCGACACGCACGCCCCGGGCTCACAGGTGGAGGAGGCGGAGGAGAGGGAGGAGGAAGAGAGGGAGGAGGAGGAGGAGAGGGAGGAGGAGGTGGAGGAGGAGAGTGAGGGTGAGGAGGAGGTGAAAGAAGAGGCGGAGTAGATGAAAGAGAAGGCGGAGGAGGTGAAAGAGGAGGAGGAGGAGGGGGAGGAGGAGGTGGTGGAGGAGGAGGAAGAGGTGGAGGAAGAGGTCGAGGAAGAGGAGGAAGAGGTGGAGGAGGTGAAAGAAGAGGCGGAGGAGGTGGAAGAGGAGGAGGTGAAAGAGGAGGTGGAGGAGATGAAAGAGGAGGAGGAGGAGGAAAAGGAGGAGGTGGAGCAGGGGGAGGAGGAGGAGTAGGCGGTGGAGGAGGTGGAAGAGGAGGAGGTGGAGGACATGGAGCAGGTGGAGGAGGTGGAAGAGGGGGAGGGGGAAGAGGAGGCGGTTGAAGAGGCGGAGTAGGTAGAGGAGTTGGAAGAGGTGGAAGAAGAGGTGGTGGAGGAGGGTGGAAGAGGAGGAGGAGGTGCTTAGGACAGACTACCAATAAATAAATGTTTCATTTTTCCTTTCTTTATTTTTGTGATATATTTTTGCGTGTGTGAATTTTCCCTTTTTTAGCACACGGATGTCAAAAAAAGTTAGAATAAAAAACAGTCAATAATCATCAACAACTCTACATGTTTTTTTAGTTAATTTTTTTTTTCCATTTCTGCTTTGTCTGAGTCATAAAAGCTCTTCTCTCTGTGTATTGTTTAGATAATCATCATTCCATAACTAAATTAGTTGTTGTTTCCGCTGTGGCGCTGACGGTGTGAGACATCCATGATTTTAACACTGTTTTTTAAATCTAAAATATACATATATAAATATATTACGCTCGGGTTAATTACATTCTTTCACACGTATTCCACTTGCTGCGCCGAGAGCGGGGGAGCTGGACCTCGCACATCAGTTATACATTTATTACCAGTGGAAATACTAAATCATTTTGTAATCCACACTGGTTTCCAATTTGAAAACTTTATCTTTTTCAAACCGGCCGCCTTTATGACCGTAATACTTCTTTACGGCTCATTACGCCGGTCGTGGAGGGAGGCGAGACAAATGTGAACGCATGGACTGTCCACGCTGTTCATTTTCATTTCACGCGGGCGCCGCTCCCGAGGGCCCCGCCGCTCTCGAGGGCCCCGCCACTCTCCTGTTTGAAAAAAAGAAGAAAAGTTGAGGCTCTATTAAGATAAGATAAGATAATCCTATTTCAGCAATTTCGTTGTTACAACGCAGTAGATACAAAGGAAAGGACCGATAACTTATAGGAGGTTTGAAAAACACTCTTAATAGAAGAACTCTTATAAACAAACAAAAAACTCTTAACAAAACTCCTCTCATATCTTAATGGAAAAAAAAAAAAAAAAAAGATAAAAAAAATAATAATAATAAAGTAAAAAAAAAAATAGCTAGCATAAGACTAAATAATACTAATACTAATGGTAAGTAAACAAAACACTCTTATTTACATCAGTTGTATGCACATGAATATGGCCTTAATTACTTGTGAGTACGACAGTAATAGTACATGAATATGACGGTATTGCACATGGTTAAGTCAGTATTGCACATGAATATGATGGTATTGCACATGGTTAATTCAGTATTGCACATGAATATGACGGTATTGCACGTGGTTAATTCAGTATTGCACATGAATATGACATATTGCACATGGTTAATTCAGTATTGCACATGAATATGACGGTATTGCACATGGTTAATTCAGTATTGCACATGAATATGACGGTATTGCACATGGTTAATTCAGTATTGCACATGGCTATGGCGGTATTGCACATGGTTAATTCAGTATTGCACATGAATATGACGGTATTGCACTTGGTTGATTCAGTATTGCACATGAATATGACGGTATTGCACATGGTTAATTCAGTATTGCACATAAATATGACGGTATTGCACATGGTTAATTCAGTATTGCACATGAATATGACGGTATTGCACATGGTTAATTCAGTATTGCACATGAATATGACGGTATTGCACATGGTTAATTCAGTATTGCACATGAACATGACGGTATTGCACATGGTTAATTCAGTATTGCACATGAATATGACGGTATTGCATGGTTAATTCAGTATTGCACATGAATATGACGGTATTGCACATGGTTAATTCAGTATTGCACATGAATATGACGGTATTGCACATGGTTAATTCAGTATTGCACATGAATATGACGGTATTGCACATGGTTAATTCAGTATTGCACATGAATATGACGGTATTGCACATGGTTAATTCAGTATTGCACATGAATATGACGGTATTGCACATGGTTAATTCAGTATTGCACATGAATATGACGTGTTGCACATGGTTAATTCAGTATTGCACATGAATATGATGGAATTGCACATGGTTAATTCAGTATTGCACATGAATATGACGGTATTGCACATGGTTAATTCAGTATTGCACATGAATATGACGGTATTGCACATGGTTAATTCAGTATTGCTCATGAATATGACGGTATTGCACATGGTTAATTCAGTATTGCACATGAATATGCAAGTATGTCAAGTATTGCACGTGATCGATACAAGTTTGACATGTGTAAATGTGTCTGCGTTAGCGCTTGTTTCGGGCGGTAGAAGTTGGCATCTGTCTGTTGTTCGACGTCACGTTGATCTTTGCCTTTTTCCCGTGCTCTTTACGTCGTCCTATCGAATGACCCTTAAAGAGGTGAGAGTATCGATGTCAGGGCAGCGTAAGTAAATAACCGTTCGACCTCCTGTTTCCGCCAGGTCGTATTTCAAAAAGAGAAGTAAAAAATATATTGAGGATGTATTCGGAGTGATGGTGAATAAGGTAGACTTTTTTTTGTATTTGTGTGTCACAAGATCAAATGTTAGTGTTGCGATTATTGTGAGACAAAAACTGCACGATTTAACAATTATTCATGATTTTTGAGACTGTGACTAAACTGCAGTGCAATCTTTAATTTTCTTTCATTTCCCGTGGACATGACATCAAGTTTGATCAAGAAATGTCATTTTCTGAAAGACAAAATAAAGTTAAATTTGACAAAAACAGGGACTTACAATTGGTCTTTGTCTGTAAAAATTTTAGTGCATTAAAAATCTTATCCAATCCTTATACATAAATAGATGGATATATAGTTATATATTTTAAAAAAGGCAAAAGAAATCTGACATATTTTCAAAACTGAGATACCTTGCTTTTGTCGATCATGCTTTATTATAAGACAAAACTAAATTAAATTAAATTAAATCAATATATGTCTTTGTTTCCCGGCTCTTGTCTGAAACTCTGCAACAAAAATAGTTAATTTTAAACTTCTGCAACGAGGCCATTAAGCCATAACCATAAAATATAAATACAGATATTAAAATGTGTCTTTAGTTCAGTCTAAAGTGACAAATTCTTCTTTTTTTCTTCTGTATCTTGTTTTGGCGTGAACAGAACCATAAGCACAGATTAACCCTTTCAGCTCACTCTGTATCTTTTACACACTGTATCTAAATAATGTACTGCTTTGATTAGCTTTATGTTTAATTCATGTTTTACAAATTGCATTTTGGGGAAAAGTGCGTCTCAGCTGTGTTAAAGAGGAAGTTACCGTTTGAATTTTTCTCTTGTGCAATAAAATAAGTTTAATTTACTGTTGGAGTCCATTGAAGAAATAAAGGAGCTGATGTGATCTCATGTCGTGCTCCTTCTTCTACTCTGGGTAATAGCTTCTGTAATGGCCGACTGCATAATCCTCGCAAGCTTTATGGAAATATAAATTACATTTCCAAGAGAGATTCTGTTAAGTTGTAAAGTCACGTTGGTAATGCAGCAACTTTTGGCAGCTTTCTTACGACATAAAACTCCCAAACTGCAGGTTCTATCAGCGCTGCTTGCGTTACGCTCATAACGTACAGTGCAGGAGCATGAAGCGCTCCGGGGGGCACCAAGCGCTCCGGGGGCACCAATCGCTCCGGGGGCACCAAGCGCTCCGGGGGGCACCAAGCGCTCCGGGGGGCACCAAGAGCTCCTGGGGCACCAAGAGCTCCGGGGGCACCAAGCGCTCCGGGGGGCACCAAGCGCTCCGGGGGGCACCAAGAGCTCCTGGGGCACCAAGAGCTCCGGGGACACCAAGCCCTCCGGGGGCACCAAGCCCTCCGGGGGCACCAAGCGCTCCGGGGGCACCAACCTGACCGAGCAGTTTTGATTGGATGACATTATAGACTATTTGTGCAGCAACTGCTCTCAATTTGATGTTGTCTTATTAGAAACGAATACAATAACTTTCTTTTTAACTTTTAAGGCCCAAAGTCACTGGGATAGGCTCCAGTCACCCGATCCAGTAGAAAATGAATGAATGAATGAACAACAACTTTCAACATTAATTTGTTAAACATAAACAATACAAAGTTAATTGTCATTTAAACACAAAATCTCGTCACATTTCTCATGCTTTTATGGATTTGCTGTAGACCTCCACTGAAAAGACCCAAACTGATCTTTGATGATTAGTAATGAACAAATGTCGAATGATTTAAAATGTTCTTAATTGCACAGCCCTAACATATCCGAATCATAATTTTACATTCTGCACATTTCTAAAACTGCTTAATAATAGAAGCCGGCCCCGCCTCTTTGCACTGGCTTTTCATCGTAGTTTTGAACCCTACATGACCCAGAGTCAATTTTTTTTTAAATTAATTGTAAGTCAGCACAGGGCAGTGGGCGGAGTTAAGGGGTAGGTGGCAATTTAAATTTTCTTTACACTCTTAAATACAAGACCATACAACGTAACAGAAATATTGATGAAACTAAATATTCATTTTTGGCTTATGTAGAGGGAATACTGTTGTAACATGATTTAAATCTCATAAATTTAACTTAATATTTCCCCTTCTATAAACATTTCAAACTGTGCTCCACATGTTTGTTCTTGTGATGTAGAGCAGTGGGAACAAGATGCTCTGAAACCTAAAACATTTCAAATGCATGTGTATTTCTCAGAAAGTAATTTAAAAATCCATTATTTCATTCTTGTTGATGTGATCTTAACCCTTATGCTTAGGAAGTCCCACGTGTGTTTGTCCACTTCTGATCAAAGGGAACTCTCAAGCTGCTTGATATGTTGTACTGCAGTCAAGTAAAGAATTAGCCTTAAGTACAATTTAAGCTTTTGTATGGATTCCAACTGGACATTTCTGCTTTATTACAAGTCTGTAAAACAACCTTTTAGTGAATTTACCTTCAGCTTTATTGTCAAAACCCAACAGATGCTCATTGTATTGTCAATCAGTCCAGAAACCAGCTTTACTCATCCATATATCTAACAGAGAAAACTGAAAAAGGTGGAATTTAAAAGCTGAATTCTTCTGTGCAGAGCTTGTTTTTACTTTTAATTAGAGTAAAACAGACCTCAGAGTCCAAAACTACAGCTCCACAAAGGCTCCAGCCAATTGTTTGTGCTCCAAAAGCTTCAGAAACAACTTCAGTTTTAATTGGGGGTCATCTTTTCAGGCGTTTTAGGAAAAATTGGCCCCTAAGCTTAACACAGTAAATAAAAAAGCCAGAGTTTTGACAATTCTTTAGTGTTAAAACACATCGAGGACATCACTGGCTCTCACTAGACGTACAATAGGTCGATACATGTTTGTAGCACGTATATATGGCCCCTCACTCGTCAGTGGCGTCCTGTTGGGATCAGGACTCGGCTCAGGTACAGCACAGAAGAGGCCGCCGCTCAGCTCGGGGGAGGCAATTACATTTAGCACGGCTGTCTCCCCTCAGCACGGCCATCCATCACCGCGGCGCTGTAATTAATGTTATGTACATTTAAGTGTAGCCCGTTTGGCTCCGGATCAGAGACCAATCCGCTCGCGACGCTTCTAAATTTACAGGACTGCGTCACCACCTAAAAGCCATGAAATTAATGACGGTCCGGGCAAAATTCCACAGCTAACGTTATCGAGGAGGCATTTAACATGGTGATGAATTTAGCAAGTTTAGTAGGTCCATAACCCTTCATTTTTTATGTGATTTAAATGGTATAGTTGCACTCAAATCTTCTCGTTGCTTAGCTTTAGCTTTAGCATTTGCGCTACATTTTTGCTACAAGTGTTTACTTTATTAAACTGAAACACAAGAATGATGTTACTGAAATTAACTTTTCTGCCATCATTTTTACTTTAACTTTGCTTACTATAACTCCTATAACTTTGATTACTATGACATATTACTGTATTTTCCGGAAAATAAGTCGCACCAGCCAAAAAATGCATAATAGAGAAGAAAAAAACATATATAAGTCGCACTGGAGTATGAAATGCGGCCAAAACTTTGACTACCTGACCAATTCTGCACCACTGCTACGTTGCTTGAATTGAATAGTAGATGTAACTGTAACAGACAGAGGTGGGTTTTTTAAACATTTATTAATTTAAATTTTTTTGCAGCATCTCTGACTATTTTTAAACACTGCATCAGGAATGTTCTCAAATGTGTTTGTTAATGGCTCGGTTAAGGTTCAAGACCATAAAATTATACACAAAAGTGCACAAATATCACTTAATACTCCTTGTTTGAACGATTACACTTTACATTTCTGTTCATTTTTATTTTTAATCCACTTTTTACTACTTTTAATAGTAGATGACATCTTCAACATCCTAATTTTGCTCATCTCCAGAACTACAATTGAGATACAGTATTATACATTTTTCATGATGACTCCCAACTCCAGTAACCGACTCCATTCCTCAAAAAGCTTTTGCCAGGTTCAGCTCGGTCAGCTTTTTCCTGCACCAGACGAGAGCTACTGTTCTGGCTTTTCTGTCCAAAATACTCTTTGTCCTCGTCGTAATCCCTCATCGTTCATGTCACCCCAGCCTTGATCAGGAGTCCGCTCCCTCTTCCTCTCTCTCTCTCTTCCTTCTGTATACCTCTCTCCTCCTCTCTCCTCCTCCTCCTCCTCCTCCTCTCTCCTCCTCTCCTCCTCCCTCTCTTTCACACCGACCAGCTCAGGGAAGGGAAAGTGCTCGCGTGAAACCTGAGGATCACTGGCACTAGCCGCTCGAGGAGGCAGAGACGGACGCACGCGCCATCGTTTTTTTCGCCGCGAGGTAAGACTATTCACCCAGGGACCGTTCGGAAATCCCTTGTCGCGCTAATTGCATTGTCTAAAACTTGATATCGCGGTCTCTGAAACTTCCGCAGACGCCTTCACAGTGAGCGCATAGTTTGAAGTCATGTTTGATTTAAAGTATGTTGTATACGACCTAAACGAACATCAGGAGGAATAATACACACAAGCTCTATTTACTGCTCCAAAATGGCTCTTGTGATGGTAAATGTCCTGCAGAAAGCTCACATTTGCGTACACGTTCTTCGACGCAATGGGACAATCTGCTGCTTTTGCGTCCGTGGTGATGACCAACAGCGGCGGGAGTAGAGGCCGGACAGTTTTGCGGCGATAGAGCTTCGGGTTCGCGGCGGAGGTTGTTTGAGGCGGAAAGTTTGAAACGGCGCTATATTTCAGAATGTGCAGTCCCGACAAGAGGAGCCGGTGGAGGGAGGAGCTGCAGCATTTGCGCAAAGACCACGGTTTCTCCAAAAAAGTGCTCCTCAACTGCTGCCTGGTCCGACGCATTGTCACCTGGGCCTCCCCCAAAGACAAAGGTACCAAGTCAAACGTGCGACTGAAGCGACGACTTTTGCTTGTTTTTGTTTTGTCCAGAATCGTCTAAAATACAATTACCGTATTTTCCGGACTATAAGTCGCACCTTTTTTCATAGTTTTGACCGGGGTCCGACTTATACTTAAATTTATACTTATATGTGATATTATTTGTTATTTTCACACTTGCAACTGCATTTCATACTCCAGTGTGACTTATATATGTTTTTTTCTTCTCTATTATGCATTTTTTGGCTGGTGTGACTTATAGTCCAGAAAATACGGTACGTTTTTCTGGTTTTGGTGTTGTTTTTTTGATAAACCGCTGGATCAGTTTGACAAAAGCAGTTAACGCTCATGTCCAGCTCTTTTGTCTTTTTAAAGTTTGCCATCACTGTGTCATATCATATACTACTGCATGTTAGATAGTATATTGTAGTATTGTAGTTTTGTTGTTTCACGGTTCCTTTTCTTTGTTTCTTAAGTTGTAGTTGTTTTCTTTTTTAAATGACACGTCATGACATCCTGTTGTTGCCAGACGTTTTATCTTATTATGAGAAATGTAAGCAAATTATTACAACAAAAGTACTTATTGTGCTCAAACTAAATGTTGCTTTCCTTTACAAATATCGGCGTCGTATTGATCTCCCTCTCCACCCCGCCGTGAAGCACCTAAATCTATGACTTTTCTACCGCTGCGCTACACGTCACAGTTGACAGGTTTACTAATTAATTAACTTTGGACCACGATCACTATTGATTCCCTCTTAGGTTATATTTTAACAATGGCCACTGGGCCCTATAAAGGAGGATTTACTGCTCCAGCCTCCTCCAGCTCCAAAGAGTCACTTTGTAAACAGCACAACACAGACTGTGCTTAGTCGAGGTTATGATGCCACTTTTGGACAAATTCATCTTTATTTATGCTTTAGGGTGATTTTAAAATGATACAAATAGATTAAAATGTTTTTATGCTGAACGTATTTGTCGTCTTGGCACACTTTTGGACCTGATTTGCACAGTACGGATGTTTGTTTTACTGGCAGCAAAATGTCACTTAGAATAATGAGACCGGCATTTCAATATCCATCATTTTTTGGTGTGTAAACTCAAATCTAGTTTGCAGCTCGAGGTCATTATCCTACTTGAGACGGCACGATCAAACCCGGGCTGTGGTTCTGCTGCTTAGACGACGTCAAAAACAAATGTCAGACAGGATTATCTCAGAATAAGGGTGGGCGATATTGACACACATTCATATCTGGATTTGGTTTTGGAATATCTTGTTGTTTATATTCAGAAAATATTATGGCATGTCTATAAATGTCGTGTTTGAGGTTTTGGACATGATTAAAACTGTAAAATGAACAGCAATATGCCAAAATTATGACACTTGTTTGAAAGATTACACTGCAAATTGCTGTTTTTTGCAGACTTTTTTTTGTCTTTTTGCAGACTTTTTCATTAGTTTTAATATAAGCAATAAATATACTGGATATACAGATTTATTTTTTGTATATACATATTTTTTTGAATTTTTATAAACAAATAAAACACAAAACAACCAGAAAGTGTACCGTATTTTCCGCACTATAAGGCCCATTTAGCGAAACAAAACGTGTACCACACAATCGCTTCGAGGTCAGTAATTGAATCCATATATAAAGCGCACTGGATTATAAGGCACACTTCGTTTTTTTAGAAAATTAAAGTGCTCCTTATAGTGCAGAAAATACGGTAAATCAAAACAGTACCACAACTTAACACAAAGATACTGATTTTACATACAAGACAAAGTATTCTCATTATTTCAATAAATCTTCCAACAAATTAAGTTATAATAAATATAAATAAATAAAGTGTTGTAATGCCAAATGCTATGAGAGGTTGTGGTTAGCATTAGGATTAGCATTAGCATTCACGTTCCCCCTGACGCGTTGTCATAGCGTTTGTTTGTTTGTTTGAGTTTGTGTTGTGTCACTCACGCGCCTCTCCTCATCTTCATCCTGCCTTTTATTAGTTCCAGTTGCTCAGCTCCGCGTCACGTCCGTGGAGGAGCGTGTTAAGCGTTAACCCTAAACGCGAGGCCATAATGGAACGTGATGAATGGTGTTTAACGTTTCCAAAGTTTGTCTATTACAAAGACAAATGGTTTGTGCTGGAGGATAATTTAAGACGTCTGACTGCGGCGGATTCCTTTAAGGCGTCTCCAGCGATGTTTCTGAGGACGATAAACAGCAGACGGACTCGTAAACAACAGAGCAGTCATGAATAAGGAAAATCAGCCTGCAGTGACTGAACTTAACTCATTTGTGTAAGAGTTTTAGTAAAGTAACATTTATATTTAATAGATGAATATGAAGAAGAAAAAAAAATGAGAAAAAACATTCTTCTCTGTATATGTGCTAATATTTATGATATTGTAGGTATTGTGTATTTCTAATTCTCTAAATATTTTACCTGACTGCATTTCCTTGTATTGCAGTTGTCTTTAAAATATGTAAGAAAGTACAATTTTATTTTTTTATTTTATTAGGAAATGAGAGGTTTTGTCTATAGGAGTTTTTGTTTATAAGAGTTTTTGTTTATAAGAGTTCTTCTATTGAGAGTGTTTTTCAAACTTCCTATAAGTTATCTGTCCTTCTCTGTATCTACCTGCGTTGCAACAATGAAATTTCCCCATGTGTGGACAATAAAGGAACATCTTATCTCATCTTATCTTAATATTGTGTCAGTTGTATTTGTTACTGTATTGATCGGGAAGGAAACACTATCTGGCCTGATCATGTGATAACAGGGAAGCAGTACTTTTTTGCATATATTTTCTACTCAGGATAAACTTTCACTTGACATAATAATCGATTGTCATATTAGTTTCTTTTGTCTACCTCTACCTGATTCTGGCATGAGCACATCTTGGTGCAGATGTGATGAGGTGTGAGCCACAGCTGGAGCTTTTGTCTGCGTTTCACCCTCTGCACTCTCAGCCTCTCTCAGCCTTTCACCTGAAGTTACTTTCATACAATGTTTGCTTTGCACAAGAGGCAAGCGACAATTATGACTTTTATGGCAACTCGTTACTAAAACTAATTCCATTGTACTATGTGATCATTTGTGAGTTATGTGTCGTAATGGTAAACTCTGTATCCTTTCTTTGTATGATAACCTTGGCTGTTGTCAGAGGTGCGAAGTGGGTAGAGGTGGATATTATTATTATTTAAATACAATTGCACTTATTTTAGATAGTTATTTTACTTGTACTTGAATAATATATTTTACATGATAACAATACTCTTGAGTAAAGGGTTCGGTTACTCTAATTCCTGACAAAAGCTTTATGTTGACAATATTTTATTTTTTGTGGTTTATCGTTTGAAAACACCAGATTTTGTGCATTATCTAAAGTTTATTCCTTCATACATTAACTTATGAATCTCATGTTACATTTTACGGTTAGTCTTACACTTATTCTTACTTAAAGTTGACCTTTAACACTTACTATTTGAGGAGTAGTTTCACCAAATACCTTGTGAGTAACTTGTTGGGCAACAACGTTTTGCTTCTCGAGTAAAATAACAGTACTTTTGACCCTGATGTCAACACATAGATGTTCATAGTGTCCAGACAACAAGGCTGAGAATGAATGAATAATTGTAGCTGTGCATTTGCTCTCTTGCCCAGGCCTAACTGCTTGTGAAAATACCTTGTTCTCTGATCTGTGTGTGGTCATCGCTCAGGGCTGTGTGTTACTCTCCTTTTACCCAAAATAGCGCTCTGCATGAACATTGCTCTGGATTAAGTGGCCATGTGGCCCCTGTGCCCTCTGGGTATTTGCAGCTCTCCCTGAAATGCCATATCTTTACGAAATCTGGATGTCGCTCGAAATAACCTGGCCTCACCATTGGTCGACATGACAGGACCGTGCTCTTAGAGACTGACTCACAAATCCCTGCTGGTCTCCGGGACGCACTGAAGTGGGTCAGCTGTCGTCACCTGCTCGGGACAGTGTTTAGCACAGTGCACTGCCATACAGCAATCTCAAGGGACGGAAAGTAGACTTTTTTTTTTAATTCTTGAAAAAAGAAACGTGTATTTTTAATGGACTCTGTTGCTTACCTTCATAGTTGCAATCCAGCCTTACAGCCAGCAGAGGGCAGCATGGGACAGCTCTTCTTCCCAACTGCTTTTGTCTGCAGCCAAAATGAATATAAATTGCTCTTCACAAACCAATATCACTTACTTCTCTTGGTAAATTATATTGTATTCTTCGCTCATTTGCTCATCTTTAGACTTTAGCCATATAAAAAAACAACTTGATTAATTTGAAGCCTTTTGAGCACCACACATGGCACAGAAAATACATGTTTATACTGTGTAAATATGAAGGGTCTGTGTTTTTTATTGATCTCAGTCTTCCTGCATTTCCTTCTGCATTACCTTTTCCCTTTGAGATCTTGCTGTGCTGCTCTGATGCGGCTGTAAATTGTGAGAATGTCTGCACTGCAGTGGAAATGTTGGTGGCCAAGTTCAAGAACAAATACATGTCTCTGCTTGTCTCCACTGTCACAGCACTTAGTATTACATTTTGACAACAATACAATACAAATATGCTCCCCTGTGCTTCAGTATGACTAAGTTCAGTAGATTGTCACCTATTATTTGATGGAATACAATTGATAAAGTGAACATTTCAAATCCATAAATCACCTTTTCATGTTTAACCATAATCTAAAGGTGCATTTTATCAAACCATTTATCCTAAGCTGTTTTTTCTCCAACCTTCTTCCTGGAGTTGGTGTCAATGGTTCTGTGTTGAAAGCATTATTGAACAAGATTCTTCTGCATCTAAAGGACATAGTTAATATAAATTGTCCATTTGAGTCCATGGATATTTTAGTATGCAAAGTCATTGTGCCAGTTAGTTAGTATTTCCTTGTGAGCCCTTTACCTGTACTGTTTTTCTAGCACAATCACCTTGAGACTGCATTGTAAGGTCACATCCTTTAGGTTCCAAAACAATTAAAACGTAGGCCACATCAGATATCATAAATCCCCTTTAAAACCCCTGGATTTGCCCTTTTTGCTGAGAGGAATATCATAAAAACCTGTCCTTCTCTCATAAATCCCTTTGCTTCTCCGCACTGATTGGACTTTAATTGGTCTGCATTTTGCTCACAGTGTGACATCTCTACTGTAGTTTGTCACTGTGGTGCGACTAAGAAAACCTCTTTAACCTTAAGATAAAAAGTCCACATTAGTGTTGTGCTATTTTGCGACACTATTGTTGAGGAGACTTCTGTGGTGTTTGTCCTTGAAGAGTGCTGTCGTTCAGCTAAGTAACTTTAAAGTACTTTAAAGGGGACATATTATGCCTATTCATTTTTAACCTTGTTACAACAGTGTTAAATCATCATTAGTTCACTTAAAGTTGTATTTTGATTGACTGAATCATGCATGTTTGTAGAATCCTGTATTCCTGAAAACGCATGTTTTCACATACCACCTATCCCCGCCCACATACTTTGTTGTGAACTTAAGGGGCGTTCACACCGCAGAGACAACGTGTCCAGATCACATTGAAAGTCTCTGTTTTTGCAGCTTGTTTTGAGTGTTAGCGCCGACCCTATCCCAGTCACTTTGGGCCTTAGGTGGGGTACATCCTGGACAGGGGCCGGCTCATTGTAGGGTTAACACAGAGACAGAGACACACAGATCATGATCTACTTCTGTTATAGTTCACTATGACTATGAACCCAAAAGCATAATACGTCTCTGTAAAGTTTTAAAGTACAAGTAATGTACATTTGTTGTATTTTTGAGAGATGGGGGCAACTTCTTATACTTAGCAACTGTTGTGATGATCCAGCCCCAAGAAGAGTGTCCACATCATGCTAACTCCAAGCCAAGACAAATGGTAGGGCATCTGGTGTAAAGCTATGCCCAGAAAACCCAAATGACTGCAACGTGCCCAATACTCGGGCTGAACGATATTGGAAATGCGGCTGTTCAGTTTGGTGATGTTTTTTTATTTTAGTTTTTGACACCATCAGATCATTAAAACAAATTAAACAAGAAGGCAAATTTGAACTGAAAAAGGAAAATCGTAAATCAAAATTGTAAATAAAAATCTAAATTTTTCAACTTTTTCGACACATTTCAATCTGATGAAGGACAGTTTTGTTAGATTGTTAGAGTTTTGTTTTGGCCATACATTGTGCCGCCCTACACAACACAACAGATATGTCATCGTGGTGCCGGGATATTCCGATAACCCTTTACGCTTGTATTTGATGAATCACAAGCCTCTGTCAATGTAGAGTAACAAAGCCTCTTGTACCTTGAGCTTGTAGCATCTCGGCAGCATGTCCGCCACTGAAAAGCCACACACTTTAGCTTTAATCTATCCCCCCACATGGTCAAAAGTGCAGCTCTCCATTGCACCGAGGTGGAAATGGGAAAAGGCAATGATGGATTACAGGAGAAGCAGAGGCAGCGTGCAGCCTCTCTGTTCGGGGGCGAGGAGCAGAGGACAGAGCCGAGGGAGTGCACGGGCTTGACTGGCGCTGAAGTCGACGTGTCCCACTGTTGTCACTCGTTTGATTCATATGTGGTGGAAACAGCTGGAGGAGAAGGAGCCGCGAGGATCCAGCAGTGATATCTCTCCTGCTCATTAATCTTCCCCTCAGCTCAGTGGTTCTGACAGGCCGCGATAATAAACAAGCTGCTGACATCCGAATCCCTAAGAGAGGACAATGATGGGATGATAATTAGACGATCTAGTAGCATATTTGACATCTGGGCTTTGGGGTGCGCGGTGTTGGGAAAACAGTGTGAAGTGACCACTACGGTGTGATGCTTACCATAATTTGGATTTTCTTTTCGGTGACCTTGTGATAATCGATAAGATGATATTCTGGATCAAAATGAAGAGAGTCGGTTTAGTCACTTAGTGTAAATCCACCTTTTTGTCCTCCTTTGGATTAGTCCTTGTTTAGAACTGAATGGCAATGGTGTAGTCCTGTTTTAGACCTGATTTAGTCTCAGTTTAGACCTAGAATAGACCTGTTTTAGACCAGGTTTGGATCGGGTTGTTCTCTGAAGGCCAAATATTATCTTTCTTAGTATTTGTCTCAAAAAACTAAATGGATTTATTAAATATGTTTATTTTTTATATTAAAAGATCTCACATTATTCAAGTCAGGACTAAAATATTAGTAAGAACAAACAAATAATAATTGTGACAATGTTCGAAGAAAAATTAAGTAATTTGAATTGGTTTTATACAATAAGTGAGGATTTTGTAACATTAAGTAGAAAGTAACCCTCCGCGAATGGTCTCATAATTGTTTTTCCTTTATTATCTAAGCTCGGGTCCTCTACCAGAGGGTTCTTCAGTATCTTTGCTGTTCCTGCACTGCACTTTTCTGGACTGAGATGTCTGAGGTTTTTCCAGGGATCTGTTGTAGCCACTCCTCCAGTTTGGGGGTCACTGCTCCGAGTGCTCCGGGCTCCACTTTCACCTTCACCTTCTCTGAACCCTTGGTATTCCTCCAGTTTCTCATCTTCCTTTTTCCTGATGTTGCCATCACTTGGTGTTGCCACGTCAACCACCACGTCTTTCCTCTCCTGTTTATCCACCACCACTATGTCCGGTTGGTTCTCCATTACCATTCGGTCTGTCTGTATCTGGAAGTCCCAGAGGACCTTTCCTCGGTCGTTCTCCACCTCCTTTGGAGGTGTTTCCCACTTTATCCTTGGGGTCTCCAGCCCGTACTCTGCGGAGATGTTTCTGTACACTATGTCAGCCTCCTGGTTATGGCGCTCCATGTGTGCTGTCCCTGCCAGCACCCTGTAGTTATGTGCAGGATTGATTCAGGGGCCTCTTTGCACAGCCTACACCTTGGATCTTGTCTGGTGTAATCATTTCCAATGGCTCCTCATGGATGGAATTGGCATTTTTTTTACTCATTTTAATATGTTTGTGCGATGTATTTCCACTTTACGATGCCAATACATTTACTCTGCATCTCACACTGTAATATTAGTTTTGAATACTTGTATCCCATCCTGGCTCAGATGTGTCGTGTACTTTCATTGCATCCTGAGGAAGCCCAGTTAAGGCTGAAACGTGTTGGTGCAAATTTAAACTAAAAAAGCCATGTTCTAATAAAGGCTTTTTAATCATTTCTTCCAAACAGAGTGCCTTGGATCTTTTGTCTGTGGTAATTTTCTTCTCATATATTTTTTTGCCACAATTAATACCCACACAGACAACGTTCTCTTTTTGTCGTGTACTTTCCATTGTGTCACAGAAAGTGGCCCTGGCATCGTCTTCCTCCGTCATACACAGGGATTAGCCGCGAACAGGCCTCGGATTAGCCAAAGAATAAGTGACCCCAGCCAAGCATGATGTTGACAGACAGTAACAGCAACACTCAATTATGTCCACTGGATACAGTTACTTTGACAGGCGCCGACCATTATAGTAACCCACCCAGAATCCTTTGTCCAAACTAAAGAATGTACAGAGCTTTCTACACATCATCAATTATTCATTTGTTACGGCATGCAAGTATTTTTCCGCGGACAAACTTGTCTCGTCCTGGGAGAAAGCATTTCAGTCCAACAAACCGACCGCTTTTAGTTTGAAATGTAGGAGTTTGGGACTATATTCCTGTTTACATATTTTATAAGTACATTTTCAAGTCGTTATGGGAGTTTATCATTTCCGTACATATTTCATACAAGTGGCTACTATCCATTTGGCTAATATCGGTCAGAGTTTTAAGCACTTATAGAAGTTTGAAAGTCATTAATCATCGACTCCTTTGCGTATTTCTCATCCTCAACCCGACCCACTTGGATTCTCATTCTCCTTTTTCGGGATGTCTGCTGTTGGGACAATACAGAGGCGGCTAACCTACTTCAGTCCTTTGTTTGTATTCAAGCGGGCAGCCTGGACTCTATAAATAGGCCCTCCTGATTGATACGGGGTACAGTGCGGACCATGTAAGCCTTCAGAGGCTGCGGGGCACCAATGACTTTCTTACGTCACCGCCACTTTACTCACCTGTCCCGCTTTTAAAGTCGCAGTCACGCTTCAAGGTTTAAGGAAGTCATTTTCCTCCCACAGATCCACGAGTGCACTTTAAATGGTTGACTCAATTAACTTGTTTGCTTCGCTTTAAGCCTTCTGATGGGTTTAATTTTGGCCAGTTCCATCGATGCGCTTCTATTTCCATTTTATAAACATAATAGGGACACTCCACACAAAGCATCACCATCACGATATCAACCCACTCTCAAAACGGTCGAGCTGTATCATTTAAGGCTCCTATCTCAATTACAAGAACGTTATTGGTGCCGTTAACGACCCAGAAGGATTAAACGGGACTCATTAAACTTAAACGTTTGTTCTCTATTGTTGCAATTGCAATTAGATTGGTGAGTTTTATCTTAAAGTCAGGATTCTGTACTTTCCGGACCAGGCGTATTAAGATTCGAGAAATATGAGCTGCTAAACGAATCATATGTGTATCAGAACTTGTTTGTTGAGTTTGTGGGTTCTAATTAATGGGCTGATAATGAAAATATTGATAATACATTGAATGGTGTTTTGAAGATATGCAACGTTTGAACATTGTGGATTGTGTTCATGATTAAAAAAGATATGCAAAATGAGCTGATTAAAAATGCAAATGGCAAAATGTTGTATGTAAACTTCTAAATACAAATATTTTTGCACTTGTGTGGGTAATGTTAGAGTTTTTCTACGACCGTAGTGGACAAAAAAAATTTGGTCGACCAAAGACATTGCTCAAACTATGAAGTTGATACAAAAACAAAAATGTATTCAGAAAATGTGTACGATGGTATTATATGACTATATTTTAAGACATATAGTGTAGACTCATGATTCACACCAACATCTTCAGCTAACTCCATATCTTTTTGCAGTTTTTCCCTTTAAAGTAAATAAAATAAATAGTTGAATACATTATGTTAAATTGAAATTACAAGTGTGATTTTATTGCAATCCATTTTTACTGGCTATTGGCCACCAGAAATGAGCTGAACGCAAAGACACACGTGGGGGGAATGCGATATACGGCGGCCTTCAGTTTAGAACCTGCCGCATTGAAATGAAACTTTTTTGGCCAGACCTGACACGCGGAAAACCCTTTCTGTGTAAATATCTCATGTTACAACGTAACATTCACTCAATAAGTACAAGCTCTGGAGCAGATGATCCAGATGTGACACAGACACAGGTAAATTAGCTCACACAGAGTCAAGGACAGAGGGGACAGTAGGGACAGCTCAGACGTGTTCTTTGTATGTTAAACTTCAAAATGCTGTGTGTTTTATTACAATCCAACTTGATATGAATAGAATATGAATATTTATCCTCTCCTTGAACCGACACCTTAACGTGGTGGAGGGGTTTGAGTGCCCGAATGATCCCGGGAGCTATGTTGTCCGGGGCTTCATGCCCCTGGTAGGGTCTCCCAAGGCAAACAGGTCCTAGGTGACGGGTCAGACAAAGATCGATTCAGAAGCCCCCTATGATGACGACACGAACAAGGCCGTTTACGTCGCCCGGATCGGCGTCACCGGGGCCCCATCCTGGAGCCAGGCCTGGGATGGGTGCTCCATGGCGAGCGCCTGGTGGCCGGGTCTTACCCCACGGGGCCCGGCCGGGCACAGCCCGAAAGAGCGACGTGGGGCCGCCCTCCCGTGGGCCCACCACCCGCAGGAGGATCCATAAGGGGCCGGTGCAGAGAGATCTGGGCGGCAGTCGACGGCAGGGGCCTCGGCGACCAGATCTCCAGACACAGAGACTAACTCTGGGGACATGGAATGTCACCACGCTGGGGGGGAAAGAGCCTGAGCTTGTGCGGGAGGTTGAGCGATACCGACTAGATATAGTCGGCCTCACCTCCACGCACAGTTTGGGCTCTGGAACCCATCTCCTCGAGAGGGGCTGGACGCTCCACTTCTCTGGTGTTGCCCGCGGGGAGAGGCGGCGGGCTGGTGTGGGCTTGCTGATAGCCCCTCAGCTCAGCCGCCACGTGTTGGAGTTTACCCCGGTGAACGAGAGGGTCGCGTCCCTCCGCCTTCGGGTGGGGGACAGGTCTCTCACTGTTGTGGCGGCCTACGGGCCGAACAGCAGTGCAGAGTACCCGGCCTTCTTGGAGTCCTTGGGAGGGGTACTGGACAGTGCACCGACCGGGGACTCCGTTGTTCTACTGGGGGACTTCAACGCCCAC
Organism: Eucyclogobius newberryi; assembly: GCF_026437365.1. Classification (NCBI taxonomy): domain Eukaryota; kingdom Metazoa; phylum Chordata; class Actinopteri; order Gobiiformes; family Gobiidae; genus Eucyclogobius; species Eucyclogobius newberryi. The sequence goes on from NW_027316540.1 coordinate 113,837, forward strand.
GTGGGCAATGACAGTGACACCTGGAGAGGGGTGATCGGGAAGAACGGCTTCCCCGATCTGAACCCGAGCGGTGTTCAGTTATTGGACTTCTGTGCTAGCCACGGATTGTCCATAACGAACACCATGTTCAAGCACAAGGGTGTCCATCAGTACACATGGCACCAGGACACCCTAGACCGGAGGTCAATGATCGACTTTGTTGTCGTGTCATCAGACCTCCGGCCGCGTGTCTTGGACACTCGGGTGAAGAGAGGGGCAGAGTTGTCAACCGATCACCACCTGGTGGTGAGTTGGATCCGCTGGCGGAGGAGGAAGCCGGACAGACTTGGCAGACCCAAGCGCATTGTGAGGGTCTGTTGGGAACGTCTTGTGGAGCCCTCTGTCAGTAGGGTATTCAACTCGCACCTCCGGGAGAGCTTCTCCCATGTCCCGGGGGAGGTTGGGGACATTGAGTCCGAGTGGACCATGTTCTCCGCCTCCATTGTTGATGCGGCTGCTCGGAGTTGTGGTCGCAAGGTCTCCGGTGCCTGTCGTGGCGGCAACCCCCGAACCCGGTGGTGGACACCGGAAGTAAGGGATGCCGTCAGACTGAAGAAGGAGGCCTATCAGGCCACTCTGGCTTGTAGGTCTCCGGAGGTCATCGACGGGTATCGGCAGGCCAAGCGAGCCGCGGCTCGTGCTGTCGCAGAGGCAAAAACCCGGGCCTGGGAGGAGTTCGGGGAGGCCATGGAGGAGGACTATCGGTCGGCACCAAAGAAATTCTGGCAAACCGTCCGGCGCCTCAGGAGGGGGAAGCAGTGTCTCACCAACACCGTTTACGGTGCGGGTGGAGGCCTGCTGACCTCAACTGGGGATGTCGTCGGACGGTGGAAGGAATACTTTGAGGATCTCCTTAATCCCTCAGTCACGTCTTCCGAAGAGGAAGTAAAGACCAGGGACTCGGAGGCTGGGTCATCCATCACCCAAGCTGAAGTCACTGAGGTTGTTCGCAAACTCCTCGGTGGCAGGGCTCCGGGGGTGGATGAGATCCGCCCTGAGTACCTAAAGTATCTGGATGTTGTAGGACTGTCTTGGTTGACACGTCTCTGCAACATCGCGTGGCGTTCGGGGACCGTGCCTCTGGACTGGCAGACCGGGGTGGTGGTCCCTCTGTTCAAGAAGGGGGACCGGAGGGTGTGTTCCAACTACAGAGGGATCACACTCCTCAGCCTCCCGGGTAAGGTCTATTCCAAGGTACTGGAGAGGAGAATCCGACCGATAGTCGAACCTCGGATTCAGGAGGAGCAGAGTGGTTTTCGTCCCGGTCGTGGAACACTGGACCAGCTCTATACCCTCCATCGGGTGCTCGAGGGCTCATGGGAGTTTGCCCAACCAGTCCACATGTGCTTTGTGGATCTGGAGAAGGCTTTCGATCGTGTCCCTCGGGGTGTCCTTTGGGGGGTGCTCCGGGAGTACGGGGTCCGGGGCCCTTTGCTCAGGGCTGTCCGGTCCCTGTATGACCGGAGCAGGAGCTGTGTTCGCATTGCCGGCAGTAAGTCAGACCTGTTCCCAGTGCATGTTGGACTCCGCCAGGGCTGCCCTTTGTCACCGGTTCTGTTCATAATTTTTATGGACAGAATTTCTAGGCGCAGTCAGGGGTCGGAGGGTGTCCGGTTTGGGGACCACAGGATCTCATCTCTGCTGTTTGCAGACGATGTTGTCCTGATGGCTCCATCAAACCCGGACCTGCAACATGCACTGGGACGGTTTGCAGCCGAGTGTGAAGCGGCTGGGATGAGAATCAGCACCTCCAAATCCGAGGCCATGGTTCTCGACCGGAAAAAGGTGGCTTGCCCTCTCCAGGTGGGTGGGGTGTCCTTGCCCCAAGTGGAGGAGTTCAAGTATCTCGGGGTCTTGTTCACGAGTGAGGGAAGGATGGAGCGTGAGATCGACAGGCGGATCGGTGCAGCGGCTGCAGTGATGCAGTCGCTGCATCGGACCGTTGTGGTAAAGAGGGAGCTGAGCCGAAAGGCAAAGCTCTCTATTTACCGGTCGGTCTACGTTCCTACCCTCACATATGGTCATGAGCTTTGGGTAGTGACCGAAAGAACAAGATCGCGGATACAAGCGGTCGAAATGAGTTTCCTCCGCCGTGTGGCTGGGCGCTCCCTTAGAGATAAGGTGAGGAGCTCGGCCACACGGGGGGAGCTCGGAGTAGAGCCGCTGCTCCTCCACGTCGAGAGGAGCCAGCTGAGGTGGCTCGGGCATCTGTTTCGGATGCCTCCTGGGCGCCTCCCTCGGGAGGTGTTTCAGGCATGTCCCACCGGGAAGAGGCCCCGGGGAAGACCCAGGACACGCTGGAGAGACTATGTCTCTCGGCTGGCCTGGGAACGCCTCGGGATCCCCCCGGAGGAGTTAGAGGAAGTGTCTGGGGAGAAGGAAGTCTGGGAGTCCCTGCTCAGACTGCTGCCCCCGCGACCCGGCCCCGGATAAAGCGGCAGAAGATGGATGGATGGATGAATATTTATTGAGAAATTAGTCTAATTAGTCCCGCAGCGCAGCAGACCTTGGGTGCACCGCGAGAACCCCGGTTCAAAAGACGCATCACGACCGCGTTTATTTCTGTGTAAATATCTCATGTTAAAACGTGGGGCACCAGCGGTTTATCAGATGAGGCCCGTATATGGACAAGTTCTATTTTCTTTGTAAATTTCGTGTGGGCGGCTTTTGTTTTCGTACTAACCCAAAAAGTACGGTATGTACAATTGTACCGTAAATGCCTTCTAGACTGTCGACATTTACATAGTGATCAATTTATATACATTAAATGGCAGTGATGAAACACAGCACTGCCACACCTTCAATAGCTTCACATGAAAACACATTTTAATCCTGTTGAGTTGAGGCTATGATTAATGTCTCAATTGCTTCATCAAACAAAAATAGTGTCTGCGGTGGTTTTACAAGGCGGAACATATTTGCGCTCCCTCATATTTTGGTCTTTGTAGTCTCTGTTATAAATAATTAAATTGTAACATTGCAACCTTGGTGGAAAGCAATTAACAAGTGCCCCAACTGAATATGAAATGTTGTGACTCATTACCATATACATTGCTCGACTTTTTGTTAAAAAAAAAAGAAAGAAAAATCTAAATTATAATTAACAGAACACAATTAATGTCCTCCCTATTGCATTTATAAGTTAGGGTAATGCTGAAATAGGTAAGTTTTTAATGTCCAATGTAGTTCCTTGACAACTTATGCATTTAAACTACGTACTATTTCAAAGATGATCATTTATGCCGTAAAATATCTAATCATACTTTGTAGTGTTTCATTGTGAATAATTGTCCTTATCTGTGTGAGTAAATGGTGATTAGCAAAGAATATTGGACTTTGAAACAATAAGGGATGAAAAATGACAGAGGACGATATAATTGGCAGGATGAACTAACCAAGGTTAACCACTGTCTAAAAGTGATGTTTCTGAGCTGCTGCTAATGAGGAAAAGTTTCCACTGTTATTCAAGTTTATTAATCTGGAACTTTAAGGCAGAAGTTGGGTGTGTTTGAATGAATATTGCAGTTTCAGAGACAAGCAAAGCTCAATTTTGAGAGCGATTCATGAAAATAAAGATAAATACTTGGCTATTGCTTGTATTTGTGACGTTATTATTCTTTAGACACAGAATTGACCCTCCATCCATCCATCTTCTGCCGCTTTATCCGGGGCCGGGTCGCGGGGGCAGCAGTCTGAGCAGGGACTCCCAGACTTCCCTCTCCCCAGACACTTCCTCTAACTCCTCCGGGGGGATCCCGAGGCGTTCCCAGGCCAGCCGAGAGACATAGTCTCTCCAGCGTGTCCTGGGTCTTCCCCGGGGCCTCTTCCCGGTGGGACATAACAGAAATTGACCCTATGGTTTTAAAACATTTGCCCATTCATTTATAAAAACTAAAACTGAAAAAAAACAAAACAAAAAAAAAAACATCTGGGCCAAATGGTGAACTTTCCTGAATAGTTTTAGAAGAAGTCTAGACCTATATCACGATAATACCACATGGAAATATGAAATAAGCTAATATTTTAGTCGAAAATGACTAAAATAACGAGTTTTTCTTAGTATTGTGATCTCAAAATTGGTATTGAGCTCAAAATCGATCAAAATTGAGTTTCAAGTTTGAGGTATCGGGACATAGACTGTATTCGACACATAACTGACTGAATTTACTTCCATAACATTGATTTTTCTTCTTGTACCAATAAAACTCCAGTCAAAGAACAGACTTGTTGTGCAGCTGAAATCGGTCCTTTAATAGTCCCTGAGCAGCATTGACTAAATCCAGAACACTGTTTCCAAACGACACTTTTAGGTTTGCCTCATTTGAAAACCAGGCTGGGAATTTCTCACCCGCTGCGCTGCACATTAAGGCCAACCTTCATCCTGGCTGTTTCCGATAATGGCTGCAGTGCTATTTGTCCTCAGTTGAGAGAAAGAAAACAAGACATATCAGTGGCCCCGCTGGACAAACCTCCATCCTTCTTAAGTAACTGTTGGAACCTGCGCTTGTCGGTCCATCTGCACCTCTGTCGAAATTGGGTCAGCAAATCACACCAGGACGGCAACGAACAAAATTAGGTCATGGAAAAGAGTAGGACAAGAACCTGGCCTGCACAGCCTTTTAGCATGGTACGATATATGCCTTGTAATGACAGCTAACTCCAAGCTAACACTAACATATCTCCTCCGCGGACAAAAAAACATCTATCTGGGGAGCTCTTGTCTTGGCGCATGTTAAATTATGTGCAAATAGTGACGCAAACTTATAACAACCTTTAGAAATACATCAAATGTGGTAGTAATGCGGCTGCAGGATTCATTGCAATCGAATTAAAATCCCACAAGGAATGCAATCAATAAATCCCAAAGGTTTCAATTAGTGATGTTACTGTGTATAATGTCCCCCACATACAAGGAAGTAGCATAAATGAACATGATGTAACCAATCTATTTGTCATTGCAGTATAATCACACAAAATCTGTATTATTTTTGTTTAATGTTGTGTTCAACATACCTGGTATTTGTTTTATTGTGCTTATTGTACTTCTTCTTCATGTGTTCCCCTTATAAATATGACGGTCGTGACTTCCTCTTCCCTTTTAATATCTCTGTCTCGGGAAGAGGTCAGTCATCCATCCTTTATGTTTTATGTGTTGTATATTGATTTAATTGTTGTTATATCCTTTTTTAGTTTGGGCTGGATTTGCCTCGTGGCACATGTTAAATTTCTGGGTGTTTTTCTGTTAACCAGAATAAACGTAAGATGCCTCCAAAGGATAAACCGTGTCTCGTGGCCATTCATATCGCAACGCAAGAACAATCCGGTCACACATACGCATCTATCTCTTAGAATGGCACATTATTGCACAGATGTATTATTGTAGCACATAATCCTCTTGTGTTACGGTCCTTCCTGCTCGAGGACTGCTTACTGGCTTTCCATTTCTGATGCATTTCAAACGTGATGGCCTTCCAGTAATTACAGTGCTAATGATCATTTGTATAGCTCGGTGGTATAGATGTAATTTGCTCAGTCCCTATGGAAAAGCTGAGTTGTTTTATTCCTCCCACCCTTATATAGTCACCAAGTAAATTGCTTTTTGTCAGCCGTAATAGTGCAGTGTCCCGGCAAGTTGCAAAATCATCAGATGCAGAAAAGTTAGAAAAGGACAATGTCAAGTTACCAAGTTTTCATTCATACTTTCTTTACAGCCATTTTATTTGTGGTAAAAAGGCATGATCATGGTTAATCAGAGCAAATTGTCCAGTCTTCAGCGTTGGAGAAACTGCTTTTCAGACTAAGGCGAGGTCAGTTTGTGGAATATGTGCTCGATTTTGGTGTAATAGAAGGTCCTGTTTTTAATGACTTACCTGGAGTTGTTCAGTTCAGTTTAGAGTCGTCTCCCTGGGATAAATGCCGAGTGCTCACGAAACTCACAGTTTCCAGATTTGTTCATATAGATCGCCATTTGCATCAGCAGCAATTCCTGAGGTCATATATATGCGTTCGCACATCCGGGAACTTGTGCAGTGGCAACCGAGTCCGCCATTTTGAAAGGGGCACGTCTACTACATACGAAATCCAGGAATTATGAGGTCAAAATGCCAAAAACCTGCTTAATCTGTCAGGACATCGCTCTGTTGACTGACCCAAGAAATGAGAGCTTTGTCGTGTACTTAGTTTGCCGTTATCGTCTAAAGAATCACAGTATTTGTAGCTCATTATGCCGTAGAAAAGGATGCAGACGTGCTGGTTTTTATATATCGCGTGCCCCTTTTAAAATGGCCACTATGGGGAAGTCCCGGCTGTATGACGTCACCGCGAACACATGTATTATATTTCAAACGTCATGTAGGGATGTAGGGGTTTTCTCAGCTGTTTTTAAGTCCACAAATCATCAGCAGACTCTTTTCGCGCATTTCTGCCGTAAAATTGTCTTGCAGTTTTACATTAATATTATTTTTCGCTTATTTGGTTGAGACGGTGCATGTTTTTCCAGGCTAATTTGCACTCGTTGTCCCACACTCGCTCTCTTTCACACACCAGCAGACTTGTACACTGGAGGCAAGGTGGGGGAAGTGTCTTGCCGCAGGACGGTATGCACTACCGCCCCCCTGTGGCACCTGGCATGAACACCTCACTGGTAGAAAGTCATGTGCGGTTTTCCAACACATGCATTATTTAAAGTTCTAAAACATGAGATGTCAAAGCAAAGTACTCGAGAACATGTTAAAAGGCCAAAAACGAATATTACACAAGTGTTATTTAATTGCTTAGGCAAAGCGGGGACATTTGGATCAGCTTTAAATTGTAGTCTCAAATCTTCCCTGTAGGTGTTTGTCTGTTGTGGAGACAATTAAGACAAATCCCATCAGATAATGCTAGTGGTTACAAAAAGCAATTAGCCTCTCTTTTCATGTTATCGTTGCATCTGCAGGTTGACTCTCATAGATGACTGCTGTCCCCTGCTCCTCTGCCTTAACATGGCTCATATTTGTGCTGGTTTGTGGGTCTTTGGGGGTCTGCAGTGAATCGGAAAAAAAAAACAATGAATGCAAATTTTTCAAACCTCAGGGCTACCTGTGTGTTGTTTTCTTTAACGGAATCAGCCAAAGTAGACCTTGGTGGATTGTACAGTCTGAATAATAAACATATAAATTATTTACAGAGCTTGGGTTAGTGTTCATGCTCAATTATTAGTTGAATACCTTTATATTTATGACAATATATCATTGTTTACAGCACTCAACCTACAGTGGTTCTTAATCTCAATATGACCAGATTCACTAGAGAAAACATGCTGTTAATAAGCAAAAAAATAAAAGTTGGGCTAAAACTAGAAAAGTTTTCAATCAGAATTTGGCTTGAAAAAAAGGCATTAAAGTGAACCCGACCCTCATTTTGAGAATTACTGGTACATTTTGAAGTAGCTGGGCCTTATTGCTCCAGAGATCTCTGAAAACTGGCAACCACACAAACAGACTTGTATATAATCAGTGAAAGATTCTTGGCATGACAGATTTTTGCTGTTGTTGTAAGAACTCTAGTATAGATGGAATATTACAACATCAAAGTGATTTATTGCCCAAAGACTTATTTGTATTCCGTGGATGTGACATTCTCATCAAACCACAAGCCTCCAATTCACATCTGATGCCACTTTATCTACAACACAAGCCACTACCTGGAAATGAAAATATGGTGCTAAGCTGCCCCACTGTGCCACTGCATTTGCCTGAATGCATTTTCCTGCCAGAATCCTGTAACTCCTGGGACAGATTTGTATTTTCGAATTTGTGGCACAAACTGAAAAGCCCCCGTGCAACAATGTAGGTAAACCCTGATGGTGAGAAATGATCAAAACGTGAATATTGGGCCGACGCTGTTCCAGATATAAGCAGCACTCTATTAAACCATAATTAAATGCCATCTACATTTCCCTCGTGTTGCACCCTGGCCCTCTTCCCCAATTCAGTCATGTTTTAAGATGCATGATGCTTGGGCCTTCGGAGTGCTGTCAGAGCTGTATGTCTCTACTTTTCCTCACTCTCACTACCCCACTTTGGGGGCTCGGTGGCAGAGTGGTGAGCATTCTTAATCCACAGCAAGAAGGTCTGGGCTTCTCCTCCTGTGCCATGTTAGGATCTTTCTATTTGGAGATGTTTTTTAGTTCAAGGTTTGATAAAGTGTCGCTAATCACTTTATTCACTGTTACAAGACTAGAGCTAAACGATATTGGAAATGATGTGGCTGTTAATGACTGGGATATCAATATTATAACGATATTTCAATATACTTTTTCAATTCAATACATTTTGTAGCACCCTGTTGTGACAGAAAGTAAAAGAACAAACAAAGGCCAATGAAACCGTAATTAGCACATTTTGACACAAGTGTGTATGACTTTTACGATTTAGTAATTTTGACTTTTTTGTGTGTATTTATATCTGATGTACATATAATTTATAGTTTTACACCAATCGATTAGGTATTTTTGCAGAAAGCATTGAAAAATCTGTGGTAAGTGACCGGAAGTAAAATCACACGAAGTACACAAAGTTTATGCATAAATTACTCCAAAGAAACAACTTTTTTCAACATTTCAAACCTAATTGGACAAAATAAAGTGCTTTCATAAACATTAATTTCTCAAATAAAAACAATTGTGCCATTAGACGAGTTTTTTCTCAGTGTTTGCAGGGTAAAATCCTAGTGTGATGTCATCAATTACAAACAGGAAGTGAAATTATAAACCTAAAAATATTTTTTGGCAACATTTTAAATACATAAAACTTCACTTCATTTTAGTTAAATGAGTTGTCCGACCTGTCCTAGGCACAATAAATTTAAATAAGAGACAAAACCAAGATGAAATGTGGCTAATTTTGACTGAATAAGGAAAATCATGAAGAAAATCTAATATTTTTCACACTTTCACAATTCAAATGGGGAACCTTGGAGTTACTGCAATATATTAACTTGTTGTAAAAAGGATTGTTCCCCCATGACAGTGATGCTGCGATTTATATTGTGCAGCGTTAAATCAAACCCATAACTTCCTTGTTGAGGCGCAGGTGCCCATTATGGCCATAACCTAAATATCTATCAAAGACCATATTAAAACAAGTCCTTGACCCATATAAATGTGCTTCTCCGTGCAGTAGATGTCAGGCAGGTTGCACATTCCGTGGCCGGGTGACACTGTGGTAGTGGTGCATCTGCTCTGTTGGCAGCCCGTCAGAGTAAAGAGATATAGGACGCTGCTCGGTCAAAGTATAATGAGGTGTTTAGACTTCATAAGGAGACAAACTGCCTGAAGCTTCTCTCCATGCTCCTGTCATGACAGGTGTGAGTTTAAAAGCTTCAGGTCTAAGTGACTGCGGTGCCACTGAAAACCTCAAAGCCTTTAGGCAAGGATAGAAATTCAAAGAAAAGCAGCTTTTATGGCTTTTGAAGGTCAGCTTTTCAATCGGAGTCTGGTAGAGGAAAATATTCGGTGAACAGCAACGCAAATATAGATGCTTTTTGTGATAAAGTGTCTTTTTCTACAGGCATTCGTACTTCATACCCAGAGATAAAAATCAGTTTGACAACTCCTTATCCTAAAAAGGAGGGAAAGCATTGAACTTTGAAGAGAAAGAAGAGGCTTATCCTGTTTGGGGCTAAGGTTTCGTCCTTTTTCCATTACAGAGCCGCCCTAAAGTCTATGTGTGAATGGACATACAAAGCCAATCTCCCTTATCAGTGTCTCGTTAGAAAGCCTTCATCACAAATAGCCCAAAATAGCCCAGATATTGAAGCCCAGATAAACCTGCTGTATACAGTGTAGTACATTTGTGCCAGGAGGAAGGGGAAATCTAGCATTTCAGCTTTCAGCGGGATTGTTTCAGCTAAAACATCAGCACATTTTAAAAGACCAGGGATCGTATCACTTTCCCGTAATGACCTTTTTGGAAATGTGCATCTGCTAATTTCCAAAGTCTGGTAATGAAGGCCAATGACTGCAGTGGTCGTCTCCATAACCATTTGGTTTAGACATTAACCCTGCATCACGCGAAACAGCAGTATCCATCTTTTTATTGTTATTCCTTTTGGTTTCTGTCAGATTGTGTCGGAGCGCTTGGTGCATACAGAGTAGGAAACGGTGGATTTAATGGGGGTAGGATCCCATATGCTTTTACTGGTACCCTGAGGGAGCAGTAACGCCAACATTAGTACTGATGTCATGAGCAATTCATTATTGTCAGAGAGATATTGACCAGGCTCTTATCTGCAGTGACCCCCTGCATCGTCACGGCACTCGGTATTCATGTGTTCACGTGGTCCAAAGGCAAGAAACTGTGAGGAGAAACTCAAAACAAGCTATTTAAAACACACAGACGCAGTGCTCATTATCTAACAAAAACAGCATTTGACAAGACTCACAATGTTTTATAATTTGTATTTTTCTCTGTAACCTCATCTTCAAAGCAATGACACTGAATTTCTTATTGCTTAAGGCTTTAAACATTTTCAGTATATTTGTTTATTTGTGTTTGGATGAGAATTTCACTTCCAATGTTTCTGCATAAATACTTTTAGCCAAATCGGTCCACTTTAGAGGCAGTAAAAGAGCTAATGGTACGAGGTGGGCAGACTGGGGACGCATTGGCAAACATTTATCCCTGAAAGATGAACAGTTCAATCGAAGGAGTTAAGGTTTATAGCAAACTAACTAATGTTTAGACGTTCTTGATTCTACTTAGGGATACGCAATTGAATTTTAATCAAGCTTCTTTCATCTCTAATTCTAAAGGGGGCTTTTTAATCGAGGTTTGCAGCCAATTCTCTGTCAGGAAAAGTGTGTGTTTTGGACCAGGGTTTAGACTTTGGAAGAAGAAATTTAACTCTGTATCTCCTTAAATGGCCATTATTAAAAGTTGGCCTTGTTTACGTTCAGGGAATATGACTAAATACATTGAAATCCAAAATGGTAATTGATTAAAATAAGGAAATGTTTTTATTTTATCTCCCATAATTTTCGGGCTATAGCGCGCCTGAATAAAAGACGCTCCAAAGAAATTTACAAAGGAAAAAATACGATTATCCGGGCTGCACCTGTCAATAAGCCGCAGGTGTCCACATTGTAACATGAGATATTCACACATATAATACAATTTAGTGTACTATATGTATGTACGCCGATTGTCTTTTGCGGCACCGTCCGCTGCGCCTTGGGTCTGTTTGAATCTCTCTAAAATGCTTTGAAGCTTAACAAACATCTGTGTCTTCACATCTGGTACATGCTCCTTTCTGCTCCTGAACTTGCGTAGTAACTAGAGTAGAGATATTTACACAAAAGAGTGCCCCCTGGTGCTCGTTAGCCAGTAAAAAGCCTATACATTCGACGCACTGTTGTATGTGCCGCAGGGTTCAAAACATGGGAAAAAAGTTGCTTAAAGTCCAAAAAGTATTCACCCAGACCATAGAATACCACAGCATGAGAAAGTGTACTATAACTCAAAATGTGAAGGAACATGCATTCCCTCTAAACCAATAATCTATATTTCAACAGGGTTACTTACAAGTATATGCCGTTTAAATGGCTTATGCAGCCAATAGTCCGTCTAATGCAATATCCAGTTGACCCTGACTAATGTCCTGTGTTTGATTTGTATTGGTCAGCACTTGTCACCCCACAATCAATGGCTGTTGGTTTATATATCGTCCGTGCGTCTTGCGTCCATCATCAATTCTCACAACACTAACTTGATCAGCTCAGGTAATTGCATCAAAAGCATTCATTGCGACTTTCCCCGCGGCCATCTGTCTTTGCTTGGGTCGGGGGGAAACTTGACCTGCGTGTCGCTGTCTTTTCATTATGGGTTTAACAAATTGACTAACCTTTACTGTAGCGACGGCTAAGCAAAATCAATTGTTGTTTTATCATCTATCATCTTATAATTGACTCATTTATTGTTTTTGCTGATGGAAAAAGAAACTGCAAATTGGAAAACTTGTCAATGCAACTGTGCAGAAATTTAGCGACGAACCAAGGCAATTTAATTTTTATTCTTGTCTGCTGTAATGAAGTTGTCTCGAGATCTTTGTTGCTTAAGCACGTTCTAATCATTTACACAATTTTGTTTTACATTTATTGACACACCTCTGTCTTGCACTCAGCTGTGAAAATGTCCATTTCACCCTGGAGAGACTCAGACGACACAGAAAGGACCGTTTAGCAATCTTTATTACGTGGGTTATTTGGCGCTCAGACCCCGGTGGAAGACATTGCGATCATGGGCACTCCATAATCTATTTGTATAAGATGTCTCCCCCCAGGGCCTGGAGACTGGTGGTGGTAGATGTGGTGAGAGGGTAGATGATTAGGATGAGAGGGATGCAGAGGTGGAGGAGGGGAGGTGGTGGGTCGCAGAACGGTCTGAAGCGACCAGGCCTACTGAGTGAGGGTTAATATGGGACAGGCTGTGCACTGATTGGGAGCAGAGGAGGTGCAGAGGAGGTGCAGAGGAGGTGCGACGTGCCACGGGGAGGAGTGACTGGTGCGTTGATTGAAGATGGGGAGCAGGTGCAAGTGAAGGGGACCTGCGAATCCCCTGTCCTTAGACCCTCCTTCTGTCCTTAGACCCTCCTTCTGTCCTTAGACCCTCCGACCCTCCTTCTGTCCTTAGACCCTCCTTCTGTCCTTAGACCCTCCGACCCTCCTTCTGTCCTTAGACCCTCCTTCTGTCCTTAGACCCTCCTTCTGTCCTTAGACCCTCCTTCTGTCCTTAGACCCTCCGACCCTCCTTCTGTCCTTAGACCCTCCGACCCTCCTTCTGTCCTTAGACCCTCCTTCTGTCCTTAGACCCTCCTTCTGTCCTTAGACCCTCCGACCCTCCTTCTGTCCTTAGACCCTCCTTCTGTCCTTAGACCCTCCGACCCTCCTTCTGTCCTTAGACCCTCCTTCTCGACCAGGAAAAACTACAAAAACCTCCATGGGAAAAAGTAGAAACCTGGAGGAGTTCCGTGGTGAAGGAGAGATCTGAACTCTCACAGACGGACGGGCCGGACTGGGTGCGTTGGTTGAGCTGGGGAGCAGGCGGCCTTGATGTAGATGGTGGAGTTAGGTCTTCCCGGCTGAATTTACGCAGGCTCCATTCGTCACTGTGCATGTTGGCAGCCATTCCTCTTATTTTGGAAGATATTGAAATTGTGTGTTCTGTGAGTGCGAGTGGGCAGCAAACCTAGACTCAACTGCTCATTCCCCCCCCCTCGATCTTATCCCTCAGCTTTGGCGTACTGCCCCGTACGGCCCCTGTTGCCCCCGTGTATTTTCCTTCCACTTAGAAATTCGTTCTGCAGTAAAGATGTTTAGGCAGAAAGTCTCGGAGGATTTATTTATTGAACCGTAAACAGCTGCTGCAGTCGTCTTCCTTTCTCAGCATTTTTTGAATACTCGGCAGAACATTTTGTGAATTTCTGCACTGCCATTATGTTTTCTGTAATTCATTATCAAAGTAAATCTAAAACAAATAGGTTATCTCAGCATTGCATTTGAAGAAAATTGAATCTACATTCTCAAGTAGCACTATCGGTCGATATTTTTGGGCAGGTTTATTATAGCATATAGCATATTAGATTTTATTTTTCCTTTTGTGTTGTGTTTGATACTCAAGTAAAGTTATTGCGGTATAAACAGCCGTGTGAAAAGCAATTATACTGTGACCTGAATAATTACGATTAATTCAGAATCTGATTGAACAAATAAACTTCCATAAACACCAGCAAATGCTATTTTGTCGCTATTTTGTCAGTTTGTACTTGCAGTTTAGCAACTGGATTGATAGGGCCCTAAATATTTGCACATTTGCACATTTAAAATGAACTGACTCATTTTACACAGAAACGGGTTGATACGAAGGGGAGTCTGAAACTGCTGACTGTTTTGCCGTATTTTGCTAATGGCGTTTGGCTCTTGTTGTGTTGTCTAAAACAGGGCTTATGCGATATGAAGTGTTATCTGGTATAGCACAGGATATTACTGGTTGTGTAGAGCTGTTTTTACCAATGCCATTTTATCGTTTTGCTGGTGGATGCTTGTTTTAAAAAAAGATAGGTCTGCAGTCTTTGAGTCTGAAGTCTTTGAACCTTTTCACCTGTTCTCATGGGCACAATATGTCCATGTATTTTTCATGTCGGTTCGTCATCTCCAGTGACGCAAATGGCCGAAGCATTACTAGACACAAAATGTAATCACGTCTAAAATACATGAACTATATATGAGTAAACACAGCTATCTTTTAATGTTTGGTTAATAAAGGTGAATAATTGATGAAATCTGTGCTGCAGGTGCACAGTTTGAGAAAATGCTCATGTTCAGCCTTTGAGTCGGCTTTTGTTATCTGTATCTCCAAACAGTATGTAACATTTAAATACATTCATTTATACTGTGTGTTTTGAAACTGGTATTTCACTTGATGAATTGAAAACATTTACCGTTATATATTTAAAAAAAAATAACATAAATATGAGTAATTCTATATAAATTCAGTTTAAATGAGCCACTCACAAACTCTTTCAACTACCGTATTTTCCGGAGTACAAGTTGCACCAGCCAAAAAATGCATAATAGAGAAGAAAAAACATATATAAGTCGCAGTAGAGTATGAAATGCAGTTGCAAGTGTGAAAATAACAAATAACATCACATATAAGTCGCTCCGGAGTATGATTATAAGTATAAATCGAAAGCATAAGTCGCACCCCGGGCCAAAACTATGAAAAAAGGTGCTGAAAATACAGTATTTCATTCATACATGATTGATTCCTTTGGCTTTTACAGGTGTTGGTTGCGCTTCTTCTCCTTCCACTGCAGTCTGTGACACCCGTACGTGCGATGATGTGCTCGGCTGTAAATTGCACCTCCACGCTTCAAAACAAACGCCTTGTGCACAGTCTACGCGGCGAGCTTCGCTTATACCGGGCGGAGAAAGCTCTGTATACGAGCCGAGTGCTGATGTTGATCAATATTTCTGTCAACTTCACTGAGTGCGGGCCATTTTATGTTGTTGTTGCCGCGGGTGACGCATGGACAAGCTCATTTTCCTCAAACCTGGAAGTGAGAGTTTGTGTGAGATTGCAGATGGGAAACTGAACTGAAAGGTTTTGAAGACAAATGTTGGGCTGGAGTAAAATACTTCACACTTCACACGTCTTTTTATGGCTTTTCCTTCCTGGAGAAATTTTCATTTTAGTTCACACAGTTGAAATCAGTCAGCATCTCATCAAGTACAAAGTGTTCTTGGAGCATCTAGTCAAATCAGGTCTACAAGTGCTTACACAACGCTCTAATGCTGAGTGTCTGCCTCTTGTTGAAGTCTAATTAGCACTGCAACTGCACAAAACTCAATGTCTTAAATATTCATATTGTGGTGTGTATTTTTGGAAAATATTGTAATGCTGTTTTATGTGTTTTCCAATGTTTTTCCTTCTTTTTCCTAACTGCTGTCATCGCTTTTCCTTCTACATCTTCACCTATGCTTCATGATATCTCTATAATCTTTGCCTGGACGATACTTATTTAAACACGAGTCACGTCCTGTGTTTTTTCCGGCCTGTATATGGACGTGGAATGCGGTGATTTGCTCCACTCTACTCAAACTCAACATTAAGACTTGTAAATAGCCTGTGCGCGGTGAAACAAAGGTCTTCAAATGCTTTGTCTTGTGGTCACACCGTGTACTATAAGAATGTTTTGGATCAGTGTTTGCTAAGCGCTCATGTGAGAGGCAGGCCATCTGTTGCCCTCAGGAAAGCAGAGGTGTAGGAACTCCTTGAACTCACTCTGGCATCAACAGTTTGTTTTGTGAAACCTGTGCTACTGTTGGTGCTTGAAACGTTGGTCATTGTAGAAACATAAGCTCTACCCTCAACGCTCCAGAAGGTCTAACTCTAACCATTCAGTTTTAAACAAGCTTTATCTGATAAACCCGACTGAAGCACCTTTGTCAAATAGAGAGGTTACAATAACGTTCCTGATTTTGTCTTTTCTTCCCAAGCACCTTTCAAACAACTCTGTTTAGCGATATGCAATACATGTTTCTTTTGACAAGTTTCTTATCTGATAGTGCAGGAAAAAAATGGAAAAACTACAATACTTATTATCAAAAATATGAAACAAACAGAATACAGAGTCGGCGTGACCCTCGGCCGCACCTATCTATCCCAGATCTAGACTTGGCTCATCCCAAGGTCTTTTATGGTGGACATTTATGCGCAACTAGCCCAATGGGTTCAAGTTAACCCCAAACAACTTCACAGATGTACCCCAGAAGCAAATACTTCTCCCTTCCCCCGCAGGTGAATCACCTTGTGGGAAGCATGACTGAACGAAGGACTCCCAAAACTGTTATTACTGGGGTACTTACCTTCTCCTTGAATCACCCACAAACAAAAAAAAACAAAATCAATTTGCTTCAAAACTCCCATGTGTCTCTCCAAAACAAACAGAAGCGTCCCAGTGGTGCAGTCGGCCTAGACAAAAGTGAACGGGCTGCAACAAAACTTGATGTAACTAGACTTACACTTCACAAAAAAATTAAAAAAGGGAAAAGAAAAACAACTCTGAAGGATGAGCCTCCATATATCAGCGGGAGATGTTGTGTCCTAGAAAAAAGGAGAGAACCCAACCTTATCCGTGACAACCCCTTTTAACTCGTGACTCTGGGCCCAATGATCAGCAGGCCCAGGACACCAGACGACTGGGCTCGTTACACAGCCCACAGGTAACTATGCAAATGATCACTTGAATTAGTTGCTCGACTTTGGGTTTCTCCTCTGACCCAGTGAGACTCGTTTTTTAAATCAGAACTTGCTTTACTCCATTCTCTTGACACCCGCTGCTGTCCAGAGTGAGTGTGTGCTCTGAAAACACACTGAACCAAAAGCAAGGTCAACGTCTATCAAAATCTACCAAAATAGACCGCCCTTTTGTCTAGTGACCTGTGGATTGTCAGCCCAAACCTGATTCTTTTTGTTTTTTTTACCCTGCCGCTTCAGCCTGACGGGCGCATAACGAGAGAAAAACATGCCAGTGTGTTTTCTTATGCAAATATTGAAACAAGCATCATTGACACTTACAGGTTTGACTTAATGTCAGCGGGTGCCTGCGCATGAACGCTTGGCAGTGATAAATGAGCCCAATTGTGGTACAGCGTGGGTGATGCGGACTGGGTAATTAGTGGAGAAGATTATGCACTCGGCTGGACTTAATGCCATCACGGGCGTCAGTCATTAATTCTGCCCTTGACATTATGTTATAAAAACATCACTAACCTGGAACACAATGTTATGTTTGTGCTTCTGACATCTCGTGAGCGGAAGCATTAGCACTGCCCGTTACTGTCGCTCACTGGTTAAGCGTGATGCGGACCCCCCAACCCCCCCCCCCCCCCCCCCCACCACCACCACCACCACCACCACCACCATAATGTGCTGTCAGTGTTGATTCATTGAGGTAAGCACTTTACCCCCTTTCGCCTTTATTTCTCCTTTCCTCCTTCCCTCTTCCTGCCGCGCTCTCAATCTCTATCTCTCCATCTTCTCCTCCTCCTCCTCCTTCACTCGAACCAATCAGGCCACGCCTCCATGGCAACCGTCAGCGAAGGGTAAAAACTTCCACAGATGGTTAGAGTAGAGCGAGCGGCAGGCGCACTACACGAGGTGTGAGAGAGCGAGCGTGCGCGTGTCAGAAAGAGAGACAGTAGTAACACCGAAAAGGCTCAGCGGAGTTCTGGAAAAGTCACGAGGAGGCTCCCTGCAGACACGGAGATAAATATTAATAACGTGACAAAAGAGTAGGCAACTCATCCGACAACCTAAAGTCGGAGCAGCGCGGCAGGGGAAAACTCGGAGGCGACGAGCGAGCGAGCGAGTGAGTGAGCGAGTTCCCTACACTCATGATCCTCAGTGTTGACAAACTCCACGAGCACGCCGACACGGAGCGACGGCGGAGGAGCGCAGAAGTCGGTCGCTGGACACCGTCAAAGTAGGGAAGAAAAGACAGGAAGAAACCCCAAAAAACTCCGAGCTGGATCTATCCCGAAGCGTCATTGCTCCTCCGCTCACCTCCACAACCTCCTGAAACAAAGATGAGCTGCAGGAAGAGGTGCAAGAGGGAGATCTTTAGGTTTGCTCAGTATCTGTTCAGACTTATCACAGGAACACTAAATACTGGTAAGTCGCTTCCAGATTCCACAGATAATTATCGTGCTTGCTTTTGTTTGATGCTTTATTCCATTCATGGTTGGATAAGTTTAGTTTATGTTACACACGGGACTTTGCTGGGATTCTGGCCAGGTAGCATCCCCTGATACTATGTAGTAAGTGGTTATATTTATACTGCCATTTGTGTAGTAAACAAGGGTGGACGTACACATTTGTCAAGCTGGACACTGTACACAACATTAAATCCACATAAAAGCATTTAAGATAAGATAAGATAATCCTTTATTGTCCCACATGGGGAAATTTCATTATTTGAGGTCTTCATATAAATTAATATTCATAGATATTTAGTCATGGTGCTTAATGTGGAATTCTACAACTTTTTCACTCTTCTCAGACTTGGAAAAGTAGAAAGGTTATTGGCTTTTGCTATGGAGCAGACACCAAAGGCTTTTGCTATAAATCATGCAGTGATTCAATGGTTTTAACAAGATTATAACTGAGATTATTGCAGATCAGAAGATTACTCACGGTAAAAGGTAAAAGGTCGGCTGCTGTAGCATACGCTGATCACTTTGGTCACATGGCAATAAAAATGTAGTCATGATCTCATTCTTTTAACGAGACGCTATTTTGGCGATGTTGTCATAGTGTGATTCAGTGCGTCTCCGTTTAATGCAGATCCAGGCTCCACGACGCACACTTTTTCTCACCCACTTCACAAAATGGTCATTCTGTGTCACGCTGTGAGCTAGTGAGAGGTGGATTTAACCAATCACAGTGAAGAGTGACCTCTCCAGAGCAGGAGACGGCTTGACTTTTAATGGGAATGTAAGCATACTTCGTCTCCATGGGGTGGGATGAATTTGAAATGGAGTGATCTGGTGTAGAAAACAGTTTTAATCTTTTTTTGGCACATCGTCCGACCCTATTTACATTTGTATCTGGTTATGGTAAAGCCGTGATGAAATGGTAATTGGGGTGTACGGCTGTTTCTGCAAAGCCCCCCCTGTGTATTCTTACAATGAGGTTGTGTTGAGTTGGTGATTAGCAGTATCTCACTTACACAGAGGGTGCAATAATGTCTGCCGAAGTGCTATATGCGCATGCTAATGAAATTCAACATGCTTCCCGACATGCGAAACAGACAATTTATGTCTTGTCGAGGATTCCCAAAGCCTTTTATGTGCCATGCGAGTCCCCATCAGTTGAAGGGGGTTAAAGTGGGCTGTTAATGTATGGAATAATGTCTGCGCAGCCTTGGCCTAGATCGGCGCCGCCTCCTTCCTCCTTGACCTTCCGCAGCGCAGCGCCTATTGAAGTTCCATCGATGCGCCGCTCTATAAAAGGTGTAAATGACTTGACTTCCAATCATACTTTTAAATATAGACTGGCAGGGAAAGCCATCACTCTTGAAAGGAGTTAGTTACAGCGCTGTGTCGGTTGCCTTCATAACCCAAAGGTCATTAGGTCACTATGTGTAATACTCGCCTAGTAATAAAAAGGATTTATTTTGCTGTGTTTGTGTTCTTTCTCCTGGATTTGTTGGTAAAAATAACACACAAAAGGCTATTGTTTTACCATAATATTATGTTCTCTATTATTAGTGGCAGTTCTTATTAATTATTGATTGTGTTAAATATAAGGCTGCACATTTGCCTTTGGGGTCTGTACTTGTGCTGAGTGAGGGGAAATATACTGTTTTAATTTACTGTGTGGATTATATCTGAACTGCCCTTTTGACCCCCACAGAACTTAGCAGTGTTGTCCCGCGTTTTATTTTGTAAGGTATTTGATAGATTTTGGGGTATTTTAGTGGTGAGGTGGCGTGGCTGCTTCTGTTCTGCTTGTTTATTTGTGGTTTATTTAACTTAGTGAGTATAAAATGCCTGTAACACTGTTCGGTCACCCTCCTCAATGCCAATAGTTGCACAAATGTGTTTTGATTTTATTTATTTATAGGTAATATATAATTTTTTTTATAATATCGTCAATGTTGTTGACAAAATGAAAGAAATACCAAAGTTGAACATGGAGTATATCGGCTATTGTAAAAAATGATACAAAAATAGCTAATTCATGTTGTAAACTTAATCAACAAGTGATATTTCTCCACTTTTGTCATTCATTTGACTGACATTTCACATTAGTCTTATAACTAAACTTCAACTAATACATTTAAAGACATGATTTGACATTTCTGTATTGACATAATCTGGTCAGTCAGAGTATGTCAAATTTAGATTTTAAATTTCATAAATATGACCCATTTGTGTCCCCATACAGTATATACGAGGTAAACTTGTTAAAATCAAATAGTGACAACAGTTGTAATGTTGAGATCTTCTTACTTATAACAGAACATAAAACTGTTCACAGTAAGAAAGATCTGTTGCTCTGTCCATTGATCTACTCAAAGGTGTAAAATGTCACCTCCTATTTTGCATAATTGTTCATGCCCCTGATTGCAAAACTTATTCATTCTTAATTAAATTCTTTTTTTTTTTTTTCTTGTTAAATTATGGGTGCTTTTATTGCCCAAAAATACCTCTCTCTCTCTGTTTTTTTTAGTTTTGATTTGAAGTCCGTCTTTCTGGGGAAAACAAGAACGATGTTGAAATAAAATGTAGGGATGTTACGCTATAACATTTTAGTGTTACTATTATTGTGAGAAAAACGTCACGATTTAACGATCATTCATAAATATTGATATCGTGGTTCGTGCCTTTAGGAAATTGACAAAATAACAGTTGTAATGTTGAGCTCTTCTTACTTATAACAGAACATAAAACTGATACTTGTTTTGATGGAAATGTCAGCTTTAATCTAATGAGTCATACAATTCCATTTCCATTTTCATTATTAAATTGAGAGTGTGAGATAAAAGATCACATTTCTTAGTTTCCTCATGAGTGAGTGCTATTTTCTATATTTACAGCACATTGATGTTTTGCATTCACGGTGCTTTTAATTAAAATGTACAAAAAGCCCAACATAAAGGTCAGCAAAGCTTGACCTTGGCGCCCAGTGTATCGAAGTGTTAGATGAAGTCGCTAAGTGAACCAGATGATTTTAATTGAGCTGCGTTTTTTTGCTTCAAACACAATTTAGATGCTACAACATGAAAGAGTCACAATAACAAGACCAATTGAACTCCAGATTGTTTTCTTGCGGATTTGTTTGTAAGATAACGGTTTGCAATAGAACAAAAAGACAGTGGTGACCTTCATTCATATTCATATTCCGACTCACAAGGCCTTGAAGTTTGCAGCCAACGGTAAAGAAACAAATCACCGATGCCACATGCTCGCAGGTTAGAAACGGCCGCTTCAGCACATTTCCGATAAATCAAAATTGTCGACTTATTTTATTTGTTGCCACCTCCTGGGGCAATCTTTATCTCCTCTTGCATTTGAAAAGACAGGCTTGTAACGGATGAGCAGAGGGCATCACCCGCACACCGCAGCATCCATCTCAATCATTTAAATGTCTTCGAGCTGCGTGATTTATGCCAACCGTGAGTCTCAGGTTTTGTTCAGTCATTACTTTGCCGATACCTTGATTGTGTAACGCAATGGCCTGTATCAGGATGTCGCTGGTATTTCATGTTATGGAGTTTTGTCCTTGGATTAAACATATTTGTCATATATAATAGTGAATAATCATATAGACTTTGTTGTTATTGATTGGAATTGGCTGTGACTAAAGGTATGCTATGATTGGGTGTTAAATGATAATCCTATTGTTATGGTATGGGTGGTTTTATTGATAAAAGCAATATCCTGACAAATATAGTCAGACATTATAGTTTCAATCCAACAGAAATGTGTTAAATGTGTTAGAATAGGTCTTTAAACGTAGTAGTTGAGGTTAAAGTATCGGAGAAATGTGAAATGTCTGTTAAATTGATCCAAAAAGTGCAGAAATATCACTTTATTACCTTTTTATTTTACAATATATTAAATAGTGATCTGCACATGTCATAGTTTAAAGCGAAACACACACTGAAAATAAAATAAAAAGTATAATAATATATAAATTGACCATGAATTATAACTTTGGTTAAAAAAAACCCTTTTAATTGAATATTAATTGGAGTTTATAGTTGAGCTGTAAGAAAATTCAATTGTATTAAGCCCTTTGAAGTTCCCAAAATGCTCACCAGTTGTAACACTACAAGTTTGAAAACGTCTTTAGTCACAATTTTAACATTTTAAAGTTTATAACAAGCTTTAATGACAATGTTCATCTCTGTTGCTTGTTTTTAACTAACTCGCCCAAAAGTAAGCACATCACCCCAGTTCTTTTTGCACTGCATTGGCTTCGAGTTTCTTTGAGAGTTGATTTTAGAAGTCTACTTTTTGTTTTCAAAGCCCTTAATGGCCTTGAACCTCTGCATCTGACCGAGCTTCTGGCGGTCAACAAACCAATTTCTGCAGAATGTCCCCAGAGCCGGACTCAAACACTGAGGGTGACGGGGCTTTTTCTTTCACTGGCCCCAGACTCTGGAACAAGCTGCACCCCGATATGTGCACTATCACAGACTGTGTCCTTTTAAAATCTAGGTTCAAAATGTATTTAGACAGACTTTTAACACTTGTACAGATTGTTTTTATTGTTTGCACGTTAATTTGATTGTATTATGGTTTTTATATTGTATTGCCTTGATTATATTGGAAAGTACTTTTGTCACTTTGAGTGTCGTAAAGGGCTCTATAAATATTGGTTGATTGATATATTGATATACTCCATGTTCAAATTTGATATCTTAAAAAAAGCATTCACTATATTATCTAAATTGTGATATATTGCTGACTACTACCTATTTTTAAAGTTATTGTATATTCAGAGCTGCTTCAAAATGAGCTTAAAAGTGCCTCACACTTAACAATATTTCCCGATTCAAGTGTTTGAAGGGCAAATGAGTCAAGTTTAAACCTTTTTTTAATGACATTAGCACAGTAAAATGCGGCTGCTCCAAACAAATGACTCAAATCTGCAGTTTAGGAGACTTTCAGAACATCTTCACAGTCGGCTGGCTCCCGAGTCGGCTGTCAGCCATCTCGGATTCGGTGATGCATCATCCTTTTTTTTCATGGGGACGAGCTCACATGATTGTAACCGATTCCAGCCTATCATTTGACATTGAGGCGCATGCCCTCTTATACCTGCATTCACCTCCCATTATAAGACTGTCAAAACACTATCAAATATATCTATGGAAATCTCTTTACGTCATTGACATAGCGCGGTTTGGATTTCCATCTTGTATGAGTTGTGTGCCTCGTGACTGATCGTGATCTGATACGGCAGTTTACAATTGATAGCTCTTGTCCATTTTAAATCTAGTTTTGTTGTTATGAATCTGGGTCCAGATTTTGGCTCATTTTTGTCCATGTATTTCTGAAAAAAAAGGCTGTTATTTTGTTGAAATGGAACTTAGTTAATTTGTTGAATTGGTATTATGGTTGTGTTAATCATACATTATTCAAGATCAAGATTCATTTACTAATCCTGTTTCAATAAAAGCATGGAGTTTGGAGAAGAGAATAAAAGTCTGTATTGTTATGTTCAGGCTAGTAATATTGAAAGTTTTTAATAAGGCAAAGTAAAGAGAAAATTGGGATTTTTCAAAAGAAGGGGTAAAAATCATGATTGTTGTTCAAATCGGCCGGCTCTAATTGCAATATTTATGGTTTTATAAGATTGATGAAGGTAGTTTAATAGCAGTATACTCCAAATACATCCAGACTTGTAGTTTCATGAAGCGTGTATGTTTTCCATCTTTTTCTTGGTCTTGGTTGGTTTCAGCGTCTGGGCCAAACTGGGCATCTGGTGTGGTCTGTGGAGAGTTCTCTGGCTCTGCTGTTGTGTGGGCCAGTGGAATCTCATTTTTGGACTTCTACCTGCGATAAAGTCTTGTTTGATAATTGAAAATGGCTCACCAGTAATTATTAGTTGAAAGATTGCGATATCTGGAGCCAAATAAATTAAGGTACATCATTATTCTTCAGAGAGAAAAGGTCTCCCTTCTCGGTGTAGCTGTAATTAAAATTGCAAATGCTCTCATCCATTACATGATCCTAATATGTTAGCGTGAAATTTACTCTTTGACATTTTGTAAAGGTTGTGTAAAAAAGTGTACTGTGTTACTGAATTAAATTTGCATAAGGCGAGAGTTTTTTAATTTGTTGTTTCACGGATTTTCCTTGGCATTTTTAAAAGGGGAGGACGGAATAAAATAAAAATGTATTTTCCCATTATCAAATCACATTTCTACCATCCAAAAGTCAGAGTTGAATTTAAAAATACATTTGAATTCAAAATAATGTTCTTGGATTCTTAGAATATAGGCCCTACTTCCACCTCTCTACATGATATACATCATTATAGTTATCAATGCAAGACATTGAAAATAACCCTTATTATACTGCGATGTACTAAAATATCTTCATAAACTAACTGTTTAATGGAAGGTGGAACTCACAGTGATCAGACAGAAAGTAGTCCCAGACTGACAGCTTCTCAGAAAATGAATCGTCCCGTGACCAAACAAGTCGCTTTGATAAACTTGAGTCTTGACAGGAACACAAAGTGTGCAATGAATGAAAATGTCTTATTGAGCTTAAATTTGGCCACAGTGATTTGATCCAACGGCGTAGTATTTTTCCCACGCTCGAGTCCTGGACACGCAGCTCAGATCATCGAGATAAGTAGCGTCCTTACAATGCGATCAGAAGAGAACGTGTGACTCCAGACAAACTGGACATGTCCTCATGAGGAGGTCATGTCCACATGAGGAGGACATGTCCACATGAGGAGGACATGTCCACATGAGGAGGACATGTCCACATGAGGAGGACATGTCCACATGAGGAGGACATGTCCACATGAGGAGGACTTGTGCTACTTAAATGGCAACGACAAAATGATTCTGATATAATCGGTCAAGACGCGTATTCTTCATTTCAAGGAATGGGGAGCGCGAGCCAAAGCCACGCCCACCCCGCATCCTTCATGTTAATGTACCGGTCGATCTCATGGATTTATGGTCAAGCCGTGAGTTGCGAGAGTTTAAAAGCTCTGTCGTTCAGACGAACTCGGGGTCGTGCAGAAATGGTCGGAGGTCGGTGATGCTGGTGCAGAATACATTTTTATTTTTATTGAGGTTTTGGCCAAAAAAAAAAACTGCTGGAAAATCCGCGAAAACACAAAAAATATACATATATTTTTTTAGAATCTCCGTTTTTGACGTCGGCGGGCTCATTAAAAAACTCGCCTAACGGTGGTAATAAAGTGGTCCAACATGCATCTTAGTCATCGGTTCCTTTTGTAAAAGAAAATGCAATTCTGTCAACTAAAGTTTAAGAGTCGGTACTTATTGTTACTCAAGTTGCTGCTTCAGTTCTGACAAGGTTCTGGTACGTCACTGCCCTAAATATCGGTGTGAAGGGAGGAGCTAACTGAACTGAAAAAGGTAAAGGTTCACTTTATTGTCCCCTGTGGGAACATTTGTCCTCTGCATTTGACCCATCCTTCAATGCCCCAGGAGCAGTGGTCGCTGGGCCCAGGTCTTTGTGCTAGGCTTGGTCAGAATGGTCAGGATTTTAAATATTGGGCATGTTTTGTGTTGATGGGGGAAACCGGAGTGCCTGGAGGAAACCCACCCAGACACAAAGAGAAAAATGCAAACTCCACACAGAAAGGTCCGGTCGGCCTGAGAGACGAACCTGTGACCTTCTTGCTGTGAGGCGAGAGTGCTTGCCACTCTGGTTGTTCACAGTAAGGAAGATCTGTTGCTCTGTCCATTGATCTACTCAAAAATGTAAAACGTCACCTCCTATTTTGCATAATTGTTCATGCTCCTAATTGCAAGACGTATTCATTCTTAATGAAATTTGTTATTTTTTGTTGTTGAATAATGGGTGCTATTATTGCCCAAAATACCTCTCTCTCTCTCAGTTTTTTTTAGTTTTGATTTGTAGTCTGTCTTTCTGGGGAAAACAAGAACAATGTTGAAATGAAATGTAGGGATGTCACGATTTAACGATCATTCATGAATATTGATATTGTGGTTCGTGCCTTTAGGAAATTGACAAAATAACTTTAAATATGACAAAAACAACCAGGTTAAAACATCTTTTTACATTTAGGTTCTGTTCTTTGGACTGTAGATCGAACTATAAATACTTAATTTTGCTTGTAAAACTGTCACAATTATTATTTTTTAATTCTTACAACTACATTGTGACCTGACCAATTAACCAAACAATCTTGCCATCCCTATTAAAATGTGTGGCGTGATAAAGTATAATTCATTTCAAACCCTTCACCCATCACATCTTGCCTCTGCTTTGGGGCACATGTGTGAAAGCCTACGCAGTCACACAAAGCCACATCTTTGTTTGACTCTCTTTGGTTTCCTGGTGGCTATTAGCAGGTCATGTTCCACCTGTCCCCCGAGGACTCTGCGCTCAAAGCCCATAATCCCTGACCAAACACTGAATATTTGATACCACAGACGCAGAGGCCGGTTGGCATCATGTCTCTGCAACCGTGTCCCTGATCTCAACGGTAAGAAGAGACTATTTAATTCTGCTTTTTTATGCCCTGAGATTTAATGTACCGTCCTGGCAAGACACCACTGCTTTTATGGGAAAGCTATTAAAGTTACACAGGACGATGTTTATCATATATCTTCACAGTTTGACCAAAAGAGGTGCAGCTTTTATTCGTGCATTCAGCTGCTCGTAAATAAGCCAGAGAATTATGCAAAATAAAATTTATTGTGAGAGAAATATACATCCCTCCCCCGATTCATCACATTTATAAACCAGTGGTCATTATTTACAGAAGTGAAATTTTGAGTCTATAAAAAAGCTTCTGCCGTAAAGTAAAACCTGGAATTAAATGACTAAAATCAATCAAATCAAACATAACGTCAAACAGGGGATGTCAAGTTTATTAAGTGAATCGATAAATGTGATTGTTCAGATCTCAATATAATGTGACCACTTTAGAGGCAAAATTAAAACAAATGCATCTAAATAGCTTTTTTTTGTTGCTTTATTTTGTCTTTCAGGAAGTTAGATTAGCAACCAGGGCTGTTCAGCTTCATTTTCCAGAAGGACAGATTATTTTAACATCATCTCACAAAATATTCACAGCACTATCTGTTTTGATTATGATTAAATAACTACTACATATTAGACTTGACTGGAATACAAAATGCTTTATCAACATTACTGTAGAAAATTGCCAATTCAGAACTGAACCAGAATTAAACAAGGACAAGAGGATATACCAACCAGGTCTTAACCAGGGCTAACCCAGACTCAAACGGGTCTAAAGCAGAATTAAATAAAGACTAAACCAATAAACTTGTAACTACAAACTTAACTGACCCAGAATTAAACCATTAAACAAACTGTATATTTTTTTATTTTTGGAAGATGGGTTGCGGGCCAGATTAAATCTTTTGGAGGGCCGATTATGGCCCCCGGGCCTTAAGTTGAAAATCCCTGTGTTAGACAGTTGTTGTCACATGTGTCAATAAACATTAAATCATGTAGTTTTTTTTTCATACAACAATTCGCAGCACTGAAATTGTACACCGTGACATCCTTACATCAGACTATATGGCTCAATTAGGAAAAGCTGCCTATTGGCTCCATCCCCACGGGTTGTTTGGACAGACGCACCACTACCAGATGGCTAACCGTGTTGAATAATGTTACCTTTCACACCCAGTGAGCTAACATGGCACCTGCTTCTTTCACCTGACAGCCATCTCCCCGCGGATCATAGTCCACAGCCCGGTTCTTGTCAGCCGTTTGTGTGTGTGAGATCCCCTTATCTGAAAACCATTATGTCTTTAAATGGATCCTACAGGGACTGAAATAAGAGAATGGGATGCATCACAGTTTCGCTCAGTAAATGTATTTCTAACGGTGCCATTGACGGCCTTATCAAGTGAAAATGACGTGTTGGTGGCACCTTAAGAAATGTATAGCATTTCCTGATCATACCATGTTCGACACTCACACAATTAATTCCTTTGGGTTCTAGTAATCATAGTACCGTATTTTCCGCACTACAAGGCGCACTCAAAAACCTTTAATTTTCTCATAGTGTGGGAAATACTGTGTGTATATATTGTATGAATTAAGAAGAGTAAAACATTTGATACATCCACATAAACAGTAGATTATGTGAAATATTGGTTGGATTTGATCGATTTAATGCTTATCGTGCTAAAAAAAAAGGAATGTAGATACTAGACAGCAAGTGATCACGCAAGCTCTACACATTTTAATACATTTATGACACACATTAGGACTGTTTTGACGTCCCACAACATGGAAATTGCAAAGATCCAACAGTGTACACTATCAAATGCAGCATGACGCAGCAGGTGTTGTCCAATTCCCTTGCATAATGGAGAAACTACCTGCCTTTTCTACCACGTTGGTTAAGGTTCACTTTACCTTTCTCGCTGACATTGCACAAAGATCTTTTTCAGTTGTTTGTCGCCTTTGTAGAAATGCCGCAGTCAAATGTTTTCTTTTGGTATTCAACCAACGTTTCTGGGCAGTTTTACCTCACCTGTCTGTATTTTATCAGCCTGTGGGCTCTAGTTCCCGCGGTTTACCTTCCAGCTATGCCCGAGCACCTATGGTCATGAGCTTTGGGTAGTGACCGAAAGAACAAGATCGCGGATACAAGCGTTCGAAATGAGTTTCCTCCGCCGTGTGGCTGGGCGCTCCCTTAGAGATAAGGTGAGGAGCTCGGCCACACGGGGGGAGCTCGGAGTAGAGCCGCTGCTCCTCCACGTCGAGAGGAGCCAGCTGAGGTGGCTCGGGCATCTGTTCTGGATGCCTCCTGGGCGCCTCCCTCGGGAGGTGTTTCAGGCATGTCCCACCGGGAAGAGGCCCCGGGGAAGACCCAGGACACGCTGGAGAGACTATGTCTCTCGGCTGGCCTGGGAACGCCTCGGGATCCCCCCGGAGGAGTTAGAGGAAGTGTCTGGGGAGGAGGAAGTCTGGGAGTCCCTGGTTAGACTGCTGCCCCCGCGACCCGGCCCCGGATAAAGCGGCAGAAAATGGATGGATGGACGTTGCATGTGTGGCAAATAATTGTAACGGTTAAATTTGTTGGAAGGAGCATTTTAGAAGTCGCACGTGCAGTTGAAGCAAACGTAAGTCTGCGCCGTTGGGCATTTTTGACGTTCTTCACTTTCTGTCCTTTGACTCGCTGCCTGAAACGCTTCCGTTATATCTCAACACCTAAACATTTGTCTTCTTAAGTGAAAGGTGCTGAAGAGAGAGAGAGAGACTGTGAAGTTAGTGTTGCGGAAAATGGACCACCTCAGGAAATTTTGCCTGGTCCATGATCATCACAGACAGACGGAGTAAGTGGATTCTTTGACCCCCATTGGCCCCGGGGTCATGACTTGGCGGTGTTAGCGCATCAATAATTTAAATGTTAAAATAGTCTAACCTCCCAGAACTGACAGAGCTGAACATGCAAGAGAGGGGAAAAAATGATAGATGCTGAAGGCTCTAGGCTGTAAGTCAGTTTTAATATTACCATTAATAATTAGATACCGTATTTTCTGGACTATAAGTCGCACTGGAGTATAAGTCGCACCAGCCAAAAAATGCATAATAGAGAAGAAAAAAACATATAAGTTGCACTGGAGTATGAAATGCAGTTGCAAGTTTGAAAATAACAAATAATATCACATATATGTCGCTCTGGAGTATAAGTATATAAGTATAAATATAAGTACAAGTCACACACCCCGGCCAAAACTTTGTAAAAAGGTGCAACTTATAGTCTGGAAAATACGGTAGTTTGTTATAAATGTCATGGTAGAATTGATTCGGTGCCTGGTTGAAAAGAAGTATACAGAGAACTGCTCAGAATAAAACAACGATATTGTATTAAGCAATGGCCCTTACAGGAAACAGAAAATTAGCATCATGTCCATCGTCTCGCCTTGTTGCCCTCCTTTTTGGATCCATTCTTCTCATAAATTCCATCCATTTGAATTTACCCCCAGTTGCCGGCATAATCAGCTTTCCCATTTGCTCTAATGTTTGTGTACGAGAACCCTTGCGAGTGGAAAGAAGGACTGGGGTTATTTTTAGTTTGGTGGGCACAGAAGAGTTGGAAGGGAGCGCTCACTACGCCCAATAAATCCAGCGGCGAATTCATCACGGCGGCTTCAGCGTGTGCGAAGGAAAATAAACAAAAAGAAGAGCGTGGTTTTGCAATGAGGCTCCGAGGCATTGGCGCCGCGCCCTTTAAGACCGCGCACTGTAACAGCAGGTTTAATTTGTTTGGGCTGGATTTACATTATTTGTTTTTTGTAGCCATCACCTCCAGAGACTTGTTCTATTACCCTTGTGCTTTCCCCATCTGTTTCAACTTTCCCTCCAGTGATCATCGCGAGTAAGTGAAATGAAAAGGTTCTCTCCTTGTTTTTTTTTGCTCCTGTGTACTAGCCTAGTACCATCAGGAAAGTAAAGTAGACTTGTATTACTGCTACTGCTTAAAGGGTACACATGAAGCAAAATTGACATTGTTCCTTCGTCAAAAACCAACCTGGGGAGAAGGTGTTTCGCTTAATTCACTCTTCAGTTTGATGAATCCCTTGCTGAGGTCTGTTAATCTCCTTTTGTAATTCCCTCTGCTGCCTGTAGAGTTCGAACTCCTGATGTTGGAAACTCGCTAAAACATGAGAAGCCAAAGCAAAAGCACTTAAAAGTATGATTAAAATACAAATGATCCGTAATATTTTTTCTTTAACGTACTTTTTGTAATATAATTATACCAGAAGCAGCAGTGGTGCTGTGGTTTAGTTTTCTCCTGGGAATTGTCCAGTTTGAGTACAGCCAAGCAGCAGACGAGACCGGATTCCAAGATTGGCGCCACGAGAAAACGAGATTTTGACATTATTTACAATTAATAAATGATGCTCTTCACTTCTCATGTTTAGCACACAATTTTCTATGTATTTAGATTTTTTATTTGTTTGCTGTCGTTCTTACATTAGTATTTAAACTACCGAAGAGATGTAACTCACCAGTGCTTAACCCAAATTCAAAAATATGATGTTCCAGAACATTGAGAATTGATTTGAGTTGCAGTGTACATTTTGATGACACAGCATTTTTGAACACTTCCAGACAGTTTGTACTTATTACTACCTATACCAGTACCACAGTTACTATTACCACTGCGTCACTAAGAAGGAGAACTTGCTAAACTACGCAAATGTACTATCTAATTGCATTTTATTTCAACACAATATCTTCTGCTCTCATTTCCCTCGACTTAATCTTCTCTCTTACACTGGTAATCGCTTTATTTTGGTCTTCTGCCGAGTGACTTTGTTCTGCGCGGTATCTAC
This sequence comes from Eucyclogobius newberryi, assembly GCF_026437365.1. Classification (NCBI taxonomy): domain Eukaryota; kingdom Metazoa; phylum Chordata; class Actinopteri; order Gobiiformes; family Gobiidae; genus Eucyclogobius; species Eucyclogobius newberryi. Next base: position 145,499 of record NW_027316540.1, read on the forward strand.
CTGCGGTCTTGATTGCCCGACTGGGTTTGTCATAAAAAGTCACCTCTGTCCCAGACGCTCTGTGATACGAGAGACAATGTCCCCGCTACGCACTGTTAGCCAGCAATTGCTTGGACTGAGGCCTTGAGCTTTCCTGCCAACACTGAAGAGAATCAATACACAGTCAAAGGTCCAGAGGAGATTTAAAGCACCAAGAGCAATTTAGAGTCATTATTATGCACTTTGAACAATACTTTTCTGCGTAGAATGAGGAACTGATCGTAAAATGAATGTCCGGTTAAACTCCTTCTTTTTAACGGACAAAGACAAAGTATTAAATGTGTTTTATTGTAACTTTTTCTTGCTGTAAACCCACTGGAACCTGCGCTTTGGGAAATTTCAGCCTCAGGCGTTGTAGAAGTGGAGTGATGCAACTGCTGTTCAGAAGTGGTTTTCGTGTAATTCTGTGATTGGACTGGGATTGAAATTTCGCCCTCATCCATCTCTTCTCACAATGCTGAGGTAGCACGCACTCTAAATGTCAAAGAATAATTTCAAACAAAGGCCGGACAAATGCATAATGAAACTGCAAATGTTATGATATTCAATTGTTCTTTTGTGAGTCTATGCACCAATACAGGTTTTGATCAAGATGTGAAGAAATTGCCTTTAAATTAGAGGGGGGCAATATACAACATTTATGTTTGATTGACTTAATATCATTGTAATATATATATATATATTTTTAATATTTAATGCTATTTTCTTTTTTTGACTAATTGACATTAAAACATTTCAGGTATAACAATTGCAACAGCACATACAAGCACTATGAGCTGCTGCTTCAAGTTATAAGAGACCAAACAACCAAGAAACAAACTAACCAGTGTAAAAATGACAACTGTAGACTCCAGCTGTTCAGGCAGCTACAGCCTCTACTCTTTTCATTTAGATGTTGCAGTTGCAGCCTCGTAAATCAAAGCATGGCAGTGTAAAATGTTAATTAACACTGTTGTTAATTACTGCTTGTTGGCTTGTGTCACAGTGGAGCTTCTCTCATAGGTGTGCCAGTTTGTCACTAACAGCTTGTTCCAGGCTCACAGCTATAGGTGGCAACGGAAGTTCACACAGAGCATAGGTTTTGGCCACCATATGTACGGTTTTACATATGGTCCTTTTACAGTCCCTGTCCTGAATGCCACAGTGAAACCTGCATTGGAGCTGCTCGTGTCATTGGAGCTGCTCGTGTGGAGGATATGCAGGGTAATTTGTCATGTCAGTGTCGGCGTTGTGTTTACAGACAGCAGGGCTGGCAGAATTCTGTATTATTTTGAATTCATTATTGTACTCTTGCATGAATTATGCATACTGGAGTCAAATGTAATGTGAATAAAAGACAGAGTGTGTTCACCTACTAAAATCAAATCGAGAAGACATATGCTTTTTTCTTGTTTTTATTATTAAACTACAGCAGAGGTAAATCACCATTTGACTTTTTTTTCCTTGTAAAATGCAATATTTTATCAATGGGACAAATACGCCGGACTACTTATACTGTTTGTCTGTTTACACCCTGTGTTGTGTTCTATTGTGTTGTTTTGTATATTAAAAAAGAAAAATAATAATTGTAGAAAAAAATTAATTTGCAGTTACTCACTTTTTAGAAAAACAAAACGTTTCCAAACTGAATCTTTTTCGACAATGGAAGACTCCTGGACAAATGTGGGATTACACCGCCCAAAAAAGTAAAATAAATACAAATCTCTGAAATGGAACCATCAACTCTGTTTAATACTGCAGAGTACTCATCGCTGTGGCATTTCAACGTAGCAAGCAGCAGATTTTCATTTTTATTTTTTAAGAATGTTTTAACCATAATATGGACTCGGAGACAAACGCATATTATGCATTTCTCTCCGAGTGTTAATTTTTCAAATTTTTCAAAAAATGATAACTAAGTTTAGCTAAGTAAAGGGATGACTTATTGGTGGCAGTTAGAGATCTCCCTTCCAATAAGCAGATCATGGGTTCAATTCCCGGGCCAGAGCAACATCACAGCATGATCTCTGGGTGGAGTCTGCATGTCCTGCATGTAAATTGCCCCGAGTGAATGAATGTGAGAGTGAATGTTCATTTGTGTGTCTTGTGTCTGTGTTAACCCTGCGATGAGCTGGCCCCTTTCCAGGGTGGAAATCACTGGGATTGTCATTCGCGACCCCTAACGGGAACAAGCGGTAGCAAATGAATGAATGAAAGTACAGGAATTTAGCAGAAATAGGGGGTAGGTGAAAACTAAAGTCTTCTGAGCACTCAAGCTTCAAATGGAGGACAATGCAAGATTGATTTTTGCATGTTTGAGTAATCAAATTAAGACATTAAAGGAATAATAGATGATTTTTGGCGAGCAATTTGAGTCTCATTTTCTCGTGGCGTGGACAGCCAAGTAGTTCTCCCACATGTCAATCATTCCCGGCGTGCTACTCCACACCTGCAGGCTCGTTCAGAGGATAGCAGCACGTTTCCCTGGCTGCGCATGCGTGGTTGATATGCCGGTGAGTGTTTAGCGAGTTCCTTCAGTGTACAGTACAACATGTGCATGCACATTTAAAAAAGGGAACAGTCGCTTGAGTTCTCAAATCGGCAAAAAAATCCTCTATTATTCCTTTAAGTAAGCTAATGATGAGAAAACACCATTATAACATGGTTAAAAACTCTTAACAGTCAAAAATTGTTATTTTTCTCCCCCAAAATGATATTACACTTGCAAGGTCAACAGCAGGCGTTTGACCTGAATGCTGTCTCAGTCCTACACGTCACCTTTTAATCAATGATCTTGTCTGTATCATCTTAAAGTCAAGGGCATTTACCTCAGGCTGACCATCTTCACTGGAGTCACGGTCGATGGGGCGGAGTAAGCCATGATTGAGCTCGACCCCCCCCCCCGACTCCTGTACAAGAGGGAGGTGTAGTCACTCACTCTCCCCCTCTCACTCTGGCCCAGGCTTGTCACACACAGTCATGCAGAAAATAGGAGCTCCATCTCCATCATTCTGCCTGCACGTTCACCCCGAGCCCTATTACTTACCTGCTAAGTCTGTGTCAACATGCGACAGGTGTAAACAGGACTGATGTCGCCACATGACATCACAGTTAGAGCAGCCGCCGCTGCTGCCGCCACCGCTGCCGCCGCCGCTGCCGCCACCGCCGCTGCTATACCTCCATTTGGAATCGTAAATTAATTGATAAATGTGCTGGGCCAAGCTTAATGCAGTCGGCGTGCTTCATTACCTCAGCCGGGTCGTATACGTGTGTGTGCTACTCTGGAAAACACTTCCCTTCCATTAGGGCAGGTTTGATTCACTATAGTAAAAATCCATATGGGTGCTTGCATTGTGGATGACTGCAATTCCAAAAAAAATGGATGCACACACACACACACAAATGACACACAAATTTTGACTTAATTTGAAAATTGACAAATTTGACACTCTTTGGACAATATGTGCCTTGAATTTCTTTGGATGTCTTTTGCTGCCTTTTTAAAAATAAGTTTATTCCTGTTCTCTCCTGATCCTGTTCTGTTTTGTTATAAAATAATAGCTGTTTTAAAAAAATGTCTTTTCTACTTATGATGATCTTCACATTCGACAAGCCTCTCAAAACACGTCACTGTAGTTGTTAATCATTGAGTCAAAACTCGGTGTAAGCTCTCTACAGCTGCCCAAGGACAGACTGAATGAAACAAGGTTGCCAATATGCGCCATCAGCGCCCTCCAAACAACACCAATAACTTCCACACTACATTGGCGATGTGTCTTGCCCAAGGACTCATCTCAAATCACAACCCAGTGATGGAAATCACTTTAGTTCAGTTGTAAAGCGTTCAAGCGTAAAGTACAAATAACATTTGATTGACCTAACCTGTCTCACTCTGAATTAAGTTCTTTACATGAATCAGTCTGAAAAGGCTCTCCTCGAAAAAAAGACTTGAGTGGTTAAGGTGGCAGCACATATGGCAGGCTCCATGTGCAGCCGGCTGTAGTGTCGTGAGTTCAAATCCCAGCTTTGACAATTTACGGCATGTCCCTTCTGTCTCGTCCCTTCTGTCTCGTCCCCATCTCACACTAAAGCTGTCCTGTCTAATAAAGCCTATGGGCCAACAAGATTTATGTACTTCACGATGCGTCACAACAGCGGAAGAAGCAGACATATGTAAATTGTGTCAAATCCAGTTATAAGTCTTCTTTCTCATCCACAAATGTTAAAAGTCTATTGTGTGCACGTTTTCCAAAAACAAAATTGCCGGTGCCGCTATGTTTGTTTCAGTTGTTTTGACTTCCGCCCAAACCCCAATGCTGTGACTGGTCTGGGGGGCCTAAGTGCCATGTGACCGTTAAACCACTGGTTCAAACTGCAAACAGACCAGCGGGAGCCTCACAAGATGGATTCACAAGAGTTTGTGAACTCTTGAAATCGTGAGGATTCATGTTGCTGTCAAGGTTTACATATCATCCAGAAAGAGCAAAAAGCAAAGATTAGTTGAAGTTTTTAGAAGTGCTGATATTTGTGTGAACCTGGTCTTTTGATAAATAGATAACATTTTCCCTGGAGCTCCTGGATTTACTGCAGCTGCCGCGCCGAATATTCAGAGCAATACGTGTTCAGTCGAGGATAACTTCATGCACACTTTTGCTGATCCGGCGTTTTCCTAAGATCGATTCATTGCTACCTGGAGTTGTGGCTTGTTTTAATCAGAATCACATTGATCAGCCTGTTTACATCCATACGTGTCACCATAATTACTTGCTGGTACCTGGATCTGAGAGGGCGTCGTCATTGCTGCAGACTGATTGTCAAAACACATTTACACTCTTTGGTGCAGCGGCTGCAACATAAATGGTTGCTGTCCGATGTGTAAAGGGCGGGGAAGCAGAGGCAGTGATGTATAGCACGGAGCAACAAAAGCAGCCAAGCACGGTGTCATTTAGAATTTCTATCCTCTGCAGCATCCCCCACTCAGTGTAGAAACAAATTCAATTTGAATGCAAGGTAATAGAAAAAGGCCTGTTTGAGTTTGCCGTTTACAGTTGTCCTGCCCGGGCAATCTCTGTCCTGACCACTGCTGCTCTCCGCACCTCCAGCTGACCATCGCCTCCCTCGTATATTTCATTTGTACAAAATCAGGATGGATCACCAACTTCAGTCTCCTTCTCCTCTTAGATTATTTCTCACTGCCTTGTTGAGCCTGTGGTGCAATTATGGTTTGCCCCAAAGGAAATCCCACCACAGCTCTTACTATGTCACTGCTCTTAAAATATAGTGAGTTAATTCTTAAGGTAAATAGTGCTGCGTAAATGATTTAAGTACCTGAGGGAGTCGTAAATGAGAGACAGGATGCTGCTCTAATGCAGAGGTTCTTTCACTATCACAGGACCAGGCACAGAAACACTGGGAATGTAGCAATCAATCAAGTCATTTTTTTTAAATTATCCAAATGCCCATGACGAGTGCATGTGCCACATTTCAGTCTTTATGATATTGAGTGTTGAGGCCATGGAAAGGGATCCATGACCGTCCTCCACAGAAACAGCACACTTATATATACATTAAAGGACTAATCACTCCTCACCAGAATGTGCACACAGTTACAGTAGCTTTGAATTCATTTGTGTTTTATGTCGCATCACTTAAAATTAGAAAGTTGTTTGTTTTGTAAAACTTTGTTAGGGGAGTGTTGTGTTACCTCCTGTTCTCCAGGTAACTCAACTCGGGTCCTCTGCAGCTGTTGTGTGCTCTCTCGCTCTCTCTCGTTCCCATGCTCTCTCGCTCTCTCTCGTTCCCATGCTCTCTTATGTTTTTGGTTTAAATAGTAAGTAATCTCATTTGGATGGCATTCATAGAGTACTTTTTGCTTATTCACCTTTTTACACACTCAAAGTACTTTACAAATTCATTTCAGTGAATGAACGCACCCAAAGCCAGGAGCATTATCTTGCCAAGGGACAATGTAACAGTTTTAACAACTTTTCTTCCTTTTTTAATACTATACACTTCCCTTGACTTGTGTAACTCTAGATTTTGCCTTTTTTTATTTAATAGCTGAGGTTGGTATGAAATGTTTGAGAACCAACTTAGTGACTGTTTGTGAGTGCTTAGTTCACTTACTCTCTTATGATTGATGTAATTTAAGCACCATTAAAATGGCTTGGTAAAGAGGACACCTGCGTAGCCATAAATTAGATGCTAAGTGCTGTTTATTATCTCGTGAATGGGCCATAAGTCATGTCATGTGTAGCTCTTGTTGGCTGGTACATTATTGTTGTGAAAAATGTTGACAGTGTGGGTCAGTCAAGGACAGCACCCGGTCCATCAGGTCGGACCGCTCCAGGGCAACGCAAACAGCCACTATTGAACTTTTGGACTGGACAATGACTCCAGTGTTAGCGGCTCCAGAGGCATTAGGTTTACGCGATTAGGATTCCCACTTTCAAGCTCATCTTATTGTTATTCCATGTTCCAGATCAGATGCGGAAGTCATGATTTACACATTTTATAACATTATTTACGGGCATGTTTTCCTTGGAACATTTTTGGTCCTTTAAAAAAAAATGATATAAATTTTTTATGCCATTTATAATTATATACATTTATTTTTTCTTATTTTTGACTATTTATGTGCTATTGTAGTTTGTTTTAGCCACTCATTAAACTGCTGCCGTTTTACTTTACCCAATGTTGCATAGAACTCTATATTTGAATGTTTTTTGTCATTCAGCTGTCAAAATAAAGAAATTAATTAAAAACAATCAAATATGCTAATTAGCACATCAACGTGAACAACGATCATATCTATCAATTTCCCCCCAAAGGCCCAACGTTGATGTGATGGTCTTTAATTTGTCCAACATGAATTAAGGAGTAAATGATGTGGGATAAATGATGAATTCTTACCCACTGAGCACATTTTGCTGGATAAAACTAAAATAGAAAACATGGTGTTTTGATTTCATAATGTCAGGGATTTCTGGTATTTTTATAGTTCTCACCTTATTGTTTTCCCATACAGTGTAATCTTATCTTGGCCAGTGTAAATACAGTTGAGTCAGTGAAGCAGAGGAGGAGTAAATAGAAATGCAGACGGAGCAATATTTGCTTCCTGGACTCTCTTCCTTGTCTTTTGGATTGGATTCAACTTTATTGTCATTGCACAGAGTACAGGTACTAAGACAACGAAATGCAGTTAGCATCAACCAGAAGTGCAAAACAGCAGTTAAAAGTGCAGAGTATGTAAAGTGAATCAGTGAATAAATACAGAATGTACAGTAGGGGGCAGTATGGGGTATGAGCAGTTGTCCACAATCACTGTGTGTGTGTGTGTGGCAGTCTACAGTCTCTGTATGTGCATGTCTGTGTGTGTGTGTGTGGGGGGGGGGACATTGAGGTAGAGAGTTCAGCAGGATGACCGCTGCAGGGATCTTTATGTGAAACCGAGCACTCGATGTCGGGGGACGGACCAGCTCGTGATGGACTGGACAAGCCGAGCGTTCCTAATGGAATCTTTACGGCGCGACAGTGATTGACAGGACTAAAAGCCAAGACAATATACAGTGTGTAATTAAAGCTTTTTGAATACCTGTGTCTCATAAAGTGGAATTAAACCAGTGCCTTATTAAATTAGTTTGGAGTTTGTATGTGACCGCATCTAATCCCTGGTAAATAACAATGTGAATTTACCGTCTCGTCGCAGGGATGAGCATTTTATTTTTACAGTAAACTCAAGCTGTCCTCAACTGTCCCCACATCCAAATTAAACTGTTTACCGAGTCTCTTTTTGAACTTTTGCCCTCTGTTGAAAGTGAAGGTTTGGCACGCTTTAGAGTTTTACTGAGATAATCAGATTAAGAGAGTGTTTTGATGCTTCGGGTCACAGTAAATAAATCAAATATTGCCCCGTTCTGAGCTGGATGCTGCAAATCTTTATTACCTCTTTCGTTCGCTCTGTATCTCAAGGTTCTTTAAAGTATTGCAAAGTTTTACATAAATAAAACCCTCAAAGTGTTAGGTAATAATGCCGTTTGCTCTTTCCCACTTGTTCTGTTGACCCGTCTTTCTGTGGCAAATGTCCAGCCCATGTTTTTGAAGATTTTCTTGCCTAAAAGCTTAAATTAACTGTTTTAATGTTGTAAAATAGGGAAAGAGAGGGTAGAGACATTCTGCAAACAGTCAAGGCTAGGAGACAAACGCTGAGATCACAATGCCTTTATACACCGGCGACAAATGTGTGTTTTTTAATGTAATCTTTGCTTTTATTCAAATCAGTTATGATGGTTGGGGAAAAAAACACTTACTCAACTACTATCCAACTTTGCTTAGACGTAATCAGTGGACTAAAACCGCAGCTTTATTACCATTTTTACCATTTACACAGAGGCAAACGTGATTGCAAAGTGAGATTCTGTACCATTTAAAGTGCAATTAATTAAGCCTCTCTCCCATGATTTGAAATGAAGAAACTAAACGCTCCGCTGATTCAATTTACCCGGGCGTTTAAAAGCATCAACTGTTGGGAACGCGGGAATAGCGGTTTAACTCAATCACGCACAATCTGCTGACAGTCGAGGAAGCGCGAGCAGATGCGGTCACGTTTCCCACACGGAGCGCGAAGATGAATGTTGTCTTTGCGCGGCGACAGGAACAAATGCCGGCGCTATGATTAATCACGCCGTTTGAATGGATGCGGTTGATTTACACGTGCCAACAAATTATAAACGATTTCCAGAAAGAATACGTTAAATAGAAATTAAAGACGTGTTACGATATCCAAGGCTTTGGCTGGTTTACCGCAGAGTCACAACGCTCCGGCTTCTCCATCTATCTCTGCGATTACATTTCACTTTATATGCATTGTATTACTTTTTCCAATATGGACCAAACCGGCCTCAGGGAAAACTAAAGGATGAGTTATAAAAATATTGCATGAATTTATGTATGTGTCTACTGTAAGGCGTTTTGGTATCCACTTAAGGTTATATTACACCTTGCCTGTTTGGGGAACTGTAATTGCTTGGATCAGTATGTGATGATTTAGCATGCTAATCCATGTTTAACAGTTGTAGTTTTGTGTTTTAGATCGTTCTTACCGTGTTCATTACCTGCGGTTAAGAGTCTGTCACTAGCGGTTTGATGGACCGTGGACAGGCCTTAGGGGAAGGACAAGATGATTGTAGAAAATAAATATCTTAAGGTTGAACTGAATGAGATTTCTTTGGAATCGGGTTCAACAAACTCTGGTAGTACTGGTCTCCGAGATACAAAATAAAAACTTTTGATGTTATTTTGACACGAGTTTGTGCAGAGTTTGTCAAAAGAATCAAGGATGAAGTGCTAGTCGATACTAAATCTGGTGTAGATACTGGAAATAAATCACTTTATTCACTTTTTCTAGTTGTAAAATTATCTTGACCTATATCAGAACTAGCATATTCAATGTAATCATAACTAGTGATAACTTTCAAGATGCAACTGCTTTTTTGTGGGGAAAATGTATTATTTTATTGTTTAAAAATATTGTTTTAGTCCAGTATCCAACATTGATCCGTTTCCTTGGTTTCAAAACAAAGATTGATCTTTCAGTGTTAGACCGATAGCAGGGTTTTGTTTTATTTCATTTTTCTAAATTATATATGTTGATTGAATATGGCACCAGTTGCTACCTCTGCTTCATACTATGCCGCTGGGGGACACATAAGATAAGATAATCCTTTATTGTCCACACATGGGAAAATTTCGGTGTTGCAACGCAGTAGATACAGGGGGAAAGGACAGATAACTTATAGGAAGTTTCCAAAAAAACAAAAAACAAAAAAAAACAACCCACTCTTAATAGAAGAACTCTTATAAACAAAACAAAAAACTCTCATTAACAAAACTCCTCTCATATCTTAATAGGAATGGAGGAAAAATAAATAAAATAAAAAGATAAAGATAATAATAAAATAAAATAAAGTAAAAATAGCTAGCATAAGACTAAATAATACTAATACTAATGGTAAGTAAGTAAACAAAACACTCTTATTTACATCAGTTGTATGCACATGAATATGGCCTTAATTGCTTATGAATCATCTCCAGATCTTTAGTACGTCTTAGAGTCAAAACTACCATTGCTGGAGAATTTTACATAAAGTACAAGTTCTGTGTTGATGGAGGAAACCAGAGTGTCCAGAGGAAACCCACCCAGACACGGAGGGGGGAAGAAACATGCAAACTCCACACAGAAAGGCCCATGTCCAGCCAGTCCACTAACCTGTCGCAAATACAAGTCGACACATACTTTTCTCCAATGTTTCTATGTCAATTTACATTAGACACCTTTACCTTTTTGTAACCATCAGCTCCGTCGCTGTCTGTCCCTTGGTGGGTTCGTCTTGATGAACTTTGACTTTGCACGAGGCCGGCGCGTACACAGTACCAGTGCTGTGCGTAGCTGCAACAGAACCGGCGTGCGTCACAATGAGTGCTGATGGAAAGTGCCATCGAAGCCACAGCCCTCCCGGGGAGCCTGATATTGTCTATCGCGGTGAGCGCCCGGTGTGGGGTTTCATCAAGCTCCGAGCCCCGATCGCTCTGCCATGTTTCACACTGCTATTGTCTGTGGGTAATCAGACGCCGCTGGCATATGTTAGCAGGCTCTGGAGTTCTTAAATCTTTTCTGATACCTGATTACACTTGAGGATGTCTTGTTCTTGGCTGCATGATGTGGAAAAAGTAAGAGTATTGTGGGCGATTTTTGCAGACATGCCAATATCAACCAATACTATTTGTCTTGCTGTTGTGGCTGAAACCAGATATTTGCCATTTTTTGGGGGAGAGCACAGTTGTAGTTATTGATTAATTCAAGTCATGGCAACGCTTACAAATTAACTTTTCACTTTTGTTAATAGGATGGGGATATAATATATAATGTTCATGATTGTGAAAGTGTACAACTACTTCAATGCTCGTAAGTCTATTGCAATTCACTAGTTCGATTATAAGAAAACATCCTGTAATGGCCAATATCGATATTAGCGTTGATTTTTTATTCCTCCCGTATTTATATAATTTATTAGGTCTGGCTAATGTGATGATTTTGTCCTTGATATGCTTTCTTTTTTTGGTGAAATTCTCTTTTTGTGAGTGCTTTTTAGACACTTTTTCACTCCCACTCCTCCAATTAGTGCCTCTGTCTTGCTCTGAGTGAGTGGCAGGTGGATTTAAGCAACATTATTATCAAATGAAGTAAATAGAACAAGCTAAATTTGACTTTGTTGTGTCATTATTGCAATATCAAACTCGCATTATTCTTATATAGTTGATCCTTATCTTCTTATAGACCCATGAAGAGAGACACCCACTGAACCTGAATGAGCACTGTCCTTACATGTCACCTTGAGGATCTGCTTTTGGAGTAATTAGCATCCCTCCTGGCCGTTCTCGCTCTTACCTGGGACACAAGACGAAGTGAGGGTTTAAAGCTGCTCCTTTGTTTTCCCCTGGGTCTTTTTACCACTAAAAGGGACATTACCACTATCTCCCTCACTATCTGCAGTGACGGCACAAATATAGTAGGTTCATGTTTAATGGACGGCACCATTGCACATGAAAAATTGAAGTAACGTCTGGCCGAATGGGAGGCCTCCAGCGATTGTAAAGCTCAAGTGCGGCGAGTCCCTGGGGAGGTGATGGTACTACAGTATGTGCTATGGAGATGCAGTTTTGTGATGAGCTTTCCGTTTTAGGAGGTGCAGCTTCTGGCTTAAGAATGCTCGTATCTGTGTGCCATTTGTCTAGATCTGGGGGGGGGGAAAAGTTTGAAACTCTACTCAGCTCTAAAGAATGTTATAAAATGTTAATGGTTTTGCATAGGAGGACAGTATTGGCATGCTAAATGAAGCGCGGCCTAAAGTGCTGGGTCCGTACTTGTGCAAATTCTCTACGGATTGGAAGGGATAAACTTTTAAGCAGGAGGTATTGATTTCAGGGTCTTGTTTCAGAACGGGAAATCGCTGCAAATTCTTCCTTTTAAATCTCTTTGTGAGGAAGGAAAAATATCTTGTGTCGGCAGCCTGCTGTGTGCAAACAGGCCGTCCTCATCGATCGCCACGGTTGCGGTGAGCGGTTACGCTACACGCCGTCCAGTCCGCGCTCCCGCCAACGAGCGGGACCCACGTGGAGAGGGACGGGGAAGGGATCAAATCTCCCGTCAGGACGCTTCCCCAGTCGCCACGCGCCGAGTCCAGAGCGCAGTCCCTCAAGTGACAAGCAGACAAATTGGTGTTGAAGAAGCCTGCGAGGCATTCGGAGCATTCCACACAGAGCCCACAATTACTCGTCCTCCAACAAAACGATCAATGGCAAATGTGACTGTTAGGGACCGGCTAAAATAGACTTTCTGCTCAGGTAGGTAAAGCAGAGGAGTAATGAGAAGGGTTCAGAAGGGAATGTTTGATACGCAGGAGTTAAAGTGTGTTTGCTTGACACATCCTTTGGCTTTTTCAATTGACGTGTGGACTAAAAGTGAGTTAAGGGCTTGTTCTGTCAAAAACACACCGAATATGTTGAATCATGGAAAAAAAATACCTCTTCACTTCACTAGTAGTAAAATGTCTCACTTCCACTACTAGACAGTCGCATCACGTCCCTGGTTAGCTCAATGGTCTGGCCTTTACTGTACGCCAATAGAGATTACCCCTGTTTTTCAAGTCCAATCAATGTACCCTAGTTATGTAATGGGCTTCCAGAATGAGTGATCGTTTATCCAGGGGTAACCTTGTTCACACCAGCCCCAGCGTAACCCACAGACATACCGTATTTTCTGGATTATAAGTCGCACCTTTTTACATAGTTTTGCCCAGGGTGCGATTTATTCTCCAGAGCGACTTGTATGTGAGATAATTTGTTATTTTCACACTGGAATTTAAGCGACACAGAAGAAGAATCTGCACTTCCTCTTCCTCTGGAGTTTGTGGAGTTGTTTAGAAGTGACACAGGAAGAATAATTCAGTGGATTTAGTGATTTGGGGTAAAACTGATGCTTTGGTAAACTTGTTAGCATGTTCTTTATGCTATAGTTATCTGAATAACTGTTCATATGTTACGTTAACATACCAGACACTTACCACAGTTCTGTCTGTGCCTCATGTAGCTGAAGGTGTTAGCGTTAGCATACATACACCTATTCACCATGTTCTCTAATCTGTTATTATTTTAAATTGCATTTCAAGATGAAATGTCTGTTCTTGGTCTTGTAATTTAATAATACATTTCCCCAAAAACGTATACTGCGACTTATATATGTTTTTTTCTTCTAGTCTACATTTTTAGCTGGTGCAATTTATACTCCGGAGCAATTTATAATGCGGAAAATACGGTATGATTCCTATAATAATCTCGTGTAAAGTACCTTACACAGCTAACCTCGAGTTGTTTACTTCACGAGGAATCAACATGTTCCACAATCTACAGTTTTAAGTGCCAGTATAAAAGCCACTTCTCCTGTCAGAGCTGGTACATTTCTGTTGCCGAGCAGGTGGTCACTGCAGAGGTTTGAGTGGCTTTCAACAGGCTCAGGAGTGGGTTCAAGTCTCAGCGACGCCGGCGCATCTGCTTTGACAGACAAGTGCAAAAATACTTGTTCAAGGGGACATGAGGATGTGTGGGCTTCTGCAGCGTCATAGGGACAAAAAAGAATCTGAAAATGACTGGTTGAAATGACTTTTTATCACATTGTAACTTTTATGTTAGAAATGAATGCAACGTTTCTGCTGTGAACTCCTGCTTTATTTATCAGATGTGTGTGAGATTCTTGTATTTTCTTATTTATGAACATGGCGTGAGTCTCTAGCTTTTAAATCTTGATGTACAAGCAGTACATAAAACGGCAAAGATGAAAATGGTTTGGATTTTAACTTTTTGATTGAGGGAACGTCCTTTATCGCATTGGTTTTTGCTACAGTAATGAATCACTGCACTGATAACACCATTCTCTATTGGAAAAAGCTATAGATGTGACAGGAATGTGCTTGGCTTCTTCTTGAGTCGACTTGAAGTAATTTATCATGATTCTAATGAGATATATATTGCAAAAAAAGTGATTATCCCCTCGGGTACGTTTACTTTTGAGTTCTTATCTCCTTGATGTACTATTCTCATACACAGATACAACGTGTTAATAAACGGCGACACACTGAACACTGAAGTTGAACTTATACAATCGATTTAGGGTTTTACGCCTATGAAAAAGTGAAATTAATGAGTTATTGATTGCCCACTGACCTGCTGCCCAGATACCCTGACCATGAAGTTGGATTTTATGATTTTATGTTTTCTCTGTTCCTTCTCTGTTATTTAAGCTTCTAACCCTCTTTGGATGGAACAGTCGCAAAATGACCTCGTGATAACAATACACTAGGTACTGCTCTCAATAGTGTTTTACATGGGGTTGTTTTGATTTTATCTTATTGTTACAAAAAGCTTTTTCCTCACATAATATTATAAGTTGATGAGTGATGATTGTGAAAACATAAAGCCACGTCATTATCTTTGTTGCGCTTTTATTTCCCTTAGAAAATATCAAAATTTTATACATATTTTACTGATATCAATAATTGCACCAATATATTGTTCGTCCTTATTAACGCAACACAACCAGAACACGTTGAACTGAAATGGTCGAATAAAGTTGTAGAATATGGTTTTCTATTCATGAAAAATATTATACCGTATTTTCCAGACTATAAGTCGCACCTTTTTTCATAGTTTTGGCCGGGGTGCGACTTATACTTATATTTATACTTATATACTTATACTCCAGAGCGACGTATATGTGATATTATTTGTTATTTTCACACTTGCAACCGCATTTCATACTCCAGTGCCACTTATATTTGTTTTTTTCTTCTCTGTTATGCATTTTTTGGCTGGTGCGACTTATACTCCAGTGCGACTTATATTCAGGTAAATACGGTTGTCTTTTTCTAGCTGAACTGTGTGCCAAAAGTCTGTAAATCTTTATTCGTCTATATCCTCAATTGGTGGGAGAGCTTGACCATTATTCCTTTGTAATGGGGGGATTTTCTTTCCATCTTTTCCTCTTGACCACTTCAGAAACCTTCATCTTCATTTAGACTTCCGATTTGGCCGTTCTAATCTCAAAACAGTTTAATCCAAAGAGTTTTCTGCACCATTTCGGGTATATATTTTACATATTGCAGCGCTGCATATGTAATTCAATCTCGCAGCTTTAATGGCCAGCGATCGCTTTACAGAGTTAAGGCTCCCTCTGGCCGTTCTGAGCGAGCGGAGCTTCTGGGCCACAGCAGAATCATCACTTACTGGTGCGTGTCCTTCACCGGAGATGGATGGGCGGCTGCGCATTCTAACCGCATTTAAAGACCCCCCCCTCATTCTCACATCATCCCTTTTCCCCCTGGAGCATCAGAAACCTCTTCAAAACCCCACCATTGGTTTCGAGTTTTCCTTTATCATTTTTAGCCAAATTGCCCAGGGACATTTTAAACCGAACGCAATTTATTTACGTGCGGGAAAATATTTACATTGTGATAAACCGCGACGAATGCCCACGCTAATACCAATTTGAACCCGTCACACGCTCAAGCGCCAAGTGGCTTATTATAATTGGCTCCCAACGAAAAGCACTGGTTAGTTTCCAGCATTGTATTTAGTATAAAAAATCCAAGCCGTGAAAAAAGGAAAAAAAAAGAAACTCTGCACGTTCACACTGCTCTGGTGGCTGGACGGGGAGAAGGTTATCGCTCTCTCAGGTGAGGACAGAAAGCCTAAAAAATATCCAGCGGCTGTAGTGGTTTGATGCAGTCACTGGGTTGGAAGCAGGATTGGAATAAAGTGGTTTTGCTGCAGGAAGAGTGCGGTTCTGTTTCACATTAATTTGATGGCAGCTCATTCCTGGACAGTTGCAATGAAGACTTTGTGCAGCTGAGTGAAAGTGAGGTTTTGACACACTTCCATAAATGTTGTGCATACAAGAAACCTTAGTAGTATTAGTACTGCTGTTAGTTACCAGACTGGAAAAAATAAGACAATTGCTATGACAAACTCGGCATGTTAAATAGAAATTATTATACTAAGCATCGTGTACTATTTGTGAAGACGGAGACTTTTAACACTCTTAACCTATCCATGCGTTCGCACATCCGGGAACTTGTGCAGTGGCAACCGAGTCCGCCATTTTGAAAGGGGCACAACAGCACATCTACTACATACAAAATCCAGGAAATATGAGGCCAAAATGCCAAAAACCTGCTTAATCTGTTAGGACATTGCTCTGTTGACTGACCAAGAAATGAGAGCTTTGTCGTGTGCCTTAGTTTACCGTTATCGTCTAAAGAATGAAAGTATTCGTAGCTCATTATGCCGTAGAAAAGGATGCAGACGTGCTGGTTTTTATATATCGCGTGCCCCTTTTAAAATGGCCGCTATAGGGAAGTCCCGGCTGTATGACGTCACTGCATGTATATTAACACTTTTACATCTCGGAATAGGCAACATTACAGAATCCCGAGATACAGTTTTATCTTCCGACAATTACAATATTGATAGTACTGGTGTTATTTTCCCTTTAGTTTATCTCTACTGTCCTCCCCATCCCTGTGAACCTGCTCCTGCGCTGCCTTTGAGCCTCTGTGATTTTAAATGCACTGCTAATGTTGCTAACGTCTACATGGAGCTAATGACAACAGAAGCGGTCATTCGTTTTCAAATGTTGAATCATAACTTCTTACTACTTGCATAACTCACTGTCTGGGTTGATAATTTAACTCGATTGGATCCATATTTTGGCTGATTTGAAGGCTTTC
The DNA here is from genome assembly GCF_026437365.1 of Eucyclogobius newberryi. NCBI lineage: Eukaryota > Metazoa > Chordata > Actinopteri > Gobiiformes > Gobiidae > Eucyclogobius > Eucyclogobius newberryi. The sequence goes on from NW_027316540.1 coordinate 162,355, forward strand.
CAGGTGTATTTGTTTTGAATCATTACAGCACATAATCTGTAATATATTGCTCATAGTTTTTCAGACAGAAAAACGTGTCTTCGAGCTCCGACCTCCGAGGACAACTGGAACGCAGCATAAACATTCATGCAATACTTTTACCTTCCGGGCCGGTGCGAGGGTTGTCTCGTGAGGGCCAGGTAAACATCTTTCTCAATGTCCCGCAAAATCAATGTATTTCAGTACTTTTAAGATTGGCGATTATGTACTTTAGTGGCGTTGGATGCAGGACGCTGCACGCCTCTATTGCGCCCCATTTCAAGTGTGGTCCGGCTGGCAGTACCGGGGTCCTCCGTGTAGCCGACTGCAAGGTGGTCATGTCCAGCTGCAGTCCTCTGTGTAGCTGGTACCGGGCGGGTCGGGCAGGAATGTAAAGGCTTGTCATGGGGGGCCTAACGTGGTGCGTCTTGGACTGTGACGATCCAACGGCACTGGCCCTTTTACTCGTCTTTTACTCGCCTGTTAATCACCGTTTTCCATTTTCCATTTTCCATTTTCCATTTTCCGTTTTCCGTTTTCCGTTTTCCGTTTTCTATTTTCTATTTTCTATTTTCTTTTTCATTTACATTTGGAACATATATATTGTGACCATGTGTACTTAATGTGACTAGAGATGATCACAGACTGTAAATACCACCAGTTAAACCTGCTAACCGAAAATAAATGATGTAACTTATTCATTCAGCACTACCTCATCAATGAACTTACCTGTGTCTCCTTTTTAGTTGAATTATTATTTTTCTGGATTAATCTCCAGTGGCGTTGTTGGTTCTTCTTAATTAATTAACTTTTATCACAATATCAAAACACCTCGCTTGCCACATATACTAAAATAGATATGCAAACCGGCGCAGAAAGGATTGGTCATCTCCCTGAACACAAGTAGAAAACAACTATAGTAAACTCCCTCAAAATGGACCAGCTGTTTACTTTCTTTCCCACATCCTTCACTTTGATGCATATGGATTATCAATGAGCTGCGTGAATGCTTAACGACGTCTCCAACACACGGAGCCAGAGCTGACGACATCGACGCCGTAGTGTACAATCCTCAGTACCATTTGCGTATCATTTCACCCGCATTTTAACTTTACCGCTCAATTAAACAGGAAGCAGCAACCTCAGTATCTACCTCACAATGCATAATTTACACACATATTTCTGCCAGTCAAGTTAACATCGTGTAATTTTTATGAGGGGGAAACTCAACCTAGATCTTTTGGATTCACAGTTGAGGTTGATGCTAGAAATAGATTTGATCAGGTGAGAGGTCAGGCGGTATAACCCGTTGCCAAGGTGAAAGTGAAGGTGGTATTGCCGGCTGTGCGCCCTCTCGGGCTTTGGGGGGGAGCAGCACCGGCTGACGAAGCACGTATAAAGGAAAGGATTGTTTTTGATGAATGCGTCGCTAGAGATTCAACGCTGTAGGTAAAGTGGTTCATGAGGTTGGGAGGCGGGATTGGAAGAAAAAAAAAACTGTATCTAGCCAAGGAGGTAGTAAAAAAAGATGGGTTTTCATTACATTTGCAGCAAACGTCAGTAAAGAACCGAGCCAAAGTATGGACCTGTACTTTAGTAATCACGACATGAGAAGTGGCCACAGTCAAGAAAACGACACGAGGAAATAAATACATCACGAACTAATGTGAAATTGTTTCCTTGTGCCTCGTCCTGCCTCACGTTCTACCCTGAAGTGGTGCATTTCGCTCGCTGCAATGCTGTTCGTGTCCATGACCGCCGTAAAGATTGCATTTATTGAGTGGCTTTAAGTTCGGGCGACAATCCACAAGAAGTCGTTAAATTGGAAGCGCTTTAATGTTGTGGAGCGACATAAAGGAGGGCACACTTGAACAGCCTCGGAAGATTGATGGACAAAAGCTGCTGGCTCAGAGTCAGAATTTAAATGAGATAGTAAACACGTCATTTAAAGTGATGCTTTTCTAGTCTAATTTTACACTATTGACAGTTTTATCATGAGCAGCCTGTGTTCCTTTGGTGAATGAGGCTGATAATGGTACGACATGAAAGAGCTTCTGTTTGCAGCAGACATCAGCACTGGGATGTGAGGCCTGTATGTCATGATGAGCGCATGCTGCAACTTCCTGTCTCACAGATGTAACTTGACTTCAGTGCAGAGAACAAGAGAGGATACGACTTCAGAGCTGGAGGCTAGCTCAGTTAGCTAATGTTAACTCTGGTAAAGGGTTTCCCCTTAACCCGCTGTTTTATTCATGGAGGGCGGGAGCAGAGAGCGTGGACTGAGTAGATGTGGCACTAGCATCATTGACACGGTTTGTGTTTCAGCCGCCATCGTCTGGGATCAGCTGTTTGTCCGGCCACTGAAATGGCTTTAAGATGAGCACATTAATATGTCATTGCGTTTGTGGTGACACCATAGGGCCTGCTCAAGTTCAACATATAATGATTTTGACTCTGATTCTGATCAAATTAATTATGAATTTGCTCATCTATTCAACCAAAAATGTGCTTTGTGCAAAATGACAAGACATATTTTTAAGACAAAGCGATACATTTTCTAATCCGTCACATTTGTCTTGTATATTGCAGATTTTGAGAGAGTTGACTTTTCTGTTTGTGGTCATATTCTGCATTCCACACATTCCTGGGTGATATTTGAAATACATTTTCACGCCAGATGCCATTTCCCATGCAATATTTCACATTTATTCATTCTCAGATAAAGCTAAAGCTAAAGAAACTTGTCAACGTTCGTGTCTGTATCAGTTTGCATTCCATGACTCAGAGCCAATCAAAGTCTAAATCAATCAAAGTCTAAGCTGATAAAGTAAACAACAAAACTCTAAAATATAGGTTACATTTTTACTGCACGCTCCTCCCCCGTTAACAATGCAGAGCTGTGTTACCAGCACAACCTCGCTCTAAATGATAATGTACAGCACACTATATCACTGAAACTAAGTGGAGGGTGCAGCCGTGTTTATTACTTCTGGGGTTCGCTGCGATTCAGAGGAGCATCAAGTTATTCTTCATCTAGTCGTGAATTGCTTATTTAGCCTTATCTTTGCCCCTCGATCTTGTGGCAATCAAAATTGTGCCTGTGTCACGGCGGCTTTTATTGAGTTCCTTTTATCATTCTGGGGTTTCACAGATGAAATCGAGGTTGGTATTTGCAAACAGACGCGTCATGTTTCCTCCCATGCCGCCTGTCATAAAGTGGAAATACAAAACTGAATTATTTTGTCCTTGTGACCATCTGCACAGATTTGCCATGGCTACTACGCATAATAAATCTTGGCTGGACCCGCATCCATTTTCCATTTTGGCGGAATGCAAAAGCACCTGTTTTGCTGCGTTGTGGCGACGTTTCCCTTTTGGCGTGGACTCTTTTGGACGTCCTGCACGGCTCATTGATCTGTAACAGCGGGCTCGGTGTCACACTCAGACAGCAGCTACATGTCAGGGTGTAATAAAAGAAAGCACCCATCCGACGCCCATGGTGTACAGTGGCAGCAGGTGGGGCTCTGCTAATGACAGATCAACACCAGACTTGGATCCGTGCGGGGCCGTCCCGTTCAGTAATAGGAGCAGGACTTGTGCAGATGTCCAGTCTCTCAGTCCCAGCCGAAGTGGGATGAGTTCCAAAATTAGCACGCCACATAAAAATAGACATTATCCACCATATTTTCTGGACTATAAGAGGCTTTTTTTCATAGCTTGGCCAAGAGCGACTTATATGTGATGATATTAACACATTATCATATCATTTTGTTTCTTTCACACTGACCGCAAGAGTCTAAGCAACGCAGCAGAAGAATCTGCACTTCCCGAGTTTGCGGAGTTGTTTAGAAGTGAAACAGAGGAAGAAGAACTACCAATGCTGCTATTAAAGTACGCTATTCTTTCAGGGTTGTACGACTTCTATCACCGCTGCAGTCTACTACAGTCTACTACCGTTTCTACTTCCACCCAATCCCCCAAAAAGATAAAAAGTAAAAGAAAACTGCTCTTGTCTGCTATACAGTTATACTCCATGACACCACATTTTTGACATTTCAATATCGATCTGAAATAACGTCCGAAAACAAACAAGTCTGCCAACTTTTGCTTGACAACTGCGGCGCTGTTTTATGCCTGCTCCTTTTTCCCTTCACCGTGAACGCCATCAAAGCCAAGTGCCCGGTCTACGAACAGCTGCAGGTCACAGTAGCAAGCAGCAGATGTTTTCTCATTCGTGCCTAAACGGGTGTGCGACGCTGCTGATTATTTAACTATTGAAACGAACCAAGAGATGAGCAGTTGGTGAAAGGAAAATGCTTGCCTGACCCGCCAGCCCCGCCCACATTCTGTTCGAACGCGTAAGGGTCTGGAATCGGAGTCAGAGCCAATGAAATCGTCGGTAATCCATTTACCGATCCAATCCCAGTCGGAGGTTTTAACGCGTCACACTGAGATACGGAAGTAGCGCTTTCCACCCCCGTTCCAAAACATTCAAGATGGCGGACCCGGCTCGTGACCCGGCTCGTGACCTGGCTCGTGACCTGGCTCGTGACCTGGCTCGTGACCCGGCTCGTGACCCGGCTCGTGACCTGGCTCGTGACCCGGCTCGTGACCGAGTGTTTACTTCTGCTCTCGCTTCAGTTTGAAGGATCAGGAAAGTCCGCTCTACTCGCCGTGATGAACGTGCGTTAGATGCGGTTATACGAAGGGCGTCATCGCGATTCAGGAGACATTTTCTGCGTTCTGGGACATATAACGCGGAACACGCCTTGTTTACATGGGCTACTTAATATCCGGTTAAGCGTGTCACGTTTTTTGCGTCACTTCTGGGTTTACGTGATTGGTTCTGTCTCTGCTCTAAACTCCGCCCTAGAAATTGAAACGCAGCGGTCGAGCCCCAGAGCCTCACACAGTTTTGATAAGTAGTTTGCCAAAACATGTTGAGAATGACTGGTCAGGCAAGGAAAACGCTATTATTTTCTTGTATTAATGATGTTGATGTCCATAATCTTCCAAAACATTCTTAATAGTTACTGCAAATGACATTTTTGTTCCTTTAAGTAAGCCCTGGTAAGTGCTTGCGGCCCCCCACAGGTCCCCATACTCCTGATCTTTGGCTTAAAGAGACCAAATGGAGTGCACAGAACTGCCAAATGAACTATACTTAACCGGGGGCCGTAGTTAGCTTCAGACAGACCAAACAAGTCAAGTTATTCCAGCTCAGAATCACTGCCGCGCTGCGTCAACCAAAACACACTGCAGACTCATCCTCCTCTGTTTACTGTCGGCACTTTGTCAAACACAAGTGGTTGTAAAGCCTCTGAACATGACAGTGAACAATACGTTTGAAAGCGTAGGGAGCTAAAACCAAGGCGTTATCCCAAAAGCCTTATGAAATGGATCGGTTTCAAAGCAGATGCTCAGCTCGGCGCGCCAAGCTCCTTTCATTATTTATTGTGTTGTAGCCGCGTGTTCATCGGGCGTCGGACATTACTCTCTTAGCCAAGGAGCGTTCAATAGATTTCAGCAAATATCAGTGTGGCTGAGGAGTCCTGGAGAGAATGTGGCAGGGACGATAACCTTTTCAGTGCGGCGTGTTTGTCTGTGATTGACGGCGGTTGGAGTCACTGATTCAGAGGCGGACCATCTGGACAGGTGGACAAGCAAGAATGGACATTAGGTGAACGTTTTTGTAACTTTAACATTAGCGTCGTGTGCAGAGTTTTAGATGTGTACGTTATATTGCTGCAGAAACTAATAGGCCACTGACTCTAAACTCTTCAGTAGTTCGTATCTATAATGAGTAAAATGATCATTATTCAACTGTCTACAGCGGATGTTGATGTGATACCAAAAAGAAAAAGAAGAAAAACTATTATAAATCCCCATTTGTGAGTATTCAGCCCAAAAAATGTTGTGTTATAAAGTTAAGATGCACTTTAAATGTGTCTTCTGCATTTGACCTACAGCACGTACACCTCAATTATTTCTTAACGAATTAAACAAATACGAACAAATTGAATTCACAACAATAAAAAAAAAAAAATGTTTTAATTGTACGACATTATTTCATAACTTTTTTGTTGTCGAGTTTTTCATTCGTTTAAGATGGGATATAGAATAATAATGTTTTTTTTTCATGAGTTGATCTGAATCATATGCAAAAAAACAATAATAATTCATTTAGATGCTGAAAAAACGCTTGATTCTGTTTATTTAAAGTGCTAAACAAATTTCACGTAGATGATTTACTCATTAAGACTCTCTGGACTCTTTACTATTGTCCAACATCGAGAATGCAAATGTCACTGTCACTGACCCTCTGACTCTGGAGAGAGCAGTGACCAGAGCCTTTTGTCCAGTCCGAGACTCAAGTCGTCAGAGTAATGGTTTAATTATAAAAATCCAAAACAAATTATCAGGAATTGTGTGTATGAACATAAAAGTGTTGTTTATTAGTTTGAAATGAACTCATGTCATGCACGTGATGGTCAGTGATGGTCAGTAATGGTCAGTGATGGTCTGTGAGGTCAGTGATGGTCAGTGATGGTCAGTGATGGTCAGTGATGGTCTGTGAGGTCAGTGATGGTCAGTGATGGTCAGTCTGTGAGGTCTGTGAGGTCTGTGATGGTCAGTGAAGGTCAGTGATGGTCAGTGATGGTCAGTGATGGTCAGTGATGGTCTGTGAGGTCAGTGATGGTCAGTGATGGTCAGTCTGTGAGGTCTGTGATGGTCAGTGAAGGTCAGTGATGGTCAGTGATGGTCAGTGATGGTCAGTCTGTGAGGTCTGTGAGGTCTGTGATGGTCAGTGAAGGTCAGTGATGGTCAGTGATGGTCAGTGAAGGTCAGTGATGGTCTGTGAGGTCAGTGATGGTCAGTGATGGTCAGTGCTTCTGGGAAACATGCAAACTCAGCACAGAAAGGCAAAGCCAGAACTAGGATGACACGACATGGGAAATGTTTGCATTATGGCTGTTAAGAGCTGTAGAAACAATATTATTGGGGTTTTAATAAACTCTTTGATACAAAACAAATTGGACAAACCAAGTCTAAATACAAAATACATACCTTGATGTTTTGCAATATATTGGACTATCGATGAAGGTTATAAATGTATGATTATCAATCTTGAGTAATGGAGGAATGGTCAACTCATTTAGTAATCGAATCACATGTATGTGCTATGAAAAAAGGTCTTATGACTCAGACAAAGCAAGAATTACATCAAAATTACACAAAAAAACATTCGTGTTTTTGCTGAAAAACCTGATTGTCTGAAAGTAAATCACAAAGTCCTCTCACGGCATCACTGAAGCTTCAGCTGCATCAAAGTTTGTAAAATCTCAAAGTGCAGATCTTGAGGTATTTCATTCTATTTCCACTGCTCCACAATCCTCAACGTTTTGTCTGACCCAGTCCAATCCTCAAGATACTTAAGTTTGAAGTGCTGAGGAACTTTATAAGAGTTATATTATGTAATCAATATCAGTATCAGACAGGCCGCCCTAGTGTCTTATCTAATCAATATTTTTTTCTGTTCTAAAAGTTAATTCGGCCTCTCTGCCCGTTAAAGCTTGGACTGGTTTGGAAAACACGCTCGGTGACAGTGCCTGCCCCCTCTGCGCTCCTTATGTCCTCTGCAGAGCTCTTCTAATTGGCCCGTAATTAGTAACAGCGGGTTTCTCGGGGAAATTATCACGTTGTTAGACCCACCATTGTGCATTGCTTCTTAAATACTGGTTTTGTTTCAAGCGTGTGTCGATTGTAAGTCTTTCCTCTTTGTTTTTGGTCCTTTTATGTACATTTTTTCATTCATAGCACACCCAATTTTCTACATCGGCGCTTCAATTTCCTTCTGCCACGTTGATGAGTGGTCACTGCACACTTTCCATTTCGCTTAGATGTAGAGAAATGTCGAAAAAAAATCGCTGACTTCATTTTCTAGCGTAGAATGTGTAGAGCGGTGGTTACGGCGGCTGTACGGAAGCGTTGATATCTCACAGAATGGGCTCGACAGATTGTATATCGCGTCATGGAAGGAAAGGGACGACCTGCTTTATGTTGTGTACAAAGTTGTCTGAGGGGGTCGTCTAAGCGTCCGAGATATTTGAAAAGAAGAGTCTGTTGTCGAGGCACGGTGGGTTCGGGTGAAAAAGTGTGACTGTTTGTCCAGATGATTTCAGCCGGACGTCAACTGGAGAATACACAGAAGCACAGGCAGCAGCTCTGTGGGGTTTGCAGACTGGTTAGAGTGCAGTAAGTGTGCCCTCTTGTGGCCAAACTGTAGTCGTGCTGCTCATTGGCAAAGCAAAGCGCTGTCTTTATAGTACATTTACGATGATGATTTGACTTGCATAAAACCACGTTAAAGGTTATTAAGATAAGATAATCCTTTATTGTCCACACATGTAAATATTTCATTGTTGCAACGCAGGTAGATACAGAGGAAAAGGACAGATAACTCTTATAAACAAAAACTCCTATAGACAAAACCTCCCATTTCCTAATAAGGAATGGAGGGGAAAATAAATAAAGATAAAAATAAATAAAATAATAAATAAATAAATATAATTATAAATACAAAATATAAAATAAAATAAAAACAGCTAGCGTAAGACAAGATAATACTAATAATAATGGAAAAATAAACACTCTATTGTCACCAGTTATATGCACATGAATGTGACACCATTGCATGTGATCACGACAGTAATTGCACATGAATAATATTACTTCATTCCTATTTTCTCAATCTATTTTTGATTTGTCTTGGTTACTTAGATTTATTGCAAAAGTATAGTACTTTAACAACTGAAATAAAGGACATAGCGGTATTCAGACTGTGCTAATGTGCTTGTAAAGGACGTTAAGGTCTGGCAACTTCACTTTATACTCTTGTTTGAAAGATTGCCATAGATGTTTCTGTTGATTTTATTTTTAATCTGCTCTTTATGAGTTAAGTAAAAGTCAATATTCAAATTGTTCATGTCCCCAGGACAACAAATTGCTTGTTACATCAATGGCCAGCAGGTGGCAGCAAAGCCATGTACAAAGAGCAGGCATAATACTGCATAATGGAGAGCAAAGATTTAATTAATGGTCTTTTTCCACCTCCATGATGATAAAACTATTGTTTATTGCAGCAGTTGAAGTGGATACTCAACTAAATCAAACTAATTCAAAACATGTAAAGCAATAGTTTATTCCTCAAGTGTCTAATATGTGTGATGGATATAAAAAAGACAACAACAAATATTAGACCCACACAATATTGTTACCATTACCATGTTTCATTAGCCACTTTCTGTCCAAAGTAACTCTACTGTGGTTTGGCTTAATGGGCCTGCTCCTGTCAGTGCAGTTCCCAGGCTTTCATTCATCATTTGTGTTGAGTGTCTGTGCACTGGCAGAACAAGCATTAGAACATTAGTTTTATTGATCAAATGTCTGCTCTCTGGCCAGTATGTGTCACTCTAAAAGGCTCAGCTCACTGGACCATGGCCTTTTATTGGAAATTATTCGAGGACAATCAGGTAGCGCACCATGAATAGACTGCGCAGACTGTGCATTTAGTGGACCTTTATACCATAGACACGGATGAGAATGAGTAGAGTTCTTTGCTGCCATCTGCTGGACAATATAAGCACAGAATAAGTCTTGTGATGAGGAGAAACTGGGACATGAGTAGAAAACACTATTACATGGCTTTATCATGTAAGTCTAAAAATAACATGATTCATATATCAATTATCAAGTCAGCATAAAAGCTCATTCATCTACAAGGAATCCAATAGTAGCAAAGGAATAACAATATTTATTTATTTATTTATTCGTAGAAAATAAAGTTCAAAGACTGCTTTTTTGCACATACAGCAGCTTGTGGATTTACCTTTTGCAGTTACTTAAACCTTTCCATACTGCCTGAAACTGCATATTGTTCTATTATGCCTTTTGTTTTGCCTTTTATAAACTTGAAACAGCCAGACTGAGACTAAAATAGATAAGACTCAAACTTTCAATATTCAATTATACTTTGAAGAAGTGCACTGCTTGTGACACTGGTATCACAACTTCAGCTCTCGTGTCTTGAATGTCTGATTTCCGTGTGTCTCGTCATTGTTCTCCAGCTCCTCTTCACTTACTTCTCAGACTAAAAGCTCTCACACGCTTCACTGTCAGACCCATCGCTCTCCTCTTGGCTCTTGTGCTGGAGTGTTTCCTGTGGCTGTTTCTTTTGCCTTTGTTCAGTGAGTTCAAAGGACAGCAGGGCAGCTTCCCACCTACAGCTCCACCAATGAGCTCTGAGTCACCGCTCCACACGCTCGCACAAGGCTGTGATTAACTGCAAAAACTGCCTCCTGGAACACACTTCTGCCATTGTATAAGCTGTAGAAGGAAACGTGACCTGTGCTGGTTGTTTTGCTGAAGTGGAATATTTACTGTGAGAAGAGATGCGGGGCAAAGCGTTCTGTTTACTACTTATAATGTGAGGGTGCCTTTTGTATAAACGTATCTGTGGGTTGGACGCTGTATAGTTCTCATTATTGTGACAGGCCTATATCAACATATCGTTCAATCACAAATGACGACAAATCAGCAGTTTTTACCATTTTGTGTTTTAGATTTCACACCCAAGTGTCACTGTTCAATTGTAATGCATATGAACTTGTTTTATGGTTGGCAGGGATCAGAAAATTACCCACCTATATAAAAATTATTAAGATTCAGTTGTAGTCATCGGGACACTCGCATCCAAGTGTCATTCACAATCTGCCAATAAAGTCTGATCACTCAGTTTTGCTTTAAACTATTCTTCTTTGTACCCTCACAGCCCTTTAATGGGCTATCAAACCGGGCAACACTTTTTAGACAAAAACTGGTTCATCTTAAGGACAAGATGCCGACATAAAAACAGAGCAATGTAGTGTATTCTGCCCAATGCAGTGAGGAAAGTTTGAAAGAGCGTTACATACATTTCAGAAGAAGCGATATCAACACAGAAGTCACGCAAATTCATATTCTTAAAGCCACACAAACACCCTTTGAAGAGAGTGTGGTGAAGCAGGAGAGGAGGTGGTTTGAAAAAGCCATTTTTGTTAAAAAAGAAAAGAGAATCCCTCTTTGAACAGGAATGGAGGTTTAAGGTTCAACTTACCAGTCGTGTATAACAGTGTGTTGAAGCCATAGGGCGGGAGAAGCCCAGGGCATGATGCTTATCAGGTACTCTTCAGTGATGAGGGAGCGACAATAGGATTCTGATCCCATTACAGGGCTGTTAGGATACAAAGAAGGGTCGTTTCAAGCAAAACTGTAAACAAGACCACTATCAGGAGGCCCCGCCCAGTGGGCAGGGCTTACTCAGAGTAGGATAAATACTTGAGTTCTCAGACTCCATCAGCAGATTGAGAATTACTCTTGTTTTTCTCAAAACAGTGTTCAGATGACTGCAACTGAATCTATTCTACAATGAAACACTCCTGGAAGAATGTTAATAATTAATTGGATCTTATGTATTTTTGTATCTATATTTGCATGTATTATAGCCAGTACAGCCTTTCCACATCTCAGTGAGATCTGATTCTATCAAATGCCTTTATATTTGTTTGAATAGATCATAGACTTGCAGAATTGCTTTTAATACACTCAATTATGTAACATCTTCTGGAAATCATTTTTTTCACAGGCTACAAGAGACCTGTGAAAAAACTAGGGCAAAAACACACTGTACTTTTCAGAGCGTTACATGTACAAGGATTCAGCTGGGATTCCCTTACATATTTGTGTGAGGCAGAGATATAGTAATTAAAGCATAAATAATTTGCTCTTCGTTGGCTGGCGATTCTAAAAAATGTTGACATCGCAATGTTACGTTTTTCTTTCTAATGTAAAAAATGAATCCCTCTGCAGTGTAGAATCTGTAATATTTATAATCACTGCAGCAGTCATGTCCTCCATATTGATGAGTTGGTCTGCAATGCACACAGTACATTTTTTAAAAGTAGTGGAAGGATCTGCTGGCAAAACATCTGAATGAAAATAGGTTTATGTTGCAGCTACAAACGAGTCAGGTCGAAAATGTAAAATACAAGACAAATGAGGACAAAAATGAGGAACTATTTGGATTATTAGAAGTATGCCCACAAACAAAAAAAAGTCCTTCATTTGTTTTTTTATTTCTTTGGACAAAACACGTAACTTTCTTCTTTGCCTACAATATTCAAGGCATGTGACGTGACTGGAAGCAACACCAAGACAATCTGTGTGAGTTGCTCTTTTGGCTGTATCAAATCAAATCAAATGTATTTATAAAGCACAATGTGTTTAGAATTACACTGTAGAATAAACAGTATTTACATAAAGGCTGTTTTAAAGGACCATAACATTTTATAACATTAAATTAAAACATTAAAAACATGCCTGGAGTAGTATTTATTCATGCTTCATTCACGCTCTTTTCCACATTTCTCAGATTTGGGACGTCAAAGCTCTCAGAGTCCATAAATCATCGTCAGTTCTGAGCATTTCTGCTGTCAAATCACGTTCAGTGCAACTGCGTGCTTACATTAGCATGTCAGGGCAAACAAGATGTATTTCCTCGTTGCAATTCTCTTTGCCACCATGTCACCAAAGCAAGTTCTTAGCTCGTGAATTTTGTGAACTGACAACTTATTCTAATTCTGAGTAGATGGCCTGCTAACACAAATCCTGATGAGGGATAAAGTATGTGTTCAGTAGTAAAGGTTAAAACATGAGATGCCAAAGCAAAGTACACAAGTTTAAAGGTCCCATAACAACACACTACAAATAATGCATAATGTGTCCTTTAATATTCCACATACCGTATTTTCCGGACTATAAGTTGCACCTTATTACATAGTATGGTGGCTGGATCGATGCTCGTTTGGGGCGTAGGGTGTAGACAAAGGATTCACGCTGACAAAGCTCTGCAACTTTTCAAGTTAGTTTATTACAGAGAAAGCAGTGTCAAATACAGGACAGCAGAAAACAGCGCCCTGGGTCCGCTGATGGTCAGAAGACGAACCCCGTCTCTGGGCGTATCTCGCCTTATATACTGAAACCGCACAAAGACGGATAGATAATATCTGACAGGTATGATATCACACATGTAAAGGCCGGTTAGCCAATAAGAGATCAGATGTAAAGAATATCCATATTTGGGTAGGATGAGGACCGAAAAGCCCTCCTCTGTAAAACTGGAGAACTTACAGAAATGAGATCATGAGAAAACACAGATGTACACAAGGCATCTCAAGGCCTCGCAGCCGATGGAGACATCTCCCATTCGGTAGTTAATCAGATGTGGGCCCCTTACATTCCGTGGAATAGACATTTTGGTAGAAACACACATATTCCTAAAAGCCAGTCTCAGAATGAGGCCTAACTTTGCATGGACCTAGTTTTAATACACTTCAATAGTTTTGGCCGACTTATACTCCGGAGTGACTTATTTTTGATATTATTTGTTATTTTCACACTGGCAACCGCAAGAGGGCGCTCTAGGCTCTAAGCGACGCAGAAGAAAAATCTGCACTTCCTCTACCTCCTGAGTTTGTGGAGTTGTTTAGAAGTGACAGAGGAAGAAGAATTCAATGGATTTAGTGATTTGGGGTAAAACTTATGCTTCTGTAAACGTGTTAGTATGTTCTTTATGCTATATTATCTGAATAACTGTTAATATATAACTGTTTTCTTCTCTATTTTGCATTTTTTGTCTGGTGCGACTTATAATCTGGTAAATACGGTCATAAAATGTTCATTTGTTTTGAAAAATATACTGCCTTGTCATAGTTTTCCCTACAAAGCGGTGCGTGGCGAGTCCACAGTGGCTCTGTTGCTGTTGTTTTCCCTGTGTACGGTCTCGTTCAAGGTCGGCCTGCCCATTATAATTCAGGTGACACTGAACTCACTTCACCCGCCGCCGCTTGGCCTCTTTTCAGTGCAGCCAATTACAAAGGGCTCACTGTGTTATGGCTGTTGTTGATGTGAACGCCTCTCTCCAACCTTCACAATAACCCCCCCCCCGGTGAGTGTTTATCCCTTCATACAACGCCGGACCATGAATCTAATTGAGAAATATGTAAACTCCGTCACCTTTGAGAGACACGGGTAGGAGGACGTCGGCAGGAAGCAGGTTAACGGAGTGGGTGAAAATTGGCTGTTGATTGCAGTGTTTGGCTGTTCCGTTGTGAATCGGGCCGCCGTCACACAGTTTGTAAAATGAACTGAGCGTGGGAAGCGCTGCGAGCCGAACCGCTTTTCTTTCTGTTCTATCTCGCCTATTCATATGTCACATCAGGCGAACGGGGTCCATAATAGTTTTGTCTCATTGTGTGGGTACAGATCCTGATTCATGACCGCCAAAATGTCAAATTGAAATCATTTACTTTACAATGAATACATCGCAAAGACTACACATATTAAGCTTTTTCAGTTCTTATGCTTTCAGTATCTGCCAATACCCAATATGAACTGATCCCAGGTTACTTTCCTAAAAACGACTTATAATGTTCTTCAAACGTCAACCTCAACGTCCTCAAAGATTAGGAGTTACCATTATAATGTGCTTATAATATCATTTATTCACCATATTACAGTAACTTCACCGCTAAACACTGTAAAGTAAACTCAGTTACTGAATTGTGTAGATTCTGCACTTTATAATGAGGTGTTTTATGTCAATATTTACTGAGTTAAAGTTGGTTAAAAGAAATCCATACCCAATCCAGAACATTTTCATGTGTTGGCATTATGTTGATACTGGTGCATGACTGGAATTATGTTTTTATATTATTTCATGTCTTGTCTTCATGGAGATGTTCTTAATTTGCCTTCAATAATCCACTGTTTGAAATTATCTGTCTTGCATCTATTCAGTTACAACGACATCTTGAAAAGAATCTTACTGTGAGCGGGGTCGCCTCTCCACAGATCTGATCTCTAATGCCTTCCTGTTGGCGTCATCTGTTTGTTTCCATGAAGATAGATATGTTTAATGCCATATTGTGATACATTCTAATCAAACATAATATCCTCGTCAAACAAATAAAATATCCCGTCTTCTATATATAACTATTAACCCTCTTGAAACCCCCACTAATATGTTCTGAGATGTATGAGTATTTTTATAGTAGTTCAGAATGTTCATATGTGTTGAAAAGTGTTTAAAATTGAGCTACCAGTACTCTTTTTTTCTACTATGTACAAAAGTTGACCGCTGCATGCTGTCTGCTGGTATACTGGAAGTTTAAGAGCTGTACAGTGAGCAGCACTGAGCTCTGAAAAATACAAACTTAAATATATATAATAATTAGGCTACCACAAATAAATTGTCTGTTTGCTGTAACCCGACCCAACATTTTTCAAGTGGGACGGTAGGTAAATTCTTATTTTTTTTTACTTTGAAGGCAAAAAAAAAAGATTCAAATTTTGCCGCCAGGGGTCAGGCTTCAACAGTCCAGGGGTCAGGCTTCAACAGTCCAGGGGTCAGGCTTCAACAGTCCATGGGTCAGGTTTCAACAGTCCAGGGGTCAGACTTCAACAATCCAGGGGTCAGGCTTCAACAGTCCAGGGGTCAGGTTTCAACAGTCCAGGGGTCAGACTTCAACAATCCAGGGGTCAGGCTTCAACAGTCCAGGGGTCAGGCTTCAACAGTCAATGACGGAAAACGTCTCCATCAACCCGATCGGGAGTCTAAATCTTACAATTTTAAGATATTTCAATCGACCTTTTGTACGCCGCTATCCATTATTTTGGTGGCGATGGCGAGCGGGGGGAACATGCTGGGAACACGGGCGCCGCCATGTTTGTTGTGATGACGCTGCTGGGCGTGTTTCAATCGCAGAATGCAATGCGCGAGGCAAATTTAAATCAAGCCACACCATGATACAGAGCGACATGTAAGCTGGACAGTGCAGTGGCGCTGACAGAGAGAAGTAAACTGTTCTTAAGTAAATAGGTTCCTTCATGCAAGATCTGTTTTGTTACTGACGCATTTGGAGGACCGAAAGTAAACTCGCGGTGCGCAATGCTTTATTTGTCCCCTGGGATGAAAGTTAAGTTAACTCATAATTAAGCAACATTGCTCTTTAGGAAATACTAGGTCGGTGAGACGGCGAATCACTTGAAAAATAAAAGAATTTGATGTTTTTCTAAGGAAATACTGATATTCGTGTTTCAGTCGGCTGGTTTTATATCTGGTCGGTCGGGTTACGGCAAACAGACATATTATTTTACTCAGCCTAAGTATATAATATATATCTCTCTTTTCAGTTTTAAAATAATTTAATCTAACTTTAACAAAACGTATTAACATAAATGCAAATAGTTTCTAATTATGCAATGTTTGTCAGAAAGAAACATCATTTGACTATGTTTTTTAATAGTTCAGCCCCACCAAAAATGATCATTATTATTCTCGTGTAGATATTGCACTCAAAGCTTGAATGGGTTTGACAATTACAAGCAGAGGGAGAAACCATGGCCTTTTCCTCCCGAGTGGAAGAGAAGCAGTGCTCAACAGTAAGTGCACTGCAGAATACAAAAGACCTCTCTAGTAGCAGCTGTATACATGGTTCTCCTGCTCCGTCTGTGGGTTTGATCATTGAAAATCTTTAGAAAATACAAACATGGAAACTGTATACTAAAACTAATGTGGAAACTGTATACTAAACTAATGTGGAAACTGTATACTAAACTAATGTGGAAACTGTATACTAAACTAATGTGGAAACTGTATACTAAACTAATGTGGAAACTGTATACTAAACTAATGTGGAAACTGTATACTAAACTTATGTGGAAACTGTATACTAAACTAATGTGGAAACTGTATACTAAACTAATGTGGAAACTGTATACTAAACTAATGTGGAAACTGTATACTAAACTAATGTGGAAACTGTATACTAAACTAATGTGGAAACTGTATACTAAACTAATGTGGAAACTGTATACTAAACTAATGTGGAAACTGTATACTAAACTTATGTGGAAACTGTATACTAAACTAATGTGGAAACTGTATACTAAACTTATGTGGAAACTGTATACTAAACTAATGTGGAAACTGTATACTAAACTAATGTGGAAACTGTATACTAAACTAATGTGGAAACTGTATACTAAACTAATGTGGAAACTGTATACTAAACTTATGTGGAAACTGTATACTAAACTTATGTGGAAAC
This sequence comes from Eucyclogobius newberryi, assembly GCF_026437365.1. NCBI lineage: Eukaryota > Metazoa > Chordata > Actinopteri > Gobiiformes > Gobiidae > Eucyclogobius > Eucyclogobius newberryi. The sequence continues at coordinate 179,580 of NW_027316540.1, forward strand.
TGTATACTAAACTTATGTGGAAACTGTATACTAAACTTATGTGGAAACTGTATACTAAACTTATGTGGAAACTGTATACTAAACTAATGTGGAAACTGTATACTAAACTAATGTGGAAACTGTATACTAAACTTATGTGGAAACTGTATACTAAACTTATGTGGAAACTGTATACTAAACTAATGTGGAAACTGTATACTAAACTAATGTGGAAACTGTATACTAAACTTATGTGGAAACTGTGTTCAGTGGTTCGGACTTTAAGTTGCTTCGGAGTTTAAGTCGCATCAGCCAAAAAATGCACAATAGAAAGAAAAATAAAAAAACACATAAGTCACATTTTTGGGGGAAATTTATTTGATAAAATCCAAGACCAAGAACTATCTTGAAATGCAATTTAAAATAAAAACAGATTCGAGAACATGATGAATAGGTGTACGTATGCTAATGCTAACACCTTCAGCTACATGACGTATGCTAACGCTAACACCTTCAGCTACATGACGTATGCTAACGCTAACACCTTCAGCTACATGACGTATGCTAACGCTAACACCTTCAGCTACATGACGTATGCTAACGCTAACACCTTCAGCTACATGACGTATGCTAACGCTAACACCTTTAGCTACATGACGCACAGACAGAACTGTCATAAGTGTCTGGTATGTTAACGTAACATATTAACAGTTATTCAGATAACTATAGCATAAAGAACTAAATCCACTGAATTCTTATTCCTCTGTGTCACAGGTTTGTTTTATCTTCCGTGAAAAAATGATTGCTCAGTTGAAAAACTTGTACTCTGGTGATTTTATTTACAACCAGTCCCCAAAGCAGTAGTAGAATATTTTACAGTGAGCAAACGACAACAATCAAACAAAGTATGTACAGGATCCAAAACCTTAGAGCAAAAACAAGGTCTCACAGCAGACATGCTATATGTAGCTCTGTAGTTCTGTAGCTCTGTAGCTCTGTTGCTCTGTAGCTCTGTATCTCTGTAGCTCTGTTGCTCTGTAGCTCTGTAGCTCTGTTGCTCTGTAGCTCTGTAGCTCTGTAGCTCTGTATCTCTGTAGTTCTGTATCTCTGTAGCTCTGTAGCTCTGTATCTCTGTAGCTCTGTTGCTCTGTAGCTCTGTAGCTCTGTTGCTCTGTAGCTCTGTAGCTCTGTAGCTCTGTATCTCTGTAGCTCTGTATCTCTGTTGCTCTGTAGCTCTGTATCTCTGTAGTTCTGTATCTCTGTAGCTCTGTAGTTCTGTAGCTCTGTAGCTCTGTATCTCTATAGTTCTGTATCTCTGTAGTTCTGTATCTCTGTAGCTCTGTAGCTCTGTATCTCTGTAGTTCTGTATCTCTGTAGCTCTGTAGCTCTGTAACTCTGTAGTTCTGTAGCTCTGTAGCTCTGTATCTCTGTAGTTCTGTATCTCTGTAGCTCTGTAGTTCTGTAGCTCTGTATCTCTGTATCTCTGTAGCTCTGTATCTCTGTAGCTCTGTAGCTCTATAGCTCTGTAGTTCTGTAGCTCTGTAGTTCTGTATCTCTGTAGCTCTGTAGCTCTGTAGTTCTGTAGCTCTGTAGCTCTGTAGCTCTGTAGTTCTGTAGTTCTGTAGCTCTGTAGCTCTGTAGCTCTATAGCTCTGTAGTTCTGTAGCTCTGTAGCGCATTGTGTTGTATGTGCGGTGTCACTACAAAACAAAGAGCTGTTATAGTATTAACAGTTGTTTTAAACAGAACAGGAGCCAGTTAGCGGCACAATATGTCAGATGAATTAAACATAATACGTTACAATAATCAACATAATAGTCTTTCATTTATTAATTTGGCCCATATTTCTTGAACCTTCATTAGGCCAGAGTTTTTTTATTTATTGTTTCACGGATTTTCCTTGGCATTTTTAAAAGGGGAGGACGGAATAAAAATAAAAATAAAATGTTATTCTAAATACATTTCTTGGATTCTTAGAATATAGGCCCTACTCCCACCGCTCTACATGATCTACATCATTATAGTTATCAATGCAAGACATTGAAAATAACTCTTATTATACTGCCGTGTACAAAATACCATAAACTAACAGAAAGTAGTCCCAGACTGACAGCTTCTCAGAAAATGAATCGTCCCGTGACCAAAAAAGTCGCTTTGATAAACTTTATTGAGTCTTGACAGGAACACAAAGTGTGCAATGAATGAAAATGTCTTATTGAGCAGCTTAAATTTGGCCAGAGTGATTTGATCCAACGGCGTAGTATTTTTCCCACGCTCGAGTCGTGGACACGCAGCTCAACTCATCGGGACAAGTAGCGTCCTTACAATGCGATCAGAAGAGAATGTGTGACTCCAGACAAACTGGACATGTCCTCATGAGGAGGTCATGTCCACATGAGGAGGGCATGTCCACACAAGGAGGACATGTCCACATGAGGAGGACATGTCCACATGAGGAGGACTTGTCCACATGAGGCGGACATGTCCACATGAGGAGGACATGTCCACATGAGGAGGACTTGTCCACATGAGGCGGACATGTCCACATGAGGCGGACATGTCCACATGAGGCGGACATGTCCTCATGAGGAGGACTTGTCCACATGAGGAGGACATGTCCACATGAGGAGGACATGTCCACATGAGGCGGACATGTCCTCATGAGGAGGACTTGTCCACATGAGGAGGACATGTCCACATGAGGAGGACTTGTCCACATGAGGCGGACATGTCCACATGAGGAGGACATGTCCACATGAGGAGGACTTGTCCACATGAGGCGGACATGTCCTCATGAGGAGGACTTGTCCACATGAGGAGGACATGTCCACATGAGGAGGACATGTCCACATGAGGAGGACTTGTGCTACTTAAATGGCAATGACAAAATTATTCTGATATAATCGGTCAAGACGCGTATTCTTCATTTCCTGGTTCGAACACGAGTTTAATGAATGGGAGCGCGAACCAAAGCCACGCCCCCCCGCATCCTTCATGTCGATCTACCGGTCGATCTCATGGATCTATGGTCAAGCCGTGAATTTTAATGCTCTCTGACGTTCGAACTCGGGATCGTGCAGAAATGGTCGGTGGTCGGAGATGCTGGTGCAGAATACATTTTTATTTTTATAAGGTTTGGCCAAAAAAACTGCGGAAAATATATATATATATATTCTTTTAGAATCTCCGTTTTTCACGGGCTCGCAAAACAACTTATTAAAAAACACTCGTCTTACAAAACTTAAAATAGCTGCTCCACAAACGGAGTTCAGTACGAAATAAGGCGGACGTCAGCCGCGCAGAAAAGTACAAATAACTACTTCAAAAACAGAATGATGAGCAGTGAGTAAATACTACAGATGAACTATTTGTATAAGTCACCGCTCAGATTAAATCAAAAGTATAAATAGTAGATGATAATGGGCCACGTTTGTCCAGACCAGATGCTACAGCCACAGCCACAGCCACAGCCACATCCACAGCCACATCCACAGCCACAGCCACATCCACAGCCACAGCCACAGCCACAGCCACATCCACATCCACAGCCACAGCCACAGCCACAGCCACAGCCACAGCCACAGCCACAGCCACAGCCACATCCACATCCACAGCCACAGCCACAGCCACATCCACAGCCACAGCCACAGCCACAGCCACAGCCACAGCCACAGCCACATCCACAGCCACAGCCACAGCCACAGCCACATCCACAGCCACAGCCACAGCCACATCCACAGCCACAGCCTCTCCACATCCACAGCCACAGCCACAGCCACAGCCACAGCCTCTCCACAGCCACAGCCACAGCCACAGCCACAGCCACAGCCACATCCACATCCACAGCCACAGCCACAGCCACAGCCACATCCACATCCACAGCCACAGCCACATCCACAGCCACAGCCACAGCCACATCCACAGCCACAGCCTCTCCACATCCACAGCCACAGCCACAGCCACAGCCACAGCCTCTCCACAGCCACAGCCACAGCCACAGCCACAGCCACAGCCACATCCACATCCACATCCACAGCTACAGCCACAGCCACAGCCACAGCCACATCCACATCCACATCCACAGCCACAGCCACATCCACAGCCACAGCCACAGCCACAGCCACAGCCACATCCACATCCACATCCACAGCCACAGCCACAGCCACAGCCACAGCCACAGCCACAGCCACAGCCACATCCACAGCCACAGCCACAGCCACAGCCACAGCCACAGCCACAGCCACAGCCACATCCACAGCCACAGCCACAGCCACATCCACAGCCACAGCCACAGCCACAGCCACAGCCACAGCCACAGCCACATCCACAGCCACAGCCACAGCCACAGCCACATCCACAGCCACAGCCACAGCCACATCCACAGCCACAGCCTCTCCACATCCACAGCCACAGCCACAGCCACAGCCACAGCCACAGCCTCTCCACAGCCACAGCCACAGCCACAGCCACAGCCACAGCCACATCCACATCCACAGCCACAGCCACAGCCACAGCCACAGTGGGAGGAAGAACAAACATCACCCTGAGCGGCTTGAATGTTGATAATGACCCTCTGCTCATATCATGAGCATTAACTGGAATGAGAGCCGCTCAGTCCAGATCAACCTCAGCTGCAACACGTCATTAGAGGGAGACGAGCAGGAAGCTACTTGGATATTTATGAATGGGCGCTTGTGAAATACGTAACCGGGGTTACATAGGCGCTAAAAAATTGCGACTGTAGTCCGGAAAATACGGTAGATGCTTTTACAATATAACTTTATTACATGGAAAAAGCCCCTTTAAATCAATGTTCAGCCCTGTGACTGTGACTGCTGCTGTGACTTTGGGCTAGACCAAAATAAACTGCATGGAATTGTTTGCTCAGACGGTTGCTTTTCCTCAAATATTTCCATTTAACGCTTCAATGTATTTATTTATTTATTTACCTCAACAGGCAGATATCGAATCATTTTTCAACTTTCATAACTTGACTAAACAGACTTAGCACATTTTGTTCGTTAGACATGTAAATTGGCAATTTCTCCACTGCCTTGGCTTCCGACTTGGTAATTTCCCAAGAGTTTGCACGAGAACATTTGCACTGCCCTTAAATATGTACCAAGAGCTCTTCCTATGTCCACGCATAACAATGAGGCACTTAGGGATTTGATATTACCACAGAAATAAAATGTACACAGCGTCATTATTCCCTCTTCCTGCCGGCCACTCCATTGCTTCTTAGTCATTGCCGTGAACAAAGTCTTGCGTCCCCCCCCCCCCATCATTCTCTCAGCAGGGGACGTAGTTAAAGGCAGCTCCTGGAGGAACTAATGCTTATGTAGTGCTCTCTCTTCTCTCTCACCTTCTCCAGTTCCTCCCTCCCTAACTAGGACTGCATTGAAAAGACCATTATTCTCCACAGAGGACGACTCGGCTCTCCTCCGCAGCGCCTCACGTAACAACCGGTTCAAAGTCAACAATCGGGAAGAGCAAGTGGCGAGCGCTCACTTTCAGAAACGGGAAGGCGGGGGCCAGTGCTTGCGCGTCAAAATTCAAAAAACGCAGCCCCGGCTCTTCCCTCCCACTCGTAATCGACGAGGTGCCCGCCTCAAACCGGGAGGGACGTGGCATTTGGTGTTGTACGGACATCCGAGCTGGCGGAGGGAGCATTCTGCGCCAACTGTGAGAGTGCAAGAGTGAGAAATCTAGCAGGACTTCCAGATCAGTGAGCGAGAAAGTCTGGAGCGGCAGCATGGGCGCTCTGATGGTCATCTTCTCCCTGCAGACGAAACAGAGACGCAAGCCAACAGGTAGGCACAAGGAGGCGCCCGCAGTTGTTTGTGCCATGGATTTTCTTTTTTACAAGTTATGTTTTTGATAAGTGCGTGTTTTTGTTCAGTGGTTACCGATCTTTTTTGTCTCGAGTACGTCCTAAGCTTTGTCTCACGCTCAGGTTTTAGGCAAATAGATCGGTTTACTACAGTGGTATATTGCCATTATTTTATACTTGCTTATTACTTTACTTTTTGAAATAATATGTGTGTGACAAATACTCCAAAAAGATGCAAAACAAAATTCAAAACAAATGAAAATGTTATTCAGTTAATATCACATTGCACCATTTGTTAAAATCTGAAATGGGGCTGAACAATGTAAGTATTGGTATTGCAATATTATAACACAATAATCAATATTGCATGTAAACTAAATATGTGGCCTGAGGACTACATCTGACATAATGTGCTGTTTTTGAAAATGTTATTTTTTCAGTCTAAATGAGTCTGATTTAGTCTTGTTTTTTGTGTTTATTTTGACAGAATTTGACTAATACATTAGACATGGACATATTTGTTTTAATATAACTGACTTTAGTATTTTCTAATGTCACAATTATGTCAATATTGCAGTGATTAACCTCCACATTACATATCGCAATTACATCTATTATTGTGTAGCTCTAAATCATTCCAACTTCCCCCTGCTAAGTGTGCTTTGAGAAACATTGTTTAATGAGATTTCTTTGTACAAATTTAAATGTATTCACACCATAAAGTACAAGACACTCTTGGTGCACTGAGCTTGCATAACTGTAATAGCTTAACTTTTAACAACTGCTGTCTTTTCATTAACTATGTGAATTCACAAGCTGAGTTTTTTATATTAAATGTGATATCTTGCACTTTAAAGAAGAAATAGTTCTTGAAAACCTTGGGTTGGTGATAAGAAAAGAAATACTTCTGACTAAACTTTTAGGTTTCACAGAAATCTTCTATTTTCTCTACAATTGATTTGTTTTGTTTCAGATAAACCAGCATGATACATTTTTGTGAAAGCAGGTGTCATTTTCATCATGGAAAAAGTGTCATTTCCCACTTGCAGATGAATATTTCATTGTCACTTTGAGCGAAAAAATCAGCAAACTGCCGTCTTTGCCCTGGCGTTTGTTTGCCAGCGAATTCAAATCAGGTTTTTGTTGCTTGATTCCTGCAGGTGGACATTTTTATATTGCTGCGCGAGCTTTCCAAAATCATTGCCATCAACAGCTGTCAATGTGGTTTTCAATGTGAATCCATAACACTTACACACATTCGTTTTCACAAATCTTTTATCACCTGCTCAGAGCCTTCACTCCAGAATTTAGCAGCCCCTGAAATTGACTTCAAAATTGCGACATGTTCTTTCAAATTAGCGGCTACCAACTCATTTCCCCTTACTTTTCTCCCTTGAGTTCATGTTGCTTTACCCCATTAGTGCACAAAATTGACTTCGACTCTTCAACCTTTATCATACATTGGCGTTACTAAATTGCACGACTTTTTCCATTTTTCGCGCTCAGATATTGGTTTTCCAGACCACGGCGCGATCGACCGTGTGCCAGCCGTGTGCTCTGGCCTACATGACATGAATCCGACCCACTACAACGTGTTGACCGGCGTTACCGTGGCAGCTTGTCACGGCAGCAAAATCTAAGGAAGTCTGGTCCGTTATTAAAGAAGAATGAAATATTAAGTGGTTGGCCGGCTGGCGAGAAAAAGCTGTCAAAGGTTATATTTAGTGGCGTGGCGGACTGAATAGATGACACTTAAAGTCATGCTTCACCCGAATATTGTAAAATGAATGTGGATTCTATGTAACTCTGAAGCAATAGATCAAACTGAGCAGATCTGAGCAAGGTAAGCACTTTTCACTGGAGCCTTGGGACGTAGCAGACCAGGTGCTACACGTATGCTGCTAATTGAAGGCATAGCAACAAGCAGGCGAACAAATACATTTAAGAGGCCCTAGCATTTCAGTATTTTGAGCTTTTAATCAGGTTATAATGATAATAAGGCTGCGAAATAAATTGCTTCATCTTGTTTTGAGCCTGCCACACTTGCAGTTTTAAACCGCTGCAAACATGGAGTGAAATATACGGGATCCTTGCATTGTTTAAAAGCAATACTAGAATACTGCTTTTTTTTTAATTGCAAATCTACTCTAATCACAATTACAATACTTGTCAGACCTATTATGATCAAAAGCACCTGTAGTCATTATGCATGCTTGAATAGTCCTGCAGAGTCTGTAGGGAGCTCAAACGCTTGTCTTGACTTCTTGTTATATCATGTGGTAATCAAGGGTGCTCCTCTATTAATATGTGTATGTTTTAAATATGTACACACCTTAAACAGTGTATTTCTGATCATTTCAGGGCTCAATTAATCTGTGCATCCTCTGCTTGCAATCAGAACATTATTTTGAAATTATACAACATGTAAAGCCAATAGAAAACCTGCAGATTATACAGTCTATTTATTTAAACTGACAGTAAACTAACAACTTTTTCATTGCCTGATTGTCTGCAATGGTGGTTCTTTCAGCAGCGTACGTTATGTGCTACGCTGGGGCTGCTATGGTGATTAGTTACATTAATTACATGCCAAATTTTAGTAGATACATCTATTTATCTTTTTTAATCTGTTTTGTAGAGTGATATAAACAACAATGAATACCCTTTGTGAACTACTAACACCGTCTTTGGGTCACTGAAAAGCGCTATATAAATAAAAGTTATTATTATTATTATTATTATTATTATTATTATTATTATTTACCATCTTAGACATGGATGCACTTATCGACTGGAAGATTCTGTTGTAGATTGCATGTCCTTTTCCTGTTGCTTTAAAGTATCATAAATGACATTAATGGTGCACTGTGTAACATTTCTGATGGAGGGTACGCCATCTGCTCGACTCCATGGAGACGTTATTGCTTTATCTGTTCCGAAGAATGGCATTAAACGGATCTAATGTTATTTATTTATTTTATTTTTTATTTTATTTATTTATTTATTTTGTAATTATGTTTTATTATTATTATTAGGCCCGAGCGCCACAAGCTGGCGAGAGGCCTATTAATCTCGTAAGGCCGTGCAAAGCACGGCTGCGAAAGTGCGCACTTCCAAACACTCACTAACGCACTCCTTCACTCACGCACGCCCCGTGCATACTAATTAGTAGTAGGAAAATGGAACTTTACCGTTGTAAACGGGCGAAGCCCGTGCAAAAGTACGCACTAAACGAGCACTTTAAATTGGGATGACGACTTCGCGGTCGTCATCCCCATATAAAGCACTCATTTGCGCTAAGTAGCTCACGAATACGTTCCCCATCTCTTGCATGTTCCGTGCATATAAGCATGTAATGCAAAAATTGAACATTATTACTGTATAGAGGGCCAAAAACACAAAGTGGGCGGAGCCCACTCAAAATTAACGAAAGTACCCGTCAGTGACCAGGGACCCACACCATGAGGTAGGAAAGCGCGAGCGCTTTCCGAAAATGTATAGTTCATGATATTTGAAAAATGGGAAACATTGTTTTTGCATCGGAATATTATTCTTTCTTCTTTCTTTCTTTCTTTCTTTCTTCTCGGGACCAACCCCCCTATTTTTCACCCTGTGAACATTGACGAAAAGTCACAAAAATTTGCACACCTCTAAAAATCGTGCCTCTCTACATTCTGGCTATTTCCCTTTTCTAAAATAAAAAAATTGGCGTGTCAGCGCCCCCAAATGTACCAAAAATGCATTGAGAGATGGGAAATGACCCAAAAAAAATCTGATCGTAGAATCATGAAATTTGGCGCAGAGGTAGATGGTGACAAGAGAAGCGGCGAGGGCCGATCATTGCCGCTTGCGGCTATATCTTTATTATTATTATTATTATTTATGTATTTCTCTCTTTTCCTTTTTATTTATTTATGTATTTATTTTTTCTTATTTTTTTCTCATCTTTTTGTTCCTTTTTGACAATATTGCTGGACTGTACCTTTACTTACACACAAGCTTTGATTGGTCTGTGTTTATTCTTTCAATAAAAAAAAACATATCTCATTTGCATACATTAAATTACAGGTGATTTCACTGCGAGTAAAAAAAACGCCACGGTGTAAGCGGTGTAATCTTTCCACAGATCTGACCTGTAACTTGCCCTGCTGATGTCCCCCTTGTCCCCGCTTGTCATCAGGCAGATAAAACATGTTTAAAGCCGCACTGTGGAGCATCGTCCGAACAGAAAAGACCCTTTGCACCTTTTTAAGCAACAGTCGCCTCCAAATGGACTGAGCACAACACTATAAACGGTGAACATCCTCCACCGCTCCGCTGCCCACTCTAATGCGCTCTATTCACTTCATCTGCACTTACAGACGGGGGTCCGATAAGTGCATTTCCACGCTTTTCAATCCACAACCTTTTAAAACTCGCTCGCTTCTGAGAGCTGGACCAGTGTCACCCGATGGCAGTGGTTGGCGTCCTTGTGTGTTTCGCGCTGTAAAAATCCCTGTTAAGAGCTGTTAGGAGAGAGTCTGCGTGGGCGGGGAACAGGACCACTCAAACGGGAGGAGAAAAAAAAACATTAACTATGACTCAGACACGACGACCACCTGGTGAATAGT